>NW_028327177.1:101768459-102071459 GCF_987537825.1 Furipterus horrens | reverse complement strand
TCTTCACATATTTCTTCTCCCTTTTTTCTTTTTCTGGGATATCTCTTACATGTACGTTAGACCTTTTGATATTGTTCCACAGCTCTTAGGTGCTCTGTTCTGCTTTATTTATTTTTTCCTCTTGTTTCCATTTGGGTAATACCATTAATCCCATTTCAGCTTTACTGATGCTTCCCTTTGCTGGGTCAAGTTATCTCTGTTAATGTGGGTGTTTTTTTTGTTTTTGTTTTTGTTTTTAATGTCTAACTTTTCTCTTTTATTCTTCTTGATGGTTTCATCTCTGTCCTGTAATGCCCCATCTGTACACTCATGTTGTTCATTTTTTCCACTAGGTATTTTAGCATAGTAGTAATTTATAATTCCAGTGTGATAGTTCTAACATAAGGGTGATATCTGAGTTTGGTTTTGTTATTGTTGTTTGTGTGCTTGCTCATATATTTTGTAAATTTTGGTTGAAAGCCAGACTTTTTGTGGGAGAATCTAAACACTGAAATAAATAGTATTTGTGCCTTAAAAAATGGACGTGTCTTTTGATAGGTCTTTATTATTGTGTGGGATTGACTTGCTTTTGGTTTTTGTTGTTGCTGTGATTGTCCTCAGTTTACCACTAGTTTCATACCCCTTGTGCTTTAGGTTGGTGGCTGCGTTACCACAAGTGTGTTTGTTTTGCAAATGTACCTGTACCGCTAGTACAGGATTTCCCTGTGAGCCTGCACCTCAGAGTCTCTCCATGCTCACTTCTCTCCTGGTGGAGGATAGATTATTGTTATTTGTCATTGGAGCATGCTGGCTCACTGGTAGCGGGGATGGGGTCATTCTCTCTTATTCAATTTCAGTCTTAGTCTTAGTCTTAGGCAGACTCTTTGATACTGGGTCTCAGGGGTGAGGCTCTGCCAGTGAACCTGCACCTCCCATAGTGGCTGGAGTCCTCTGGTGGTTTCCTGAACCTCCTGCAGATTTTGTTTGTTTCCTTCCCCCAGTGACGGTGGGTCATTTACCTGTGTTCTGGGGAGTACAGTTTTGCTGACCATCCCTCAGTGGCATAATGCTTTTGTTTCTTCAGGTTTAGAGATCTGGTAGGGCTTCGTGTGTTTTCTGCAGTAGGGGCTGTTCTCCTTTCCCAGGCCTGGGTCTGGAGGGATACTTTAAAAAATTTTCTGCCCTTCCCCCAGTCGTTCTTGTGAGTATTCAGTAAAATTTATAGACAGTTGCCTTGGAATAGATGTGACTCCCCTTGAGTCTAAGCTTCCCAGGATTTTTATACTTTTGTTGTGGTTCACCCTTAGCCTTTTTTAATTCATCAAAAAGTTTAGGTGAAATATTCTTACCCAGAGGTTGAGTGGTCCCAGTTTTTATCCCATGCTCTGCCTCATGTCAGCCAGTTTTTATGACCCGC
Organism: Furipterus horrens; assembly: GCF_987537825.1. Lineage (NCBI taxonomy): Eukaryota > Metazoa > Chordata > Mammalia > Chiroptera > Furipteridae > Furipterus > Furipterus horrens. Next base: position 102,070,063 of record NW_028327177.1, on the reverse strand, counting down.
TCTGTCCTTTGAGGCACCTCTTTCCTTAGATTTCAGGCTGGTTAGTTGCCCTGTGACTTAGCTCTGATGGATTCAAGGAAAGTTATAATTTTATAGATTATCCATTGTTTTCTTGTTGCTAGGGTGGGAGTGTCATTATATCCAGCCCTCTACATCATAAAAAGAATCAGAAGTCTACCTGAAAGATTTAAGCCCCTAAATTGTACGCAATCCTAATATAGTTTCCTTAATACCTTAGAAGAGAGTATACCAGCTGTTCTCTATCTTGAATGATACTTGTGCTAAGGGATTGGATATAATATATACAGGTGGTCCCCGTCTTGTTATACCATGATTCTCTAAATTTATGCTAGCTGTTCGTGCTCACACAGAGAGATGTTGTTTCTACTGGTTTTATATTAAGGGAGGCAAAGGTACCTCCCAGTGTATCTTTTGTATAAAACAAACTTTAAATTGAGGTCATTGCATTCTTAAATGTGGCTTTTATAAAAATGTTAAAATGGGATTATATCTAATTCATATAAAACTAGAGTGAAGAATGTGACTCCCCTTGTGTACCTATTATCCAGCTCAACCAGCATGGAGCCGTGCCTGTTGCGTGTCATCTGTCGCTTACATTCCTCCCACCCGTGGATTATTTTGAGGCAAATTCCAGACATAATATCTTTTTGTGTATAAGTGTATGTAGGGGATTGTAGATTTTTATTCTGTGCCATATGTTTTTTAGTTTTAAGGTGTTCACTTTGGAGGCAGAAAGATAATGCTTACAAATTCAATGCTATTTGCATTCCAAGGCATTTATATATGTGGCAGAGTGTATCCCAGACCTCTGATGTTTGTGACTGGTAACTACACCTGCTGACAAAAGTTCTGGAGGCAAGGCCATTTCTCTCTGGTATTTTGTAGACCTTTGTGTCTCCTAGAAAAGTAGGCTGTTGTACCATCTTTAGTGTATTGGAGTTTGAGTGGATATCCCCTAAGAATTAATTTACAATAATACATTAATTTTCATATTCCATTGAGACTGTTATTTATACCTGTATACTCAAAGAAAAGAGCACAGTGACTTTATTGTATTTTTTCTGGTTATCTTTTAAATTTTGCATATATAAGAGTTGAGTGTTTTAACTTGTTATTTAAAAAAATTTTTATTTTGAAATAACTTTAGCCTTACAGAAGAATAATAAAAACAGGACAGGGAGTTTATGTGTACCCATCATGCAACTTCATTGTTAACAGCTTACATGACCATTGTATAATGAGCAAAACCATGTAATTAACATTGGCTATATATCTTTATTTTAACAGCTCCTGAAATAGTTCAAGAAATTGAAAATATGGAGAAGACTAGGATGCGTCTTGAAGCTAGTAAATTCAATGAAAGCGTATGTTATAGTTTCTTTCAGTATCTGGGTAGAAGTAAAGGAAAGAAAAGTTGAATACTAAATTTTTTAAAAAATATTTATTTATTTATTTATTATTTTTAGAGAGGGGAAGGGAGGGAGAAAGAGAGGGAGAGAAACATCAATGTATGGTTGCCTCTTGAATGCCCCCAGCTAGGGACCTTGCTGGAGACCTGGCCTGCAACCAAGGCTTGTGCCCTGACTGGGAATCAAACCAGCGACCCTTTAGTTCGCAGGCTGGCACTCAGTCCACTGAGCCACACCAGCCAGGGCTGAATACTCTACTAAATTTAAAGCAGCCAGTATATATTACGTCTGTTCAATGGGAAATGTAATAGAACACATTTCCATTTACTATATTATGACTTACTTGCAGCTCATTTTTTAACACAAGATTCTCTCATATTTATCAGTCTTCTAGCATGACATGCAATCTAAAGTAGAGTTTATTAAAGTTAGAGTCCTTAGAAAAAGCATATGCCTGTATATATAAGGTAACCTTTATATTGGTCCTTTCTCTGCTGGTTGCTTTTGATAAGCTGTTTAACTTCTGCAGCCCTTAACTTCATCTGTAAAACTCAGGGGTTGAACTCTGTGAGTCTCTAATATCACCAGTTAGCTCTTGCTTTCTGCAATTCTGTGATTATGCTGATTGAGAAATTAATTGTAGGAGTTTATGAGGATTGAGTGTCTATTGAGCTTATTGAAGGAATCAGAGGCCTAAAATTTTTCACTACTGCCTTGTTCTAGCTTGGTGGCCCCAAAACTTGAGGAAGAATGCCTAAGAAGAAAATAGTCATTGTGTCCTATGACACTGGAGGAAGTGTTCTGGGCTCTTTTTTTTCTAGACCGTCAGTAATGTATTTGTAAGGAAAACAATAACCTTAGGGAAGAGAGTTTATAATCAGATAGTAGAAAAAATGAGATTTTCATTGAATTTATTACTCCCTATGTGCTGACTACTAAGGTGGAGACTATAATGAATAATGTAAGTAGACATCTGATCTTTTAAGTTTAAGATTTTAAAAAGTGAAACAAGAAATTTAACATTAAGTCTGTATTTTCCCTATATTACATTTCTTATAGATTTGGTGAAGTTAGGTTGGAAAAGATAGAAGGGACACAAGAAGATTTACCTTATTAATGATCTGCTAAATGTCTCCAGTCTTGTACTTTAAAGTGTCACCTATTGTATTAAGAGATGTGACAAATTAAGTATTGAAAATATGAAATTTAATTGTTGTATTAGTACTTCATATAGTCTAATGGAAGCCATGTTTATTTTCTACTGATGAGAAGTAATGAGTAAATTGTATACTAATTATGATATTCAAGAGAAGCACACAGGAGTTACTTTTTCTAGGCCTATCTAAAAGAGATGAGGGATTATTTTACTCTTATTTTAAGCATCCACATCTGAGATTTTAAAGTTTATAGTATTTCTATTTTTGTATTTAATGAATTTTTAATTAACAATTTTTGGATCATTTTAGATAATGGTTTTTACGAAGGACCAAACGGAAAAGGAGATAGATGAAATTCACAGTAAATATCGTAAGTTGTATGACATTCTCTTTATTTGCAAAGAATCTGGATTGCAGTTTTTTATCTTAAGTAGATTTTTAAAATATTTTTTTATATTAATTTTGAGACAAACTTCTTGTCAATATTACTTAAGAATGCATTTTAATTGTGTTTACTAAGGCAGTGACCTTTTTTTTATCAGTCAGTGTGCTTGCTTTTTGATTTGTGACTAACATTCATTCTACTTTGAGCTTATCACTAAGCACTTTGCAAATATTAATTAGTTGCTCTCAAAGCATCTCTGTGAGAAGAAAATGGGATTAAAATGGAAACATTTCTGACTTTACATCCTGTCCTCAGGCCACTCAATGACAATATTTCTGTAAAGAATTTCAGCACTTCATAGCTTGCAAATTTGTGCCAAAATGAGTTTTCATTTTATTAGATATTAACAATTTCCTAACTTTATCACTTTCTTTTCCTTAAATGGCTTTTGTATATATCTTTCCCAGGGCTGTCACAGGGCTGTTTTGTCAGTTGGGTAGCTGTTATTCTTTGTTTGTTTGGTTTGTTTTTAGTTTAAATTTACATTTAAGTACTTGGCGAACAGTAGGTAGTTCATAAATGTTTGTTGGATGAGTTTTTAGTTGTGTCAAGAGAAATTTGTTTTCCTTTTTCAGTTCTTAAGCTTTGAAGGGGCAGATTCAGCAGAGATCTGTTTGGGGAAGAGGACGTAGTGCACAGGCAGTGCTTGTGGCCTGTGTCATACTAGGCTATTCGCAGACCATAGGCAGGACAAGTCACAGCTCTGTTGCTAGAAAGATAAGTGTGGTGTGATTTTTTTTTTTTCTTTTTTAAATCAACTTTTAGAAAGTCAAAGCGATTTTTCTTGAGACAGGAGATAGAGACTATCAGATGATCACCGAATTGGCAAAACTAAAGCCTGTAACAATAAGAAAAATAAAACTTACATTGAGAAGAAGTAATTTAAATCACTAGAAGAATCATATCCAATAAACATGCCACACTAAGGAAGAAGTAGATTAGATAAAGACAATATACAAATACCTATCCCCCGCCATTTAAGTATATAAAAAAAAGCTTAACTTTACTAAAAAAGGTCATGTTAAAAATAATTGATTTAGGCCTAAAATAAACCTTAGTATATAATTAAAAATAAACAAACAAAAAGAAAACAAAACCTTTCAGGCACTTCTAAAACTTAAGAGCTTAGCCTTGTAGTTTAGTCATACGTTGTGATTTGGTGTTGGGCTCCAAATATACTATTGATTTCTATTCTTCACTTAAACATTTTAATTCATACTTTACATGCATGTAGTTTTTAAAAAATCACATATGTCTGCAAGGCTTATTATAAAAAGAAAACAAAACTCTTGCCTCCTCGACCACCGTTCCCACTCCATAGAAATAACAGTTGTCAGGACTTTTGGCTTTTGTTTTGGTGATTATATTTATTTTTATGAAAAGATTGTTCTTCCTGCTATTTCTTGAAGTTTTTCAGTTTTTCATGTTAACTATTGATTAATGTCCCAATATGAAGAATGAATATTTAGCTCTTTTATACATCTGACTTCTACCTTTGCCTTCTTCCCATCCTCTGGTTACTGTAATTTTTTGTAAGTTTAATATTTAGTTAGATATGTTACAGTTTGAACTAGACAACATACATTCTGAGGTTATGAAGGGTAGCAGACTATGCCACCCCCCAAATACACTCCTGTGGCATAAGAATTAATTACTTTTAACTGAAGGCAACTGGGAAGAAGCAGATTTTTTTTTAATGTGCTGCCTTCCGCCTGTTTGCCTAAAAGCAGGACATAAATTTACAAGTGTCTGTTCATCATTCCCTCTCTCCCTAGAGATAAGTTAGTCTTCATATCAAAGGAGAAGGCACTCTTAAGTCTGTGTAACAGACCTTACTCTTGTTGACTGTGTATTTCCTAGTCACCTCCCTGTAACTGGCCTCCCACGCACCTTTTTTTTGGTGGTGGTGGTGGGGGCGTTGGCGGAGGGGACTACCTGGCAGTGGTATGTAAGCCAGTGTTCTGTTCTAAGTTACATCTTTGTAATCTAGGTAGCTTCCAAGAATACATAAGGTATACATGTTTATAAACTTCTGGGTGTCCTTTTATTTTTATCTTTTAATCTCTTTTGTTATAAGATTACCAGCAAAGAACTAAGAAGGTTGGAGGGAAAATTATTTTTTTCTCCCCTACAAATATAATCCTTTTCAGGAAAACATTCTTTTTTAAAAAATAATTAATAATATTCTTTTACTTAGTTTTCTATGTATCTAGTATTAATTTATCTCTAAACTTCCCACCAGAAATGTTCTAATACATTTAAACATATTGATGGATGATCAACTCATTATTTTCTCTAGGACATCCTGCCTGAGGCAGCCCCCAGCCTCTGGTGCTGTCCTGTTCCATTCTGCTCTAGTTGCTCTCTGCTGCTCTCCTGGAATTTCCTGTCACCAGCCATCTGGGTATTGTGCTCTCCTCCCTGCTGTGTGCATCACTTATTTCAGCATCCAGATCTGCCTTTTCTCTCTTGTTTTGGTGGAATACCTTTTGCAGGAAACTCCCTGAGAAAAAGGTTTATGGAGGAACGTTTTTTAAGACCATATGTAACTGGGAATATTACCTTTACTATTGATTGGTTATTTGACTGAGTTTACAGTTTTAGTTTGGAAAGATTTTCCCCTCCAAATTTTGAAGGTTTTTTTTTTTTTTTTTACCGACTGGTATCTTCTTCCAGCATTGTCACCATTAACTATCTTGCATTCTAGTTCTTTATCCTTCATGTATAACACCTTTCCCTTTTCTGACCCACACATGTTCTGTTTATTATGTTCTGTTAGTCTCTGTCTTCTTTCTCTTGATTTCATGTATTTCTTGTTCTTCTCTCTACCACTGTTGTAGTCACAATTGCTTCCTAACTTAGTCACCCCCTATCTACTCTTGATCCTCTTGATTCATTAATCCCCAAAAGCCAGATTGTCTTTTAAAATTGGTCAGTCTTCTGATCATACTGTTTCTGCCTTGCTGCCCTCCTGCCATTATCAGAAGCTTTCCAGTGGCTTTTAAGTGCACGAAACCTATCATTTCCTGTATCTGGACTTGCCTACCTCTAGCCTTATCTCTTTCCCTTATTGCTTAGGATCTGACTACTCTGGTTATCTTTCACTTCTTTCATCAAGTTTTCTGCTGCTGCAGGGCCCCTGTTACCCTCTTCTCTCTTTGTTGGGAATTGCCTCCTTCTCTTGATTGTGTGTGGCCTCATCTTCTTTCCCAGCACTTAATCAGCTTCATTGCAACTCCAATGGGAAATCCTCTGTGATCTCCCAGACAAGGTAAGGTTTTCCTTTTATATGTACTTATATCATGTCGCTGTTTCATTTGTTCATTCAATATAAGTGTTTTCAGTAAGTACTAATATATGCAAGACACTTCCTAGGTGCTGGGGATATATGAATGAACAAGATAGCCATAAAGCCCATCCTTTTGGAGTTTATATTCTACTAGTATTTTAGAAGGTAATAAATGAAAAAGAGAAAAATAAAAACAAGGAAGGGTATAAGAAAGTTTACATTTTTGAGAGGATGGCCATGATGATTATGAATTGTACAATTAAATTGTAATTATTTCTAATTAATTTCTAATGATGTGTTTTAGTTTGCTAGGGCTTCCGTAACAAAGTACCACAGAATGGGAGGCTTCATACAACAGACATTTATTGTCTGACAGTTCTGGGGGCTAGAAAGTCCAAAATCAAGCTGTCAGCAAGATTGGCTCCTCTGAGGTCAGTGAGGAAAGGATCTGTGCCAGCCCTCGCTCCTTGCCTCCTTCGTCTCTTCATGTTGCCTCCTCTATATGTATTTCTGTGCCCCTTTTATAAAAACGCCAGTTGTACTGGGTTAGGGCTCACCCTAACAACCTCATCTCAGCTTTATTACCTCTGTAAAACCCCGTCTTCAGGTAAGGTCACATTCTGAGGTATGGGAGGTTAGTACCTCAAAATATGAAATTTAGAGAGACACCATTCACCCCATGACCGTATTTAATAGTATTTTATTTCCTTAAGAAACTGGAAGTTCTACAATAGAGGAAATGTTTCTTGCTTGCTTACTGCTTTGTGACCAAGTGAATGAAGATGGGAGAATCATCATGTTTATCAGAGTCTATCAAGCCTCTAAAAAATAGGCTAAGAGAAAATAAACATTTTTTTTTCTTTCCCACCCATGTCCCCTCCCTCTGAAACAATTCTCTGAGAGGCGGGAAGTGCCCTGCACCAACCGAATTCCAGCATTTTTCTGCATCACTCGCTATTCTGTTTACTTTTGAGAAGAAGCATACAAGCTTAGGTATTGGCCATACTTCAGCTACCTCCTATCCTCTGGCTTGTGCAGACTTTTCTTCCATTCATTTATGCTTGGTCACTTTTTCAGAGAAAAGACAGGTAGAAAATCACAATTATTGAATATATATTCTGTGTCAAGGATTCTACAGATGTTATTTTAGTAATTCTCTCAGCAATTCTGTGAAGCTATTATTATTAAGAAACTGAGACTCAGAAACGTCAGACAAGTCACTCATTAGTAAGTAAAAAGCAGAGCAGGAAATGAAACCCAGGTGTACCAGATGCTCGAGTCTAAGCCCTTCACACTATGCAAGAGATGCTTTGAATCTGAGTGAATCACTTGTATGTTGGAAACCTTTTTTGGATTTAGTTTCAGGTCACATAGTGCATTAAAAGAAGCTTAATTTTATGAATGGACTACTTTGGTAGTTTTGTTATGATACATCTATTTTTCTTTAAATCAGTCTTTTGGATGGACTTGTAATTCATGAGCTCCTCTTTCAGTAATGGAGAGAAAGAGTGAAATCAGTCAATTTGAACTTTCTGTAGAAAGTGTATTTGAAACACAGGTTGAATCAAATAAGTTTGAGTTACTTGTGAACTTTAGATACCAGATGCTTTTGATAAGTCTTCTTAATGAAAATTGTGAATTGCTCCAGTAAGAGGCAGAATCTTAGCCTAATGGAAAGTTACTCTATTTGCCTGCCATGAAAGACATATTTTTGATATCTTCATGTTTTTTGCCTTGATGAAATTCAGTTTTATACTTTGCTGGAAAACAAAAGCAACTCCAGTGAGCATTCTCATTATCTCCTGTAACTTTTCCTGGGAGTATCAGTTTGATCTTGCTAAGAAGGCAAGGCATTTTAGCACAGTTAATTTATTCCCTTGTACTTTTGTTTGGTCGTTAATTCAACAAGTATTTATTGAACATCTACTTTGTGCCAGCTGCTATTCTATGTATTGTGTACACAGCAGAGAAAAAGATGCATGATCACTTTTCTCGTAGAGCTTTCATTCTAGTGGCAGAAAGATAATATAATAAATCAGCAGATGTTTATAATACAATTTTAGGTGGTACATGCTCAAAAGAAATAAAACAGGGTGGTCTGAGAGAAATTATGAGGGCATTAAGTAAGGTAGTTAGGAAAAGGCTTTTCTTGAGGAGTGGACATTTAAAATAAGACATGAGGAAAATAAAAATAAAGAAGCAGTCATTCACTGAGCTGAAGGAAGAGTATTCTTAGAGAACCTAAAAGGCAGAGGCTCTAAAGTAGAAGCAAAGAAGGTGAATGTGGCTAGAGTGTAGCAGTAAGTGATGGGGGCAAATGGTATAAGGAATGGGAGGGCCAGATTATATATGATCTTATAAGATTTTATTTTGAATTTTGTTATCAGTGCTCTGAGAAGCCATTGGAAGGTTTAAAAAGATAGTACTATGATTTTACATCCATTTTAAAAGATCCTGATATTTGTTGAATAGAGAATAAATTAGAAGGCAGCAAACAATAGTAAGAAAACCAGTCTGGAATCTCATCACTCAAACAATATTTACTGATCATCAGTTACTGCATCCCAGACAGTATTCTAGGTGTTGGGAATATAATGTTAAACAGACTAAGTCTCTGCCTGCATGGGCCTTACATTCTAACAGGAGTAGTCAGACAATAAACAAATGAGTAAGATGTGTAATAGTCAGTTAGTGAGTGATCTATACTATAAAGAAATGTAAGGCCAGAATAGAGGGAGCTACTGTTTAGATTTGGTGGTCAGGGAAGGCCTCTTTAAGAAGGAGGAATGATATATGAGGAGAGCCCTGAAGTGACACTGCTATTGTAAATTGTGACAGCTATGACCTAGTCTAGAGTGGCAGCAATATAGAAAAGGGATAGCTCAAGGTTGTTAACTTTGAAGTAGAACCAGTGGTACTCACTGATAAATTTAATACAAGGGTGACTAAAAAGAGGAATTAAGAACAACTTATATTTTTGATTTAATCGCTGGATAAATAATGGTGTCATTTACTGAAATGGAGACCAGGGGAGGATTTATGGATGGCGAAAGGGAATCAGAATTTCTGTTTAAGTTTTGGTTTCTAGTGGAGAGCCAAGCAGAAAAGAGAATTAGGTATGAGTGAATGAGCTACCTAACCAAACAGTCATGTTGTGCTTACAGGTAGTAGTTAAAGTTAAGTACTGGGAGAAGATTACTGGGAAGAAGAGTGCTATAGGGAACAGAGCCTAATCCTAAGCCCTGGTGGGCTCCAATTTCTAGAGCAGTGGTTCTCAGTTCTTCAAGCCTCTTTACACTATTAAAAGTTGTCAAGGACACAAAAGAACTTTTGTTTATATGGGTTATATCTGCAGATATATACCATATTACAAATTAAAATGTATAGGACTTATGCTTCTGGTCAAGTAGAGTAACTGGGACCTGATACAACATAAATGGACAAAATGTATGAAACAGTGGTTTTTAATACACTGGATTTAAGGTAACGGACAGGAATTATCTACAAGATAGGGGAAAAAATGAGATGAGGCTGTGGTGCCGGCAGGGGGAGCCCACGCAGGGCCTGGTGGACTCTGAGTTAAGGAGAAAGACCTAAGATACCAGGGGAAACCGAAGGAGCTAGAGTCGGCAGGACAGTGCAGGAGAGGAGAGAGTAGTGCAGAAAGAGAGAGAGCCCTAGGAATCTGCAGAAGGTTCATCTTGTAAGTATTCATTCAGTATACAAAGGATGTTCTCTGACTATTACCAAAGGAGAACCAGGACTGGGGCAGGTCTGCCCAGCACCGTTTGGAAATAGGATTTTTCTGTGGTGTTGCAGGAAATTAATTTCAGGGACACACACGTAAGAGGATCTTAAGCAATAGTGGCAAGATTTATTAGGGTGAAAATAGATTGTATGCCCTCAGAGAGGCAGAGAGTGGACAGGCTATAGTAGTAGCTGTGTGGACAGAAGCAAAAGGAGAGTCCTCTGCTGCTGCTCACAGCTCCCCTGGTTGCAAGTCTTGTGGGGATCCTTAGAGTTTAGGAGAAAAGAAGGCAAAAAGTGTGTGTCTGGGAAAAGGTTTGGCATGCTCCCAGGTAGGCGCACGCTGGGTTCTTTGCCTCGCTTCTGTATATTTCCTTGGGTTCGGAAAAGAGCAGGCTTTCTTTCAAATTATTCAATCTCTAATCTCTTTTCTGGCTCTTCCAGGGTTTCATGCCCTTAACATATCTGATCATTTCCCCATATTTTCCCAGGCTAGTCCCCTCCCTCTTAATGGTCCCAATTTTGGCTTCTACTGTGCATGTACTCAGTGAAAGGAATTTCCCGTCACCGTCTTCTTCCTCCCCTCATTAATCAGAAGAAATAGTGCCAGTTACTCCCTGGGGTGTCTTCCTGGAGTGACTGTGAAACTGCCCTTTTCTAGTTAATTGGCATGATCAGATGCCTGGTTTGCTCCCTTCCTTTTTGCTAATATCTAACTAACCACCTATATAACATGACCACCATAGAATTAAATTAGAAATCAATAACAAAGCCCCCTGGAAAACTGCCAAATATTTGGAAACTAAGCAGCATCCTTCCAAATAATTAATGGGTCTAAGGAAAATTAAGACCAAGAAATTTCAAAATTATTTATTAACTCATTTAAAAATAAATTCATTACATGTTAACATAACCTTATTTTGATAGGAAATAACTGTTTCCCCAAACAAAAATAATCAAAGTAAATGGAAATTTCTACTCCTAGCCCAGATGACATAACAGAGTACATTTATATTCCTTCCTTAATAAGCTAGAAAACCAGATACAATGTATAAAACAATGGTTTTTTAGATATTGGGAAAAAGTAGCACAGGACTGTGATTCCTGACAGAAGGAAAACAAAGGGGTGAGCTCTCCAGTTCCAGAGCTTACTGCCTGCAGGCCATTTTCAGGCATTGAATGGGGTGCCTCAATATAATTTGGTGGTATCACTGAGTAGGTAAAACAGAAGTGAAAGTTATGGAAGGCCATGGTGTCTAGAATTTGTGGGATAGCTCGCTAGAGAGGAGAGAACCTCAGTTGACGCATGAATGAGAGGAAAGTAAGTGCCTGAGACTAAGGAAAGACTACTTGAAGGTCTGGAGCTCACACAGGGCCAGACACAGCTTGAATCCACCACAAGCCTTAGTAGAGAAACCCTCATAATATATAGGGACATCAGGAAGAATCCTCAGAAAGGTATCGTTGCTTTAGTAGCTGGGCTAATCTACCATAGGGTCAGATGATGAATATTTTAGGCTTTGTAGGCTACATAGGGTCTTTGTAACATGTTCTTGTTTGTTTATTAACATCTTTATAAAAATTTCCCCAGCTGGGTTGCTCAGTTAGTTGGAGCGTCGTCCCGTACACCAAAAGGATGTAGGTTCAATTCCCGGTCAGGACACATGCCTAGGGTGTGGGTTTGATCCCTGGTTGAGGCATGTATGAGAGGCATCCAATCTGATGTTTCTCATATCGATGTCTCCCTCTCCCTTTCCCTTCCATCCCCCCCCACCCCCCCGCCCACGTCCTCTCTACCTTCCTCTCTAAAATCAATGAACATATCCTTGGATGAGGATTTAAAAAAAATTTTATTATAATAACCATTCTTAGCTAGAGAGCCATACAAAAATAGGTTGTAGGTTGGATTTGGCCTTTGATATTTAGACTAATGGTTGTGCTAATTTTTTCTAATGAAAAGATTAAAAAAAAATAGACTTGACTTTTTAGAGCACTTTTAGGTTCAAAGCAAAACTGAAGGGGAGATAGAGTTCCTATATCTCCCTTGATCCACAGATGAAGTCGCTCCTACTTTTAGCATTTTTCTCTCTAAAAAGCAATGTCAAAAATGTCCTTGGGTGAGGATAAAAAAATCTTGGAGAATATGAGTTGGTTGAATGTGGGCTTATTCATTAGCTCCCACAACTATCTGAACCACTTAAAATTTTTAAGAGGTAAATTCAGGGCATCTGACCAGCAGAACTGAGATTTTTAAACTCTAAAGTACTCCTTGCCAAATGGCAGAACTCCTAAAATGAGGTGAAGAGATGAGTGTGAACAGGTTTATTAGTCATACTCCCTTGGCATTGTCCTTTTTGCCTTTTAAAATTATGGTTGAAATACAATATTAGTTTCAGATGTACAATCTAGTAATTCAACACTTATATATTTTATGAAATTGTTTTTTTGAGCAGAGATTACTGTATTGGACTTCTTGAGCCAAAGCCAGAGCAGTGGCTGCCATTTACTTGTGATTTTCAGCGTAGGTATAGGAGTAATTAGATTATAAAAAGAAAATTTTTAATTCTGGGATTTTATTATTTCAGGAGATAAAGCCATTAAGCCTCCAGAAACTGTTAATGAGATTACTTTAGCAGGTTCCTTAATCCACAATCCATAGGTACATAATGGATTACTAGGAAAACGGCCTGGATCTGGTCTAGCTAAATCCTGGAGACCCCATAATGCTGTGTTTCCCTTGCCTAACAGAAACTATCATGGTGTGAGCCCATTCGTCTTTTTGATCCTGGGGAGCAGAAGGAGTACAAAGTAATTATCCTCAAATACATAGAGTTAAATAGGACTTGAAGAAATCACCTCGCTATAATCTTAGGATCTTACCTGTTTCTAAAGAGCCAACTTTCTAGTAATCGTTTTGGCCAACTTATATTTCTTTTGCTGAAATTTTAACCAGTATCTTATTTCAAATTTACCAGACCCTTTATAACCCAACTCCATAGTTTTACTAGGAGTTTTCATATACGTACTAGTCAGATAAATTTATTGAAGTTAGGAGCAGTCTTTCTCTGGTGTCCAAGGACAGTCACATTTATTGATCAGGAATATTGAAATGAGTAAACCTGGCTTCTTCCACAGTAGGGGAGGGAAGTCAGCTGAACTTTCACCAGCCAGGGTTTTGCATGTCTAGACAAGAATTTTCCATTGCCATCAGTTGTCTACAATTTACAGAGCTGTAGCATAGCTCAAAGGCAGTGAATGACTGGAATTCTGGAAGGGTAGCTCTAGCAAATGCATAGTTTTCACTTGAATCACAAAATTTACCCTATACCCAGTTAATCTTAGTATTGTGCTACAGGGAAAATAGGGGTTACTGTGTGAAAAGTCTCAAAACTTTGTTTCGACTATTTGCAGTATGATTCTTTCTAAAATGTATTTTTACAGGATGTATGACATCTTGAACCATGGCTTTAGTGCTTAAGGGTGTTAGATAAGTAAAGTGCATTCTCAGCTATTTGAACCATGGTTCAAATCACAAACGAATGTCTTCAAGCCATGCTCTTTACTGAGTGAATTAATATACATTACTAATGGTGACCTAGAGGTTAGGTTTAAATTATTTTCAGAAGTGAGGTTGTTTGGTGGCGGAGATGTCTTAGGTTGTTAAAGGAGTTCTGACGGGAAATAGGCTACAAGTGTGAAGGGAAAAAAGAGACTTGAAATGGATATTCTTTGCATTTATAACCCAACTTTCCTAGAGGCTTCTGCTTTTATATTTAATTAATATTCTTCATCTTTGTCTTAGAAGTTAGTATGATGTCTCTTTGGATATATTTAGGAAAACAGTATCTTTCATGCTCTATCAAAAGACTTTCTAGAGCAGTGGTTCTCAACCTTCCTAATGCCCCGACCCTCTAATACAGTTCCTCATGTTGTGGTGACCCCCGACCATAACTAATGCATGGTGATTAATCACAGAAACAATATGTAATTATATATGTGTTTTCTGATGGTCTTAGGCGACCCCTGTGAAAGGGTCGTTCGACCCCCAAAGGGGTTGTGACCCACAGGTTGAGAACCACTGTTCTAGAGTATGGGGTTTGGGGAGAAACCTATAGTAGCAGACTGGAATGTCATGTTTCCAGGTTTGTATCTGAGGAAGGGAGAAGATAGAAGGAAAAGGCTTCCATGATGTCCCAGCCCCTTGTATTTTTGTAATGTGCATGATTCCCAAGAGTGCTATTGAGCAAGCTTGTACACTTCTTTATATTCACTGTTTGTTGGATGTAGACGTGTAACTTCTCTAGTACTGGCTTTACTGAGATCTTTTCAATTTCAGGTAAAAAACATCAGAATGAATTTCAGCTTCTGGTGGAGCAGGCCAAAAAAGGATACAAGAAAACTACTGAAATGCCAAAAAAAAAAGTAACAAAAAAAGGAGGTGAATCTACAGAAAAGCTATTCTCTGTATACATGGGTAAGAGATTTTAATTAAAAACAGAAATAATGTTCAATTTTACTATAAAAAAATTAAACCAAAGGAATTTACTTTGGGCTCAGTAGGTATTTGAAATGGGAAGAAATATTTTTAGACATATAGCAGTTATTGAATGTGAATTAAGTTTATAACTGGGAAAAATGAATGAGAGAATGTCCTGAGACACAGTTTCTAAAATCTGTCTTCTTTTCAGTTAATAATAAATCAGAAGTTTCTTAGTTCTTTAAGCTTGAAGATGTTTTGTAGGTGTAGGAATTATTGATGCAGATCTTACAAAGAGAATATGTTATTTTTGTTAAAGGTCACTGGTATTTATTTTAGAGGGAATGTTTTGCTAAAAAGTCTAAAGCTAATATACTTTGTATGCTAACACATAGCATATTTCTTAATTTTGACCCATTTTAGTTTCAGATTAATAATGTATTCATGTTGCCAGGGCTTTGGGCCAGTAAACAAAACAGAATCATATTGGAGGAAAGTATACGAGAAAATTTCTTATTATTTTTTTATTTTGGTAAAATATACATAAGATTTATTATTTTAACCTTTTATAAATGTACAGTTGAGTGGCATTAAATACATTCACAATATAATCATCACCACTATCTATACCTAAAACTTTTTCCTCATCTCCAGTGAAAACTCTACCCATTAAATATAATTTTTTTTCCACTTTACTTCAGCCTCTGGTAATTCTACTTTTTGTGTCTATGAATTTGCTCTTCTAGGTACCTCATATAGGTAGAATCATATAATATTTGTTCTTCTGTGTCAGCTTATTTCATTAAGCATGATGTTTTCAGGGTCTTCAAGTTGTGACATATATCAAAATTTCATTACTTTTTATGACTAACACTCCATTGTGTACATAGCACATTTTGTTTATCCAGTCATCTTTAATGGGTTATTTTCTCCTTATGGCATTTGTGCGTAATGCTGCTATAAAACCTTGGTTTTCAAATACCTCTTCAAGTCTCTCTTTTCCATTCTCTTGGATCTGTACCTAGAAGTGGAATTTCTGGTTCATATGCTAATTCTGTGTTTACCTTTCAAAAAACCACCAAACTATTTTCCACAGTGGTTGTACCATTTTACATGCCCACCAGCAATGTTTGGGCATTTCAAATTCTCTGTATCTTAACCAACATTTGTTTTTTACATAGCCCTTGTGGTAGGTATGAAGTAGTATCTCATTTTGATTTTGATTTGCACTTTCCTAATGCCTAATGATGTTTTTATATGGTTATCAGGCCTTTGTTTGTCTTTGGAGAATGTTAAAGTCCTTTGTCTATTTTTTAAAATTAGGTTGTTAGGGTTTTTTTATACTTGAGTTCTAGGAGTTTTTTTATATATCCTGGATATTAATGCTTTATTATATGGGATTTGCAAATGTTTGTAAACATTTTTGGGGTAGTCTTTTTGCTTTCTTGATGGTATCTTTTGATGCACATAAATGCTTGATTGTGATGAAATCCAGTTTATCAATTTTTTTCTTTTATTGCCTGTACTTTTGGTGTTACTCCATGAAGTTTTTACCAAATCGATGGCATGAAAATTTTCCTTTATGTTTTTTTCTAAGAGTTTATCGTTTTAGCTCTCACATTTAGGTTATGATCCATTTTGAGTTAATTTTTATATATAGTGTAAGGTGAGGGTCCAATTTCATTCTTTTGAATGTAGATAATTCAGTTTTCTGAACACCATTTTTTAAAGACTGTTCTTTCCCCATTGAATACTCTTGACATCCTGTTGAAAAGCAATTGATCATGTATGTGAGGGTTATTCTGTACTCTCTATTTTATTATATTGGTCTATATGTCTGTCATTATGCCAGTAGTATACTGTTTTAATTATTATTGCTTTGTAATAAATTTTGAAGTCCTCCAGCTTTATTTTTCATTTTCAAGACTGTTTTAGCTATCTGGGTCCCATAAGATTCCATGTGAATTTTAAGATGGATTTTTCTATTTCTGCAAAAAGTGCCGTAAGGATTGCATTGAATTTATAGATTGCTTTGGTTAGTTTTGACATTTTAACAGCATTAAGTCTTCCATTCATGAATGTAAGATAATCTTTCACTTATTTATCTTTTCTTTAATTTCTCTCAACAGTTTTATATTTTTCAGTATATGTGTCTTTCACCTCCTTAGTTTGATTTATTCCAAAGTATTTTATTCTTTTAGGCGCTATTGTATTTCTATTGTTGTCTTATTTTCTGGTGTCAGTAGGTTGCTGTCTGAGTATATGAGATCTGTCCAGAAGGTATCCAGCCATATAATATGAAAAATAGAGACGTTTATTGAAAAAGATATAAGATACAAGAAACATTCTGCATAGGACAGTGATACCTCAGCCCCCTTCAAAGTAGGCGCTTTGGGACCTCACAGTTCTCCCAGTCACTATTGGCTGCCCCATCATATTTTCCTGAATCTCATCGATGGTCTGAAATCTCTTCCTTTTCAAAGGTGATTTTAGTTTTGCGAAAAGCCATAAGTTGTAGGGCACCAAATCTGGGCTGTAGGGGGCTGAGTCACCTGGGTGATTTGATGTTTCGCAAAAAAACTCTACATAGGACATGATGCCTGAGCAGGTGCATTATCATGATGAAGCTGCAGAACACCAGTTGCCCATAGCTGTGGCCTTCTGAGTCATCTTGAATAGTTTCCACAAAGGAATGTTCAAGCTTGATGCAGAATTTGATGCAGATTCATCTCTGCTCACTCAGTCATTTTGAATGCGACAGCCTCACGGTACACACGCTCACTCTATGGCATCTATTGCCCCCACTGACTAGTACAGTGAAGTCGTCATTGTTCACACATGCGCATTCCAGTCCACTCTCCTTGACTGCCAGGCTACATCGAAGTGGCAGAAACCGTTCTTGTTATATGAACAATGGCTGGACTTTTTCCTGGACAGACCTCATGTATTTCATGGTCTTTGTGTACAACTTTGATTTGTTCATGCAGTTGTTAAAGATAGTCTTAGAAAGTGATTTAGCTCCTGTAAATCTGGCTTACTGCCTCAGATTAGGAGAACATTTTTATTTATCGGTTGAATCTATGAAAATGATTGATTGCTTCTACTTGGGTTATAACGTATTTTATAGGGTGGGGCAAAAGTAGGTTTGCAGTTGTGAGTATATGAAACAAAGTTTATTCTTGTATTATTTTTTAAGTATATTTTATTGATTATGCTATTACAGTTGTCCCAATTTTTCCCCCTTTGCTCCCCTCTGCCTTGTACCCACCTTCCCTTCAGCAGTCTTCCCCCACCCTCTTAGTTCATGTTCCTGAGTCATGCAACTTCTTTGGCTTTTCCATTTCCTGTGCTATTCTTAACTTCTCCCTGTCTATTTTGTACCTACAAATTATGCTTCTTAATCCCTGAACCATTTCCCTATTCTTCCCCTCCCACCTCACAGCTGATAACCCTCCATATGATCTTCATATCTGTGATTCTGTTCCTATTGTTTTTTGCTTAGTTTTGTGTGTTTGTCTATTTGTTTTTGTTTTTTATATTCAGTTATTGATAGTTTTGAATTTGTTGCCTTTTTAAGTGTTCATGGTTTTGATCCTTTTCTTGTATTATTATTTATTAATTCCATATGAAAAACTGTGAACCTACTTTTGCTCCACCTGTATGTGTTTATGCACATAAACATGGCTCTCTCTGGGGTTCACAGATAAGTGCTGCTGGTAGATTGCTATGCATGAATGTGTGTGTTTGGGAGAAGTGGGGAGTGTGAGAGAGTGGAAGACAGACTGTCACAGACCGACTGAAAGGTTGGGCTTTGTATGGCATCATGCAAATGTATGTACTGTGTTAAGTTTTGCTCTTTAGAAAAACTTTCTCATTGAAGTGCCAGTATAAATTTAAAAGGTGTGCTTAGGCTTATTGAAAGCCAGACATCAGGAGCTTAGTTTTAGAAATTGTATTCTTGTGATATATGCTGTTTTCTGGTATAACAAAAGCTTATATGATTATTTCTGGAAAAATCCTGACTATATGGACCTGGAAAGTTTTTTTTTGGAAGAATTTGTCTTACTCTTTTTCCATGAATTTTCTCCTTTTAACAAAACCTTGACAATTCTTTTTAGTGTCCTTTGTTAAAGGTCACTTGCCTCTATAAGCACACTGGATGAGTGATGTGTGAGAGATCTGCTTCTCTGGGAAACTCGTGACAGGGCTCTGTACTCTCTGCATTCATGGCTTGCATGTTAAGTATAGTACTTAGTTCCTGAATCTAAAAGATAGCACAGTGGAAATCCCAGCTGAGCTCTGAAACAGATTGTGAGGGAGAGTCCTGAGCACCGAAGAATCCTTCACAGATATTATTGTCTGCACTCACATCTGCAGATATTTGGTCATACCTGCATGTCACATTACTATAAACCTTGTGTCTCTATCTGCAATTTGAAACCTCAGAAATCAAGAATATGACAAGGGGTGCATAGAAATGTGACATGTATTGGATCAAACAAAAATATTGGATATATCTGATTAGTTTTTTTCCATAATAAATATTAGATTCGTTGTAATAGATTTAGAAAAATGTCCAGGTAGATATACTACCATATGGTAGTCAGTGACAAATATTGTAATTGTTTTATTAATTAAATCTTTAATCCTTTTTTATTATGTTTTTAATGTTTATCAGTGTTTTCTGATATGTGAATATGCAGGAATTCTTTAGTAATGCTGTAAATATTATAGATGCTGCATTAGAAGTACAAGGTTCTTCCCACTCCTCATTCAAAGGAGATTTTGTTTTTAAATTAATTAATCTGGAAATCCATGGGGTGGACATTATAATTAGATAGCACCATTATAGTGTTTATTCTGATTCTCTGGCTGTCACTAAAGTTTTGGAATCAGTGTTAAATAAACATTTTACTAATACAAATAGCGATGTTAAATGTTGTAGAAATAAATATGCAGATATTGTAGGTTTTAAGGTACTCTTAAATGTTTCCTTTTTTTCTTCTTTTTTTCATTTTAGAACCGAAAGATAATACAATGAAATTCTCAGGTATGCCTTTGGTAATAAACCACTTCTCTCAGTCAAAACTGGACTCCCCGCGGAAATTAGAGCCTAATACACCTGATGATACTTCTAGCTGTACTGATATTCAGGAAGATGATCTTTCTTCATCAGAATCAGATTCATGCAATAGGTGAGAAACTCGTAGTAGTTAGTTATTTTATTTTTTATTTTTTAAAAATATGTATTCTTCTGAGTAACATTCTTTTTTAATTAATTAATTAGTTATTTGAGAGAGGGGAAGGGAGGGAGGAAGAGAGGGAAAGAAACATCATTGTGTAGTTGCTTCTAGCATGCCCCTAAATGGGGACCTAGCCTGCAACCCAGGCCTGTGCCCTGACTGGGAATTGAACCAGCGATCCTTCATTTCATAGGCTGGCTGGCGCTCAGTCTACATGCCACACCAGTCAGGGCCAGTAGTTGATTATTTTAAATGTCTATTTCCTGTGCATGCTAAGATGGGCACAGATAATTAGGAAATAACCTTGAAGCATGGTCCAGTTCCTCAGTCTTTCATTTCAGTCTCCTTTTACCGCTTTGTAACTCTCACAATGATAGCAGGGCAGGGTGTGGAAGGGTATGTGCAGCAATCCTAGGGTGGCTTTGTTTTCTGCCCTGTAGCTGTTGTATAGATATTTTTCCTGGAGTTGGAAAAGAGTATGATAAGCAATGAAAATTTTGTCAAGACAATGAGCGAAGGAGATAAAGATAACTATACTAGAAAATAGTGATGATCAGAAAGGCAGTGCATAGCTGGGTAAAACAAGAAGAATTTAATTGAACAAGTAGAAGCAAAGGGGAAACTTTAAAAATAAGAGATTTGGAGGTAAGTCATTTTCCAACTGATTTTTATAAAGATATTTTAAAAACATGAATTTTTAAATGAAGACATAGTGTTAAATAATTTATACACACACGCACACACACACATATACACATAGACACTATTTTATGTTCTTTTTTTTTAAATGTATTTTATTGATTATATTGTTACAATAGTTCTGATTTTCTCCCCTTTACTCCCCTCCACCCAGCATCTCCCTCTCCCAGCAATCCCCACCAAGTCCATACCCCTGGTTCGTAAAAAATAACTATCCCTCCCTCTCAGATATTAAGACCCTTTGTAATCTTGTAAATGACAATGGGCGAAGGTCTCAAGCTCCTCTAGTTGCTTCAAGCTGGACATGGTGGTCGTCCTACCTACCCTTGGGTCCAGAAAACCCTAATAATAGTGGGGGTGTGGAGGGGAGGGTGGCCTTCCCACATGGGGAAGGATCGTGCAGACTCCAGGTCAGTTGGCGGTCTCCGGACAACGGCATGCTTGGTTTAACAGGCTGGCATCCTTGTTGTGTTCTGGGGGCAATAGGTTTGATGAAAAGGGTTAAAAGACTTCATTCAATCCATAACTACTAGATGACAAAAGGCAGGGATTAATTTTTCAATGTTCCATATTAGGAGAAAGAAAAAAAAAAAAGAGAAGAAAAAAGGGCTTCTTTGGAGGAAGGTGTGCTAGGCACATCTCACCTGTCCAAAATCCTTTTGCCCATTATACTTAGTTTGGGCTGAGGAAAATAGTTTAGGTTTCCCCCTTCTCAAACCTCTGGGCCCTTTCTGTCCAAGCCATTAGGATAGAAAAGAGAAACCCGGTTTAAAGTGAAGCCCACACACCACCCCATTCTTCACCAACCCAGCCATTTAGTTCAGCCAAACTGTTGAGTATCAGGAGGCAGCACTGCAGACAGGATTAAGTGAGGCTTATGTGTACAGACAATCACTCAGGTAATGCGATCATAGGCTTATGTCCTTTGAAAACAGAAAACACATGTTAATTTATGTAACATAACCCACAAACAAGTCTCTAAATCTGTAAGACTCTCTTATTGGGAAGACATCCAGTTGCAAGGCACTTGATATTCTACTTGCCTGCAACTTGAATATCTTTGATGATATCACAGACATGGTTTAATTTTCAAGTGAAACCATATCTTAAATGAGAAGAAACTTTTAAGATGGTTAGTTGCCCTATTTTATAGTCTACTACTGATCATTGTGATTTTCCTTGAATAATGATTTTTCTCCCTAAGATTACCCTCCTTGTCTTTAAAGGGACTACATTAAGTCCATTTTTAACTTATCCTGTTCATTTGCATAAACATAACAAGAGCAGCAAATGATCACTTATGATCTTTAGTTCTGCTTTGCTAGAACTTACCCAAGGAATATTTGGGGTGACCCTCAGTCTGTTCTTCAGGGCACAGAAGCTGAGTCACATATCTGGCATTCATCCTTGCCTGTACACACCTGTCCTTTCCAAGTCTTTCTGGTTTTTCATTGTGCCTTAAGGTCCCTTCTAGCCATCTTTCAGGAAAACAACCTTCGTTCCTTCCCAGGAAAGATTGCTGTGGACTGCACAACCAACCATGGTACCAGGCCTTTTATCTCGTGGGCTTTTATTACCTTTGAAAGTCATTCCCCGTTCCTCGGGGCTTTTTGGTAACAACCTGAGCCCAAGTATGTCTCCTTTAGGCTTGACATTCCAGTCAAAGACTTGATCAAAAAAAAAAAGAAAAAAAAAGGAACCTCTATTAACAACTGGTCTTATTAGTTCTATGAAAAGAAACTTCTGTCATTACTTACTTGTTTAGAATGCCAAACTCTGGAGGGATCAAATAGGGAGAGAAATATACAACGTGAAGGAAAATCTTTGTCCTAATATTCACTGAACTGGTATTTCCATTCTTCATATTTTCATTCTTCCCCCACTAAAAAAAAATTTTTGTTTGTTTTTCCATTACAGTTGTCTCACTTTTTCCCCCTCTTGCTTCCCTGCACCCTGTCCCTTCCTTCCCCCACATTCAGTCCCCACTCAATTGCCCATGTCCGTGGGTCATTTATACATGTTTTTT
Source organism: Furipterus horrens (assembly GCF_987537825.1). Lineage (NCBI taxonomy): Eukaryota > Metazoa > Chordata > Mammalia > Chiroptera > Furipteridae > Furipterus > Furipterus horrens. The sequence continues at coordinate 102,047,550 of NW_028327177.1, read as the reverse complement.
GACTTGACCCTTCCCCTTCTTACCCACTTCTCTCCCACCTCCCCCCTTGTTACTGTTAGTCTACTTCTTGTTTACATACCTCTGGTTCAGTTTTGCTCATTTGTTTATGTTGTTCATTAGTTTCCTGTAATAGGTGACAGCATAACGTATTTTTCTTTCATTGCCTGGCTTATTTCGCTAAGCATAATTTTCTCTAGTTCCATCCATGTTGTTCCAAATGGTAGAAGTTCCTTCTTTCTTTCTGCTACATAGAACTCCATTGTGTAAATGTACCACAGTTTTTTGATCCACTCATCTACAGATGGGCATTTAGGTTGTTTCCAGCACTTGGCTATTGTAAATAGTGCTGCTATGAACATTGGAGTGCATAGGTTCTTTTGAATTGGTGTTTCAGGACTTTTTGGATATAATCCTAGCAATGGAATTGCTGGTTCCAAAGGCAGTTCCATTTTTAGTTTTTTGAGGAAATTCCAAACTGTTTTCCATAGTGGCTGCACCAGTCTGCATTCCCACAAGCAATGCACCAGGGTTCCCGTTTCTCCGCATCCTCTCCAGCACAAGTTGTTTGTTGATTTGTTGATGATGGCCATCCTGACTGGTGTGAGGTGGTATCTCATTGCGGTTTTTATTTGCATCTCTCTGATGGCTAGTGATGTTGAGCATACTTTCATATGTCTATGGGCCCTCTGTATGTCTTCTTTGGAGAAGTGTTTGTTCAGTTCCTTTGCCCATTTTTTAATTGGGTTGTCTGTCTTCTTGGTGTTGAGTCGTATGAGTTTTTTATATATTTTGGAGATCAATCCCTTGTCTGAGATGTCATTGGCGAATATATTTTCCCATATGGTTGGTTTCCTTTTCATCTTGCTGATGTTTTCTTTAGCTGAGCAGAAACTTTTTAGTTTGATGTAGTCCCACTTGTTTATTCTTTCCTTTATTTCCCTTGCCTTAGGAGATATATCAGTGAAAATGTTGCTACGTGGGATATCTGAAATTTTCCTGCCTATTTTTTCCTCTAGGACTTTTATGGTATCACGGCTTACATTTAAGTCTTTGATCCATTTTGAGTTTATTCTGGTGTATGGTGTAAGTTGGTGGTCTAGTTTCATTTTTTTGCATGTCCCTGTCCAGTTCTCCCAACACCATTTGTTGAAGAGGCTCTTTTCACTCCATTTGATGTTCTTTCCCCCTTTGTCAAATATTAGTTGACCATATGAACCTGGGTTTATTTCTGGGCTCTCTATTCTGTTCCATTGATCTATATGTCTGTTTTTATGCCAGTACCAGACTGTTTTGATTACCGTGGCCTTGTAGTATAGTTTGATATCAGGTGTTGTGATTCCTCCTACTGTGTTCTTCCTCAAAATTGCTGTGGCTATTCGGGCTCTTTTTTGGTTCCATATAAATTTTTGAAGTATTTGTTCTAGGTCTGTGAAAAATGTCATTGGTATTTTAATAGGGATTGCATTGAATCTATAAATTGCTTTGGGTAGTATGGACATTTTAATGATGTTGATTCTTCCCATTCATGAGCATGGTATATGCTTCCATTTATTTGTATCTTCTTTAATTTCTCTCTTCAGTGTTATGTAGTTTTCTGAGTACAGGTCTTTTACCTCCTTGGTTAAATTTATTCCTAGGTATTTTATTTTTCTTGTTGCTATGGTAAATGGGATTTTTCTTTCAGTTTCTATCTCTGAGTTTTTATTGTTGGTGTATAAAAATGCCTTCAATTTCTTAATATTGACTTTGTATCCTGCTATTTTGCCGAATTCACTTATTAGGTTGAGTAGGTTTTTTTTGGAGTATAGGGTTTTCTATGTACACTATCATGTCATCTGCAAATAATGACACTTTTACTTCCTCTTTTCCAATTTGGATGCCTTTTATTTCTCTTTCTTGTCTGATTGCTGTGGCTAGAACTTCCAAGACTATGTTGAATAGGAGTGGAGAGAGCGGACATCCTTGTCTTGTTCCTGATCTCAAGGGGAATGCTCTCAGTTTTTGCCCATTGAGTATGATGTTGGCTTCAGGTTTCTCATATATGGCCTTTATTATGTTGAGGTATGCTCCCTTTATTCCCATTTTGCTGAGAGTTTTTATCGTAAATGGGTGTCGTACTTTATCAAATGCTTTTTCTGTATCTATTGATATGATCATGTGGTTTTTGTCTTTTCATTTTGTTTATGTGTTGTATTATGTTTATTGATTTGCGAATATTAAACTATCCTTGCATCCCTGGGATGAATTCTACTTGATCGTGGTGTATGATCTTTCTAATGTGTTGCCGGATCCGGTTTGCCAATATTTTGTTGAGGATTTTAGCATCTATGTTCATCAGCGATATTGGCCTCTAGTTTTCTTTCTTTGTTGTGTCTTGACCTGGTTTTGGAATTAGGATTATACTGGCTTCATAGAACGAGTTTGGGAGTCTTCCCTCTTCTTGTATCTTTTGGGATAGTCTAAGGAGGATAGGAGTTAGTTTTTTCCTAAATGTTTTGTAGAATTCACTTGTGAAGCCATCCGATCCAGGGCTTTTGTGTGCCGGGAGTTTTTTGATTACTGCTTCAATTTCACTAGCTGTTATTGGTCTATTCAGATTTTCTGCTTCTTCTTGATTCAGTTTGGGAAGACTATAGGTTTCCAGGAATTTGTCCATTTCCTCTAGGTTGTCAAATTTATTGCCATACAGTTGTTCGTAATAATTTCTTATAGTCCTTTGTATTTCTGTTGTATCAGTTGTGATTTCTCCTCTTTCGTTTCTGATTTTATTTATTTGGGTCCTCTCTCTTTTTTTCTTGATGAGCCTGGTTAAAGGCTTGTCAATTTTGTTTATCTTTTCAAAGAACCAGCTCCTACTTTTGTTGATCTTTTGAATTGTTAGTTTAGACTCTATATCATTTAATTGTGCTCTGATCTTGATCATTTCCTTCCTTCTACTTGATCTGGGTTTTGCTTGTTGTTCTTCCTCTAGTTCTTGTAGCTGTAAGGTTGTTTTTTATTAGAGATTCTTCTAGCTTTTTTAGGTAGGCTTGTATTGCTATGAACTTTCCTCTTAGGACTGCTTTCGCTGTATCCCATAGGTTTTGGGTTGTTGTATGTTCATTATCATTAGTTTCCAGAAACTTTTTGATTTCTTCCTTGATGTCATTGTTAACCCATTCATTATTTAATAGCATGTTATTCATTCTCCATGAGTTTGAATGTTTTTGAGTTTTTTCCTTGAGGTTGATTTCCAATTTTAAGCCATTGTGATCTGAGAAGATGCTTGATATAATTTCAATTTTCTTGAATTTATTGAGGCTTGTTTTGTGTCCTACCATGTGGTCTATCTTTGAAAATGTTCCATGTGCACTTGAGAAGTATTTATATTTTGCTTCTTTGGGGTGAAAACTTCTATATATATCGACTAAGTCCATTTGATCTAGAGTGTTGTTCAGTGCCTCAATATCTTTGGTGTTTCTTTGCTTCGAAGATCTGTCCATTGTTGACAATGGGGTGTTAAAGTCCCCTACGATGAGTGTGTTGCTGTCTATATCTTTCTTGGAGTCTTTCAAAATTTTCCTTATATATTTGTGTGCTCCTAAGTTGGGTGTATATATATTTATAAGGGTAATATCTTCTTGATGGATTTTTCCCTTAAGTATTATGAAATGCCCTTCTTTGTCTCTTTTTATGGACTTTGCTGTGAAATCTGTTTTGTCTGATATAAGTATTGCTACCCCGGCTTTTTTTTCATGTCCATTTGCTTGAAATACTTTTTTCCATCCCTTTTAGTCTGTGTAGATCTTTTGTTCTAAGGTGTGTCTCTTGTAGACAGCATATATGTGGGTCATTCTTTCTAATCCATTCAGCTACCCTATGTCTTTTAATTGGAGCGTTTAATCCATTTACATTTAAGGTTATTACCAGTAAGTATTCATTGTCATTTTTCCCCTTTGTACTCGTGTTCCTCTCTGTCTCTCTCTTTTTCTTTATCTTGTTAGAGCAGACCCTTTAGCATCTCTTGCATTGCTGGTTTGGTGGAGATGTATTCTTTTAGCCTTCTTTTGTCTTGGAAGCTCCTTATTTCACCCTCCATTTTGAATGAGAGCTTTGCTGGGTATAGTATTCTAGGTTGTAGGCCTTTGTTTTTCATTGCTTGGAATATTTTTTGCCATTCCCTTCTGGCTTGTAGTGTTTCTGCTGAGAAATCTGATGATAGCCTTATTGGAGCTCCCTTGTATGTTATTAGTTGTTTCTCTCTTGCTGCTTTTAGGATTCTCTCTTTTTCTTTGAATGTTGCCATTTTAATTATGCTGTGTCTTGAGGTGGGCCTGTTGGGGTTCATCTTCATTGGGACCCTCTGTGCTTCCTGGACTTGCGTGACTCTTTCTCTCCTCATGTTAGGGAAGTTTTCTGTCATTAGTTTTTCAAAGAGGTTTTTCTATCCCTTTGCTCGTCGTCTTCTCCTTCTGGAATTCCTATGATACGGATATTATTACGTTTCATGTTGTCCTGCAGCTGTCTTAGAACCTCTTCAGTCTTGTTCAGTCTTTTTTCATTTTGTTGCATTGTCTGGGAGTTTTTGTGTACGTTGTCCTCCAGCTCGCTGATCCAATCTTCTGCTTCATCTAGCCTGCTTTTAATTCCTTCTACTGTGTTCTTCAATTCAGAGATCGTATTCTTCATTTCCTCCTGGCTCTTATTGATAGCTTCTATGTCTTTTTTCATGCTCGTGTAATTCTCTGTGAGTTCCTTGTAGTTTTTCTGTAGTTTCCCTGGAGTTCTTTGTAGTTTCCGCTGGGCTCATTCAGCTTCTCCATAATCCATGTTTTGAATTCCGTATCTGATATTTTGCTCCCCTCTATTTCATTTAGCACTCTCTCTGGGGATTCTACCTTTCCTTTTGATGGGGGGTTGTTTCTCTGTCTCCCCATTTTTGTGATTCGTATTGTTTGTTGGTGCTTCTTAGAATGATCTGCTCTTCCTGGATCTGCCTCTGGTATCGTCAGATTATGTACCAGACTGGCCCTAGGCAGCCTATTGGAGACTTCCAGTGATCTACTGCCTTTGTCTGTCTTCTTTAGTTGTTAATCTACTCAATCTGTGATTAGCCGTCAGGCTTAAGAACCGTGGGTGTGGCCGCTTAATTCCTGTAGGCAGGGCTTTTATTTCCCCTCAGTCTGAGGCTACTTGGAGGGGAATGGTCTGTCTGCTGTACTGGGGCTGAGTCAGCACTGGCTGGTCCTGGGAGGAGGTTACTGTAGCTTCCCCTTACTCCTCCGCCCTCCTGGACCTCCGTCTGTGTTGTCCTTGATGTTATTTCTTTAATCTGTCTGGTTGTACTTCAGCTACTCTTTGGTGGATCTTTTTCTCTGGTTAGTTGATTGAGAGTCACTCTGCCCACCTTGTCTTGAGAGATCTTTTGTGGAGGTGCTGCCAAAACGTAATCACACAACCCAGGCAAGAAACCCACACCCTCCAATATCTCCCCCAACTACAATCTCACTATAGGCTGCAAATGAGCCCGTATTAATATACTTGTGGAGATATTGGGACTCTTATTTTGTAGGAAAAACAGGTAGGAGTTATTTTAAATGAAGGAAGGGTAATTTTTGAGTCAGTCACTCCTCTCCGCATTCGTTCCTGAAGTCTCTCCTTAACAGGAGCAAGCTGAGAACACTGTCCCTACTCCGCGGCCATCTTCCCCTCCTCTATTTTATGTTCTGGTGTTCCACTTTGTATGATAAATACTATCCATGTTTCTATGTCATCTTTATAACTTTTTTTTAATGGATACAGTGTTCTCTTGTGTTTCTCACCATAATTGACCAGACTCTTCAATTTCTGTTGGATATATATACATTTTCCTTAATGTTCTTATATACCTAACACTGTGGTAAAGCTCTCCCTATATGACCTTTGATATTTGTTTAATATTTAAAAGTTGTTAAGAGTGCTCTAGAATGCTAGATTATATCTAAGTTGAATCATCAAGGAGAAATTTTTTATGAGTGGAGCATAACCAAAGACTCTGATTTTTAGGGGTCCTGGTAAAGAGTTTCAGATTATTCAGAATCAAGTATTAGGAAGGGAAAGTCTTCTCACCTCACCCCTAATACAAGGTCAAAAACATTGTATCTCAGTTTGAGTAAGGGAAAAACACGGGGTAGGCTCAGTTTTCTCCAGGAGTCTGATAATGCTGCACAGTTATTCTAGATAAGACTATTCTTGCCCATCCAGTGGGTAGTATTTATCTTTAAATGCAAGTCTTACAGGAGTACAGGTTAACAGTGGAGGGGTACCAGAGGTCAGGAGAACAAGACTTAGTTTTTAACCATATTCACAGGATGCCTGAATGTTTCAGAATGCTTGGGTCAAATGGGACATTTTTATGAACTTGGAGAAGGAATGGAGGAAGGTGAAAGGGGAAACACATGGCAAATAGTATATTTATTGGTTAGGAAGTAGGATGAGTTTGTAGGAGGTCTTGGTCTCAGACAGACTTATTGACATCACTTAAAAGGATTATTAAACCATTTTTAAAAATTTTAATATAAGCTTTTGCATTTTATTTTACATTTTTATTAGTTATGCATACGTATGTGTTTATACACCCACACATGCATACACCGATAACCAGTAGAACTGTCTACTAATTGCAAAGTAACAGCTTTATGAAGTGTAATTTACATACCATACAGTTCAGTCATTTAAGTATAGTTCAGTGGTTTTAAATAGGTTCGCGGAATTGTATAGCCATCACCACAATTTTAGAACATTTTTCATACCTATTAGCAGTCACTCCTCATTTCCTCCCAACTCTGCCAGCCTTTGGCAACCACTGTTCTGTACATTTCATATGAATGGAATCATATAATATGTGCACTGACTTCTTTGACTTAGCATAATGTTTCAAGATTCATCCAAGTTGTATCATATTTCAGGACTGTATTCCTTTTTATTATGAAATAGCGTTCCATTGTATGGATACATATTTTATGTATTCACTTATTAGCTGATGGACATTTGGGTTATTTCTACTTGCTTATACACTTTGGAAGCTTAGTTTTAGATACCGCATCTTAGGTTTTGCCTGGCTTGCCTTGAGAAAGTGTGCGGTTTCTTATCACTCATCTCAACTATGAATAAGTATTAGAGACATTGTGAATATTACATATGTTAATCTCTAAAACTATTTTATTTGTACTCTTTTTTTTTTTTATACGCCCCCTTTCATTTTCTTGTCATTTTGCTGGTTTAAGATATTTAAGTTTAAAAGGTAAGAATTCTCTTCTTAATATAAGACCTAGAAATGAGGCTAAAAAGAGAGAGAGGGATTGAAGTGAGCCTTAACTAGGCATTTGGTTTGATACCATTACAGACCACTTGGCAACTGATTCAAGCCATCAAGGAGTAATTATGCAGCAGGAAGTAGCTGTGGTGTAGCAGGACAAGTAGTAGATTTACTGTTGAATGGCTCTGGGTCAGGATCTGCTGGGTGATTTGAGATTCAGTCTTTTGAAGTCTTTTTCCATATAAATATATCTCAGGTCTGTTAGGAAGATGAAATGAGGTAATAAATGTGAGAGTTTTTGATAAATACTGCATATGATTATTAATCTATTTTTATAAAGACCAAATCAATTAAATTTTTGTCAGTAATGCTGCAAAACTGGGGATTCTATGATTGGACATTTCAGAAATGCTTTTACAGCCCTCAATTCCCTCATTCTAATTCTTAAGCTATATTTTAGTGTAAATCCCACAATTTATCTTTTTTCCTACTTCTGTTCTGAACTTTGGTGGAGAGAATTGTGAGCCTGCTTTGATTAGTTCCATTCAAAATTCATTTAATGTGGCCCAGCTGGGTGCTTACTACTGAGGCACAGTCAGCTGACTTGTTCCTTATTACTTTTCCTGTGGCACCTGTTCCAAACTCATTGCTTTTGTTTTCTTGCTTTTTGTTTTTAGCTTCAATTTCTTTATTTTTTTAAAATATGCTTTATTGATTTTGCTGTTACAGTTGTCCCAATTTCTTTTCCCTTTGTTACCCTCCACCCAGTGACCCCCCCTCTCTCCAGTTGTCCCTCCCCTTTAGTCCATGCCCATTGGTTGTGCATATAGTTCTTCTCAACATCTTCCTGTCTACTCCACTCCCTCCTACTATGCTTCTTAATTCCTGCACCGTCTCACTCCCTTTCCCCTCTTCCCCCTCTCTGTTGACCTCCCCCCAAAATGTTCCCCATACCTGCAATTCTTTTCCCACTCACGTTGCCTAGTTAGTTTGCCTTTGTTTCAGTTCCCTAGCTTCTGTTGTTGGTTGTTGTGATACAGTTTTCATTTTCATGTTCATAGTTTTGATCCTCCTTCTTCTAAACAAGTCCTTTAGTATCTCATATAACACTGGTTTGAATCTAATGAATTCCTTCACTTTTACTTTGTCCTGGAAGCACTTTCTCTGCCCTTCTATCCTGAATGACAGCTTAGCTGGATAGAGTATTTGTGGCTATAGGTTTTTGCTTTTCAATACTTTGAATATTTCTTGCCAGTCCCTTCTTGCCTGCAGGGTCTCCTTTGAGAAATCAGCTGATAGTCTAATTGGGACCCCTTTGTACATAATTCTCTTCATCTCTCTTACTGCTTTTAAGATTCTCTCTTTATCCTTAATTTTTGACATTTTGATTATAGTGTGTCTTGGTGTCATTCTCCCCGGGTCCAGTTTTTTTAGAACTCTCTGTGCTTCCTGGACCTGTAAATCTATTTCCTTCCCCAAGTTAGGAAAGTTCTGCTTCATTATTTTTTCACATAATTTTTCAATTTCTGGTTCTTCTTCTTTACCTTCTGGCAACCCTATGATTCAGATGTTGGCCTGCTTATAGCTGTCCCATAGGTTTCTGAGCCTCTCTTCATTTTCCTCACTTTTTGTTTCCTCTTTCTGTACTGGTTGACTGTTTGTTCCTTCTCTATGTTCAGATTTGTTGATTTGATCCCTGGTTTTCTTTCCCTCACCACTAGTTTGGTATGTGTTTTTGTTCATTTCAGCAGGACTAGCCTTCGTTCCTTCCCCGTCTTGTTTAAGATCTGCTGTTAGGTCTGTAAACATTCTTATAACGAAAGCTCTGAACTGTGCCTCAGAAAGATTTCCTCTCTGCTGAGCCATTAGATTAGATATTTGCTGGCTGGTAAGCTGCGTCACCAGGATCTCTATCATGATCTGTGCCATCCTGACAGTTTTGTGTTTACCTTTGCTTCCTGGGCGGGGTTTTCACATCTTCTACGCTATAGGGAGAGGAGCCCTTTGCACTTGTCACTACTGGGCGACCCTTCTCACCACGTTGTAGCATTTTGTGTGGGGGCGGGAGTCCAAGATGGATTCGTGCTGTTCACTCTCTACTGAGAGACCCGGAGCCTCCTCCTCTGTCCCCACCCCGTCCGGGCCTCACAGTCCAAGGCAATGGAGGTCTGCCTTCCCTTGCATTGGAATTACAAGCTGAAGCGTCTGGTCTGCAGCCTGGGATGCTCCCTAGGCCCTTCTCACCTCCCCTTAAATACGGGTGTCTGTGCTTACTGCTGTCTTGCCGCCCATTGCCACAGCTGCCGCCACCAGCACAGCTTGACCTATCTGCCCCGGCTTTGCCCCTCCTACCCATCTTGACGAGCACCACTTCTTTATAACTTCATACGTTGGACTTCCATTTATTTACTGGAACTTCTGGTTATTTCTGGTTTTGCGGTCGTTGTGTTCCTTCTTAGTTGTAGAGGGAGACGGAGCGTGTCAGTCCGTGCCTCCATCTTGGCCGGAAGTCTCCTGTGTGTGTTCGCCTCTGTGTCTTAGGTAGAGCTGTTGCTCCTGTTACCTCTTTTTTTTTTTTTTTTTTTTTAACAAATTATCTTACTATTAACATCAACAACATTATCATTCCCTTCTCATTATTGAGGGCTTGTCACTGTCAGATTTACATGTATCATCCTTAGTCCTTTACAGTAATTCTTTTTTGTTACAGTATATTTTATTGATTATGTTGTTACAGTAGTCTCAATTTTTTTATCCGTTGCTCCTCTCTGCACAATACCCCCCTTCCCTCAGCAGTCCCACCTCACTTAGTTAATGTCCATGGGTCGTGCATATAAGTTCTTTGGCTTCACCGTTTCCTATATTATTCTTATCTTCCTCCTGTCTATTTTGTACCAACCAATTATGCTTCTTAATTCCTGCACCATTTCCCCATTTCTCCCCACTGCCCCGTCCCAGCTGATAACCCTCCAAATGATCCCTATACCTAGGATTATGTTTCTATTCTGGTTTGCCCTAGCTGGGTTTTGTTTTTATTTTTTTAGATTCAGTTGTTGATAGTTGTGAGTTTGTTGTCATTTAATGTTCATAGTTTTGATCTTTTTTCTTAAGTCCCTTTAACTATCATATAATAATAGCTTGGTGATAATGAACTCTTTTAACTTTACCTTGTATGGGAAGCACTCCATCTGCCCTTCCATTCTAAATGATAGCTTTGCTGGACAGAGTAATCTTGGTTGTAGGTCCTTGCTTTTCATCATATTGAATAATTCTTGCCAGTCCCTTTTTGCCTGCAAAGTTTCTTTTGAGAAATCAGCTGATAGTCTTATCGGCACCCCTTTGTAGGGAACTCTCTGCTTTTCTCTTGCTGCTTTTAAAATTCTCTATCTTGAACCATGGCCATTTCAATTATGATGTGTCTTGGTGTGATCCTCTTTGGGTCTAGCTTGTTTGGGACTCTCTGTGCTTCCTGGACTTATATATCTATTTCCTTTGCCAAATTTGGGGAGTTTTCCTCCATTATTTTTTCACATAAGCTTTCAGTTTCTTGCTCTTCCTCTTCTCCTTCTGGCTTCCCTATGGTTCGGATGTTGGCATGTTTAAAGTTGTCCCAGAGGTTCCTGAGCCTCTCCTCATTTTTTTTCAATTCTTGTTTCCTCATTCTGTACTGGTTCACTGTTTTTATCTTTCTTATGTTCCAAATTATGGATTTGAACCCTGCTTTTCTTCCCTTCACCATTGGTTTTGTGTGGATTTATCTTCGTTTCATTTAGCATAGCCTTTACTTCTTCCCTTATGCGTTTGCCATTCTCAAGCATATTTGTGAAGCCTGTGAGCATCTTTATCATCCGTGTTTTGAACTCTACATATGTTAGGTTGGCTGTCCCCTCATTTGTTAGGTTGGCTATCTCCTTGTCACTTAGTTCTCCCACTGGAACCTTGATCCATTCCCCCTTTTGGGACATATTTCTCTGTCTCTTCATCTTGACAGGCTCCTATGTTTGTTTGCCTCTGTGTCTTAGGTAGAGCTGTCGCTCCTGTTAGGGATTCGTCAGTACTGGGCGACTCGTTTCACCATGTTGTGAGGCTGTATGTGGAGGAGGGGTCTGAAAGGGAACAATGACACTTGCTCAGCACTTGCCCCTTTTCCAGGCACTTCTCTCACTTTTGTACGCAACTGACGCCTATCTAGCTGCTGCCCTGGCTGTCATTCCCAGAGTGGGTGAGTCTGCGGACATTCTAGGACTGTGGGGGCCCTTTAAACAAGCAGACTCTGCTGAGAGACCGGCAGTTTCTTCCTCTGCCCCAACCCCCACTGGTCTGCACAGTCAGAAGCAATGAGACTTTATTATCCCTGTAGCTGGGAATGCTTCCCAGGTGTCCCTCCCCACTCTTTAAAATGTGTGACTGCACATTTTGCTGGCCGGCTGCTGTCGTCGTTGCCGCCGCCACCACTGCGCCACGTCGTATCTGCCCCGGCTCCACCCCTCCTACCTGTCTGGATGAGTAATTTTTCTTTACCTCTTTGTTTGTTGAACTTCCATGCAGTTTGATTTTCTGGAACATCTGGTTGTTTCTAGTTTTGAGGTAGTTGTATTCCTTCTTAGTTGTGGAGCGAGACCCAGCGTGTCTGTCTAGGCCTCCATCTTGGACGGAAGTTCCCTGTTTCCTCACTTTCAGTGGACACCTTGTCTCCCATTCCAGTTCACCAAATCCAGCTAATCTGATCTGTCTCCAGGTCTCTCTTTCCAACCTAAGGTTTCTTGTAATTTTTGAGGCATATTTCTTAAGTCATCTCTAAAGAGTCTTCTTTCCTGTCAATAATGAGATAAGGACATATTGATTCTTCAGAATAATTTATTCATCTCCTCCAAGATATGGCTGTATCATAATCATTCCTTAAGTTCACTTGGTTGTCCCCTTTCTCTTAGCCCTTCCTCTGGTCTCTGTCTTCTTTTATTCTTCCTGCTAAGCAGGAAGTAATTTTGATTTCCTCTCTGAATTCCTATAGCAGTGTATCTGAATTCCAAAGCAGTTTATCTAAATCAAATCCTATCTCGTATTATAGTTACTTGAGTAGCTTTGTCATTTCTATTATTATTCATCAGAGACCTTAAGAATTGAGTGTGTCACTCATGGTTTTAAAAAATCTCCTGCCAAGGTATTATTATAAGACCTTTTAAATGAGTTTTTTATTCTAGGATGTATTTTTTGGTTCTACATTTTAATGTTTGACATTATGATGTGTCTTATAATCAATAAGACAACTATATTCACAACTATAATCAGTATATCGTATAGTTAGTAGTTATTGGCCAGGTTGCTGTCATTTACTTGCCTGTGTGTGATCATCATGGCTTTCCAGACTGTCATCATTTTATTTGAGTTACAGGTATTCTTAGCATTATACATTAGTTTTTCATTTAAAATTTCTTCAAGAAGAGGATTAAACGAAGAAGTTATTGTGTATGAAAAAAGTCGCAGAAAAATGAAGTAGGGCCTAAGTTTGATGTTAGCAAGGTAGTATTCTTCATTGTGGCCACAATTCCATATTGTTTTGCAAAAACAATAAAGTGATTCATAATAAAGATACCCACAAGTATCTGAAGACACATTACATTTTGTTAATGAGCTATGCACAGGATTGCCTGTTTGTTATGTGATCAACTGAGGACAGGAAAAATGGAATAGATGGGAGAAATTTCCAAGTAATAGCAGTGTGACTCACTGATTCACCTGTTGCAAAGTACTGTTGTTGGGGTGCCAACAGCTTATCTTCCAATCACAGGCAGTAGATTGAGAAAAGAAATAAAAATTATGAGTTCAGCTTCTAGAATAGTTGCCAGTACCTTAGATACTGGAGACAATGGTTGAATACCAGTGCTCTTAGTGGTATAAATGATGACTTTGTAAGGGAAAACTTAGACATTATACAGTAAATTCTTTCTCTAGCTCTGGCTATACTGTCAATAAAAAGATGAAAGCAAAAAAAGAAAGAAGAAAACTCAGAGATTATAGATACTGAGTCAAAACATGACTGAATATAAAGATGTTTTAGGAATACGTTAACCAATTTATTTTAGTTTTCTGTATGTGCACAATAGTGGTATAAGCTAAAAACCTATATCTATGTATGTGTAAAAGAACTTTCTGCACATTTAAAAACTAAAAATTTTTAGTAAAAAGGAAGCATTATATCTTGTTAAATTGACCTCAAATTTTTCTCTGTTAGGGACATGAAATAATGGTTCATTTTGCCATCGTAGTTTTAGATTTTTGAAATACAGTATCTGAATAAGAATAAGGGCCCTGATTCACTTCAAACATAATTTTATCCCCTATTAAAAATTCAAAAGTAGGTTATAATACTGGTTGGTGCTAACCTGGCAGAAACCTGTCACAAAGTATAGCAATCCATTGGTCAGTGCCAGTGTTACTCAGTGACTCTAAAACCTAAACAATTAAAAGAGATACCCACCTGAGTAGGATAATTAAAATAGAAATCAGGAAGAGAATTTAAAGTGAGAAGGGTCTCATCACAACCAAATGCTTATAATAGAATCAGCATATCAGAGATAAGTTGTCTTTATTTATCTGGTCCAACTTATTTTCCGTAATATTTAGGCATACAATGGAAGGCATATGGGGCACTACATTTACTGGCTTTATTGAGATCTTTTCCAACTCTAAAATTCTATAATCCTGTTACTTTTGACAAGTGTAATAGTTGGTAAATTGTGTTCTTTTACCATTGGTCTGCTGCAGCTCATGAATCAACCTTCTAAAATTATATTTATTCCTTGTATATTGAAGTAATTATATCTTTATCCATTTTATTTTTTATAAAAAATTTTAAAGTGTTTTTAATGATAGTTTTGGTTTCATTGTAAAACCCTAAATTTTCAAAAGAAAGTACTTTTAAATTTAGATGTTATACATGTTTATTATGAAAAATAGGAAAGTTAGGTAAACCAAAAAAATAAAATTTCATAATTATATCAGCCAGAAATAACTTCATGTTAACACTTTCATATGTACATCCTTCTAAAGGTAGAAGGATAAATAGTAGGCAAATAAATAGATAGGTAGATAGATAGATAAATGAACATTTTTTAAACAGAAGGGTCATAGTGTTTATCATTTTTTATGACTTTTTTCTCTTTTTAAGATAAATGTCATGCTGTTTTATATCTAATGTGAATACAGATATATTGTGAATTTTTAAAAAATTTATGCAGTCATGCTGTAAAATAGAATATAGATCTTATTGTTATTGAATAAAGATGTTGGTTTTCTTTGTGTTAAGGCAGTAATCAAACCTCTATAATATGGCAGACTGACAACTAAGAGTAATCTTATTTTCAGATCCAGTAGTGAGTACATCCAATTTAAATAATTAGGATGAAGTTGTTTTGTTGCTAACTTGGTTCTTAATTTTTAAGTAAGTACTTCTTTTAGAATTTGAATTGTTAATTTCATGTTGATTCTCTCTTGCCAGCTTGAAGACAAAGGATAGAGAAATTGATAGGAATTTTAGATTTTTTATACTATTTCTTGCTAGATGATTTCCAGGAGTTCAAGAGACTTGTCCAAATTTCTGTAAATTAACTTATTGTTCTTCTTAATCAAGAAGAGAGAGCTTTTGTTCCCCAAGTTTTGGCAAGCAGAAAAAAATTGAATTTTTATTTTGTGCTAAGTTATGAGAAAAGATGCTTTTGATTGTGACCCTAGAGGGGAAGCTTTATCTTCATGCAGAAATGAATAGTAGTCATGCTTTTTGGAAAAACCTTTAGATCATTATTAAAAAATAAAAACAAAAAACTTGCTCATTTTAGTTCTAAGGAAAAGAAATTAAAAGAGACATTGTGGGTTTTTTTTTCATAATTGGAGAAACTTGAATGAGCTCTATAGAGCAGATAATGTTATATCAATATTCAGTTTCCTGATTTTGATAATCTTATCATGGTCATATAAAGTGAATGTACTTATTCTTAAGAAGTGCACACCTGAAGGGTTAAAAGGGCATAATGGCTGCCACTTTCAGGGGTTAAAAATGTGATACGTATGTGAGTATGTGCTCTGTGTATGTGTGTGTACATACAGTGATAAAAAAAAGTGACTATGATAACAGTTGGAAAATCTGGGGGAATGATATGAACCTTTTTTTTAGATTTGACATTATTAAAATTTTTAAAATATTGAAAAGAGTCATTATCCATAATCAAAGGAGTTTGTTTATACTAGGAGATTTTATAAAGGACAGATTTATACTTAGGATTTATTGACCAAAAAAAGTGGTAGCCAGAGGTGTACGTGAGTTGGTGAATGTGTTTTTTATTTATTTCAGTCAGTCAGATCAGGACCAACCCAACGTGGTTATCTCTGCTATGGTGTGTAGAGAACATGGGCTCATGAAGTGGGGACTGTGATCTCAGTACTCACAAAGACCAGATAATTTCACTGCTTGGTAACCATGAGCCTTCTTGTAGATGCCAAGTGTTTGTCATAAAAGACCCTGAGTCAGATAAGGTGTGAATGAATGAATATATTTTAACTTTCCACAGTTCCTGTCGTGCTAAGTCAGTAGTAGCAACTTTATGTAGGAAGTCCAACACAGGCACAGGCACAGAACTCGAGGCACTTTGACAAGACTAACTAACCACTGGCCATGCATTTGATATATTTTGGTACAACTTCTTCACTTTTGGTAGTTTTGGAAGCGCTCTCTGTCCTGAATTCTTAAGAGCGAGAGAGCACAAAACAAAAACATGTGAAGAAATCTTGCTTGGGAAATTTAAGTAGTTAAATTTTAGCCTTTCCTAATTTCTAAGAAAATTGAAAAAATGATGGAGAACTCTTAAAAGGTGCCATTGTTACATTCATCTAAGGAATGTCGAGGTACTGTCATCATTAGCCTGTTGATAAGACGAAGCTGAATGTATCACTTATTCAAAGGACAGGGAAACGCTACCTTTACCATCAGAGTAGCCTCTTAGAGCCAAAAGGGTAAAGTTGAGATACATGTTGAGATTTTGAAGTTTGGTTTCAGACAAGGCTTTCAATGCTGGTCTCGGTTAGGATTGGTGAGCCTCATAGTTCAGAATTGGTGGATATAGCAAGATGAGGATTTTGAGATGGGTTCAGAGTCCTATGGGTATGTCCTTCGATGTTTTCTCTTGAAAAGTCTATGGATCTTTCAGAAAGTTTTTGACTTAACAGTTATCTTTCTGGACAAGAGTCCCCTGGATTGGTAAAGTTATATTGATAAAACAGTAGACGGCGAAGTTTTGTTATTGCAGGCAGTATGGTGTGTGTTTTCTACAAATGCCATTGGAGTGCTAAGAGTGTTGCATGTGTTGTCATTCAGCCAACAGGCAAACCCATTTTAGAAAGGTTAGAATTGAAAGGTCTGAGGATTTGGCAATACAATGATTTGAACTCAGGTCTAGTTATGTTTTGAACTTCAGAGCCCAAGTTCATTCTCCTGACTGATAGTGATGCTATATGGCTAAGCCTGCTTGCTCTTAACATTTTTGAAAGAGTAGAAGTATGCAGTTCTTGAAATGGGTTGGTTTCCTTAGATGCAGACCCTGAGATAAGAATTTGAGTGGAAGTGGTTAATTTGGAAGGTGAAGAAACCACTGCAGGGAATGGGGAAGTGAGACAGGAAAGCGAAGACACCATTTAAAGGGGCATGTTTTCAAACCAGATGTCACTTTGAGCAACTGGAGGTTAATTTGCCTGGGAATTGGGAGCTGGTTAAAATACTGACCTGAATTATCCCACCCAAGGGTCAAGGGGCAAAGGGATCAGTCATTTGGTTGGGGGCTGCCCTCTGCTACTTCCAGCCTCCCATGCTGGCACCAGAGCAGACTCTAGCAGCAAGAGGACAGTTCAGACAAAGGTGCTGACAGTTGGAAGTCAAGCCTGATACACTGAGGTGCCAAGGGCAGGGGCTGGGATAGGGCACCAATGGGATCTGCCAAGGAAGTGATTCCAGCTGAGGACAGGAAAGCGGTTTGGTTTCACATATGCTTTATTAGTACAAATGGAGTGCTATAGACTTTTGCCTGTATCTCTGGCCCAAGAGGATGTAGGAATGTATGAGGGCATTCCAGAGCTCGTTGAACCTCTGTGCACCTGCTTGCCAAGCAGGCCAGCCCATTGCTGCCAGGAAGGAGAAAGGTAAGGATGTCTGGGGCTGTTGAGTGATAGACAAGCAAATGTTGGGGGTGGGGTGAGGGGAGAGAGGGACAGATTATCCAGAAAGCTCTAAGACAAATGGGTCCACAAACTGATAGAAGATAATGTACTTGTTGAGAAACAATTTACTTTTTCATCTTGTGTGATAATAAACCAAAGTGCAAAATAACTCCTCATTAAACTGAAGTTTACCAACATACTAAATAAAAACATCTTGGCCTTAGGCAGAAAATCACAAGCATAGAACTACCCATAGTTCTTTGATTGTCAGTAATATATTTTTATTATCCTGTTTGTTTCTCCTTAACAGAGATAAGAGCACTATTAATGGGTCTTATGGTATGTAGCCATCTTCGTCCACTTCTGGAGATACTCTGCTGGAGGTGGCAGAATAAATTTGCTGGTCTTTTTTTAGAAAGTCCTTAGAAGTACCTTATTAATAGTTCACAGGGTTGTCTGACTTTTAACCCTCCCTGGAGATCATTTAGAGGAAAAAAGAAAAAAGCCAATTTTCTATATGGCATATCTAATGGTAATTATTTAAAAGAATTTTTACACAGAATTCTTTCTTTATGCTTAAGAGTTAGAAAGTAGTATTTTGAAGTGTACTTTACTGTTTGGTTTGTACTGATGTACGGACCTTAAATATTTCTCTTAATACATATTTGCTAAAATTTCTGACTTATTTCAGATGACTTCTCTATTCCTGCACATCAGTAGCATAATTTTTTTAAAAAAGGTTTTATTTATTCATTTTTAGAGGAGAAGGGAAGGAAAGAACCATCAATTGTGTGGTTGCCTCTTGAGTGCCCCCAACTGGGGACCTGGCCTGCAACCCAGGCATGTGCCCTGACTGGGAATCGAACTGGTGACTCTTTGGTTTGCAGGCCCACACTCAGTCCACTGAGCCACACCAGCCAGGGCTGTAGCATAATTTTTTCTGTCATATTCATTATGTGTCCTCTCTGGCAAATGAGAATCAGTTTCTTACTGTTGGAGATTACAAAATAAGGCAAGAACTATCCGTGTGGTACTACATAAGAATTGGAGACCTTCATATGAACTGATGTTTAGCTTAGTGTAGATTCAGGTGAATAGACATAGAAATATTGATAGATCTGTGTATATAGTAAGTTAGCATCACACATGTATTCTCTTACTGTGCCACTGCCAGGGCTGAGCAGCAAGGGCCCCACAGGCGCACCGAGCACACCTAGTGCACTGGCCTTGGTTTCTGACAGGGCTCTCCAGTGTAAGCAGCCAGTGCTTCCTGGAGAAATGTCCGATTCCATGTCTGGGGCAGGAAGCACGGGAGTGCTAGAAGAAGTAAGAGAGACAGAGGGAAGTGGGGAAGAAGGGCAAAGAGAAGAAAAGAGGAAGGGAAGGGAAAGGAAGGGGAAAAAAGAGAAAACAAAAAACCGTGAGCCACTGCCTTAGCCAGGAGATAACATCCACAGCAATGTTATGTTGATGGCATGTTTTCTTGATAGGCTGTGATGGGATTACACTTTCCCTCCGTGGTCTTCCTCCCCCCAACACAATACCCTCAGTCAAATGGTGAGGAAGACATCAAACTCCAGTGAGGGGGCATTCTACAAAATACCTGACAGTTGACAGAAGTGCTAGTCAAGTTCCTCAAAAACAAGGAATGTCTGTCTGAGAAACTCAGTCTAAAGGAGCCTAAAGAGATGTGACAACTAAATGTAATATATCCTGGATAGGAACCTGGTACAGAAAAGGACATTAAGTAAAGACTGAAGAATTACAAATAAAGTATGGCATTTAGTTAATAGTAATTATTACTGTTACTTCATTGGTTGTAAGTAATGTATCAGACTGTCTGATGTAGGATGTTAACAATGGAAGTAAATAGGTGTGGGGCATTGGGAACTTCCCTTACTATCTTTGCCACTTTTCTGTATTTTTATCTTATTCTAAAATAAAAAGTTTTTATAAAAGTATATTACAACATTAAAATAAAGAGGGACATGAGTGTGAAATATTTAAAGAATGTGTTGAATATTGAAAAACCAAGGTCATCGAAATGCTATTTTCTTAAGTGGCAAATTGGACACTGTTTCTGGGTTGTAGTAAATTTATTTATTAAATATTCTTTTCTTCCTTTTACTTAATATTAGATGTTATATTTAGTCACACAGATTAATTAATAAACCCTGTTTTAATGCATTCTATAAAATGCATTGTCTTATATATGTTAAAATTTAATCCAAAAATTAGCATGAGAAAAGTCAGTTTTCCTTCCTGTTGTCTTATTTTTTAAATCAGTTTTGCTTTTTTGTGCTAATATTTTTACTTTATACAATGGTTTCACCTCGGAGGTTGTGACCCAACCTTTACATTCCATCATAAGAGACAGTTTATTGTATAATATGCCTCATTCTCTTCAGTTAGCATGCTTTTATTTGTGAATATATCCTTGCAAAAGTAATTTGAATAGTGATCCTCCAAGAACAATGTGAAAGCGCAAATAGTTTTATCTTTTCTCTAGTACTTACTGCTCAAGAGTATTTGCTGTTAAGTAATAAGGTTTTCTTTTACTCTTAGGCAGTTCATGTTGGCACCTTTGGAGGGTTTTTTAAAATGCTTTATATTGGGTAACTTGATAATCCTTATAATAGCTTTTTGTTGTTGTTTTATAATTCTTGATTTTTCGACATTCCGAGTCAATCTAGGTAGCATATATTTTTGTTTTTACTAAGTTCATGAACTGCCATGATGTAAAGATCCTCTGTACAATTACCTTGAGCCCTTCAATTTTCTTTATCAAGAAAGAGTTTTAAAATTCTGTAGTGGATTATTTCTTGAGTATCTAAAGTGCTTATATAATTTGAAAATTGCTTCCAGGGTCCTGCCTTATCAAATAATATCCTCATGTTATGGCTTATAGCAGTGTCTGATCGTCACCCAAGGTTTGTGTACAATGACTGTAGTGCTGAGAGTTTGGGTTGGCATGACATGGTAATACTTGCTTATGCTTAAATTTTATGAACTATGTTTTCCCTTTTTTTAAATTTTACTTTTAAATATTTTATTTATTGATTTTAGAAAGGGGAAGTAAGGAGAGAGAGAAAAACAGAAAAGCATCGATTTATTGTATCACTTACTTATGCATTCTCTGGTTGATACCTGTATGTGCCCTGTTTGGGATTGAACCAGCAACCTTGGCGTATCAGGATAACATTTTAACCAACTGTGCTACCCAGTCAGGACGTATGTTTCTCTGTTTAGTTTTCAGCCATTTTATAAAGTACATAGCAATTCTTCTTCCATATGCTTCTGCATATATTTGACTTGATTCATAAAACTGAGATATAATCTTGACTGGTTCAGAATTCAGTTCTTTATTTAAAATAATAATAATAAAAGAAATAGCCAAGAGTGTATTTTTCAGAATGCTTTGAGAAGAGTAAGTATGAGACCTTGAAGGAACTATCAGTTCCTTCTAAATGTTATACATAAAGTCAGTAATCATTTTGGATCAGCATTCCCAGACCCCCAAGTATGGGCAGCCAGTTAAGAGCTTTCCCTAGTTCTTTTCTTTCTTTTTTCTTTTTTTTTTCTTTTTTTTTTTTTTTTGTTAAGGTCAAACCAGAATTCTTTTGGCTTTGCTCTGGTCAATGAAATAGAAATGATGTGTAATTAATATATCATGCTATTGGAATTTTGTATTTTTAATCAGTTGATTCAAGTGTATAATTTGTTATTGTCACCTTGGAAGTTAAAATCAAAGTTTTTTCCCTGCCTTCTCATTTTGTACTACCTTTGATTTTAAGTCAGAGGAACAGATGTTATGAGGTCTCCTTGGAGACCTTTAGAACATGGGAAAAAGGCATGTTAGGATAAAATAAAAACATTTTCAAATTAAAAGGTACCTCAAGAAGTCACTAAATATAGTAACTTCATAATACAGGTAGGGAAATGGAGGCCTAGAGTGCTGGCATGACTTATCTTAAGTCATTCAATGAATAGAGTTGAAACCAATAAATCTCAGTCCGGGTTTTTCCCCATTGCACTGTGAGGTTACATCACAATTCTTGTATCAGGCACCATTGCTTTCTGTATTAGTAGCATTTTAATGGAGTGGTTCAAAATATCAATTAGACATAGAATGACAGTTTGTTCTGGTTTCCATTTCTTGTTTTGGCATCAATATTAATAGCACCCTGTATGACTCTCCAGACTGCCTGGGTTTAGATGATAAATTCTATGGTTGCCTTGCTAGAAGGACAAGCAGTGTTAATTTGCACATTTTCTCTGTTTTCTTTACTCCCACACAAATGGTCACATTCTGGAACATGGGTACATATTAAATCGTTGACTTTGCTTACTCCTATTGATTTTACCACATAAGTAGTACACATTGTTGTACCTCAGAGAGATTCAAGTGTTAAAGCATGATAGGCCTCAAATGCAGAGGCTTGTTATTTTTTTTAGATAATTTTGTAGAAGTCAGTTGTAGAAGCCTTTAAGATTTCATTAATGTGTGCTTAAATATGCTTTTCTTGCCCTAATAAGTACATTTTAATAGCCATTTATTACCTGTATGGGTAATAGCACAAATAAAAATTTAAAAATATGTATCATAACATTAAAAGTTGGGGTAAATGCACGCTGGGAGGGATAATTATTTCTCATCCACTAGATCATTTAGTCAAACACTTCATTTTATGTGGAAAGGATCACAGAGAGGCTCAGTTTTCACTGTCTAAAATCCAGCAATATAAGATGGTTTTAAAATTCTCCTTGAACAGAGCATAAGACTTGATATTGGGAGTCTCTGGTTTGGATGGTTGGTATTGGCCTGGCATCCCACATTTGCAGAGTTCAATGTGCGTTCTCAGGGTGAGCAATTTGGTAGATTATATAGAAGGTGGCCTGCTTGTGCAGAAGATACTAATCTTATCATGAGCTTTATACCCAGCCTCCCAGTCCCTGTTATCCAAGAAACTTGTAATCAGATGAACCTTCTTCAGTGGAAGAGGAAATCTTCATCCCTGAGATATTCTTGTCTTTTAATTTGTTTCTTGTTATGGGGCTGCATATTGTAACCTGTTAATATGATCTCGTTATCTTTTAGTATTTGGGTCTTATTTGTATCAATTATTTATGTTGCTGACAGTCGAAAGAATAAAACAAATGGAGCATCATGACTTTGTCCCTCACCCATTTAACTTGAGAACTTAATTTTGTTTCTACTTTTAGCAGTGAAAATTTTGCTAATTAAAATAACTTTTCCTTACATTAGACTCTCAGAGTTGTCTTCTTGTTTTTCTCCAATGTGTAAGTTAAACATAAGAACAACTGTTTAATTATATCTCTAAATTCACCTGATGTCCTTGTGTTTCTCTTCCTTAAGAAAACCCACAGTATTTTTCTCCACTTTTCGTAAGAATTTAAAGTGACTGGCCTACGAGATATGCTTCTCTTTAATACAGTGTTTCCCCACCCTTTTCTTTGGCACATAGAAAATGATAGTTTTTGTGTGTTGTAAAGAGATGATACCAGAGGCCAGAGGCACCTGCCACAGGCTTCAAAATGATTTGGCTATTCTAGGTCTTTGTATCTCCATAGAAACTTTAAAATCTACTTGGTAATTGCTTACAAAACAGGTCTGGTGGAGTTTTGGTTGCAATTACATAGAATTTATAGACCAGTTTGGGGAACAACTGACTTATCAATATTAAACCAATACAGTATGGTCTTCTTTATACGTTTTAAACGGATGACCTTAGATGCTGTGGAAAATGGATGGAGGCTAGAGGTGAAGCAAGAGTGGAAGTGGGTAGGCCACTAAGGTTTCTTATAATGATCCATTCCGGGGTTTATGGTGGAGTGGATCAGGATAATAATAGTGAAGATAGAAATGGGGTGTGGGATACATTTTGGAGATAGCATTGGCAGAGCTCACAGATGGTTTGGATATGGTGAGCAAGAAAAAGCTCAACATCAAGGATGAATCCTAAATTTTTGGTTTTAGCAACTGGGTGAATGGTGGAACTGCTTACTAAGTAAGATGGGGAAATTTGAGAAGGGCAGTAGAAAGTTTGGCCAGGGGTTGGGGGTGGGTCCTGTTGGTAATCAAGGGGTCTTAGCAGGTGTGGTCTTGAGTGGGTTTTGGGTAGAAGACTGACTAGTGATAGTTGAGGGGAAGATGTTAGGGAAGAAAGGAGAGATAGCAACTAGTGGCAACTCTCAGTAACTTCTGCTGTGAAGGACAATGGAGATTACATCAGGAAATTGATCAGGGTGGAGAGCTCATTGAGTGAATTCCTGAGGAGGCAACGAGTGGATCAGATCAAGTGGAATATAGGCCTTTGCTAGGGGCAGGGTTGATTCATCCCTAGTAACTTCAAGGAAGACAAAAGAATTAGGCACACTTGCAGGTAGACGATCTGATTGATCCAGACATGACTAGCAAGTTCTTGCCTGGTTGCTTTCATTTTCTTAATGTGGTTAAGGCTGGTTTATCAGCTGAGAGTGGGGTGGGGTAGGATTGTGGGTAGGCAATTTGAGAAAGTCATTTTGAGAGTGGGAAACAGAATGTACCAGCTAAGTGTTTTAGGGTCATCTGGTAGTGAGGGTTGCAACCAGAATTAAAATTAAGGTAAATGTAATAGGTGCTTGCTTTGGAATTCTTTTTGATCCACTGAAAAAATTTGCAAATATATATCTTTAAAAACATTTAAGTTTCAGATATAACTTAGTGCAAATGTTTAACAAGGAAAGAAGACATGCTAATACATTTTCTTATTCTTTATAGCAGTTTAATAGAACCATTTCAGAAACATTTAAGAATAGATATTCTTTGCACACCTGGGGACTGAGAAGGAATAAGATCAA
This sequence comes from Furipterus horrens, assembly GCF_987537825.1. Classification (NCBI taxonomy): domain Eukaryota; kingdom Metazoa; phylum Chordata; class Mammalia; order Chiroptera; family Furipteridae; genus Furipterus; species Furipterus horrens. The sequence goes on along the minus strand of NW_028327177.1, from coordinate 102,023,210 downwards.
TTGAAAGTACTGTTGTTTTTGCCTTTTACCCAGTATTCTGATGAAGTTCTCCTACAGATGCACCTGCACTGCACACATACAAAAATGACACATACACAGGGCTATTCATCCAGTCATTATTTATAACAGCAAAAGACTGGAAACTACTCAAGTTTTAATTATCTGGGGCTGGTTGATTAAACTATAGTATAGCCACACAATGAAATACTATGTGACTGTTAAAAAAGGAAAATTTCTATGTTAATATGGAGAGATTTCCAGGATTTGCTTAGAAGTGAAAAGGCCAAAGTTCAGAACAGTATAGATAGCATTCTTTTTCTTTTTTCCTAAAAGGGGAGGAAAGGATGTGTACTTGTATATATTTAATTTTGTATAAAGAAACACCAGAAGAATAAACCAGCTAACAAGTGATTACTTGTTGGAGACAGGGGGGAACAGATTGGCTGGGGACAGAGGAAGAAGTAAGACTTCTTAAAGTACCTCTTTTTATGTCATTTTGATTTTGAACCATGTACATGTATTAATCTTACTTTAAACAAAAAAGAGGTGCTTTAAAATAAAGTTTTGGGAACTATCACTGTCTTCGTCAATGTCACTGTTTTAAATTGATTAAGTTTGGTGATGCGGGCAGTAAGGTGAGACAAATATATTAATGGGATTTTATAATTTGGGGGCATCAAATTTATTAGAAAACTTGCTAAATGAGTATGTTTCTGGTCAAATTAAAAGAAAACTAAAGAAAACACAGTAACTGTACAGTAACCTAAGTTGTAAGTATCTCTGTAGTTCAGTGATAGCTTTGTAATTAAAAAGAAATCCTTATAATTGCTTTTGGAACGTTGACACATTACACTTGGATTTTTAACTGTTAAAATATGACATTTAATGAATTTTATGTCACAAAATATTTTTCTACTAATATACATTACTGTTTTGTATTTTATTATAGCCTTTGTCTAGGAACATTGATGAACTTCACGTTACCCCTGAAAGCTAACTGGTCCATCTTGTTTCAGGTGGTAAATTTTGTTTGTTGAAATTTTTTAGAGAAAATAACTTTTGCATTTTCAAAAGAGCTGCAACTGAGTGGTACATGAGATCTGCTATTCTTTGGATGAGTAAGACATTGTTTTGGGGGAATGTATCTTCATCTAAGGTACTATGACATTAAGTCCTTGAGATGTATGTGTCCATTAGATTCGTGTACCTCACAGTCAGCTTATTTGTCCCACTTTGAGAGTTCAGTTCAGCCATGGCTTTGTGCTTGTTTGTTGAATTAATTTTCCCTGGGCTGCAGTTTTCTCACTGATAAAATATAACGGCAGTTCGTTTTTTTTGCTCTCTAAAATCCCTGGGTGATCCTAAAAAGCAAATGAGATGATTATATATTGTTAATGAATAGACTATAAACTAAGTTTTTTGTTTGTTTCCTCTCTTTTTGAAGGATGTATTTACTTGATAAGTAAGTTATTTCTGGTATTATCTTACTTTTGTATTTGAAGATTTCTTCATTTTATCTTTTTCTAGATCTAATGGAGAGCAGGGAAACTTAGCCTTGCTTTATCCATGAGCTTTGTTAATGTTGTCTGACCGACCTTATGATAAATGCATAGGAGGGGGTGGTATTTTTAACTCTTGTGGATTAATAGCATTTTCTGCTACCACTAGTTGAAGGAACATGATGTAGTATAAAGAAGATGAGCTTTGCATTCACTTCCTTGTATTTTTACGTAAATTTCTCCAAGCCTTTGTTCAGCTGTCAAATGGGGATAAAACCTACTGTGCTTATATGAAGTAAAGGTAGTGTATGTAAACTAATTATCACAAAATGGTAATTTCTGTTACTGTTACCATTGAGTGATTTTTTTTTTTTTTTTGAACCTAGGAGTTTACTGTCCTAGGATGTTACTGTCAGCCTACTACTAAAATTTTGACATATAAGCTTTTGCTTACCCTGCAGAACGTTTGAGGTGGGGTTTATGGTAACCAGCATTTCTTCAAGTATCGTTGTCTGGTGGGCACTGTGCACACTCCATCAATCCTCCAGCGAACGGTCCTGAAGGAGTTTGTTTTTCTTTTTTCTTTCTTTTTATTTTATTTTTTTATTTTAGGAATTTGTTTTTAAGTTGAGTATTTTCAATCACATTCAAATTAATGCCACAATTATGAGAAGGAATGGGTAGTAACTACTAGATGATAGAAAAATTTCTCTTGTAAGTAATCTTTAATCCACAGGATTTTTATAGCAGATGTTTGCATTTTTCTTACCCCACAGTACCCTGTGTACCTGCCATGCTGGACAAATAACAAGTTATGATGAATTTGCACCCTGGTGTCATAGAAACAGTGGAAATCAAAGATTAAAATAGAGCTCAATAGTGACCAGGTTTCCTAGGCAGAATTGAAGCATAGTGCTAAGGCAGTTGTTCAGGTAATTCAAACCAAAATGTGTTTTATGAAAATGGAGCTGACATTTATTGAACACTTATTATGTGCCAATCTATATGGTAAACATTCTCTGTGTGTTCTGACTAATCTTAAAAGTATCTCTGTGAACTACATGTGTTAGTACCCTGACTTTATAGGTCAGGCTGTTAAGACTTGGAAGGATTAAGCAACTTGCCCAGAGTTACACAGTAAGTGACAGAAACCAGACTGATTCCTTAACTTCAAAGCTAAAATTTGCCAGAGGTATTTGGTGTATTACTTTTCCGTTTTGTTAGTAAAATCTTAACTTATGGTATGAAATGAGATGCTGTAAAAAAAAATACGTAAAATGTGCTACACTTCTGGCCAGAGTGATAAAAGTAAAATATTTTAGGAAGACTTAACAAGGCCAGAGACCAACCAGTCCACCAACCAACAAAAACCAGTTAGCTTATGCTTCTGAAACTTCTGAACTTAAAATAAGGTCTAAATGATATGACCTACTAGAATCTTCCTGAACAGAGTTTGGGAATTTTATAGACTTCAAGATTCATATTTTTTTTTGCTAATGAGTCTTTCTCACATGTATTTAATCTGTATAATAATAACCACTCTTGCCTAGGGAGCACAATATGAACAACCTTCCATAGGGAGCTATAACTTCTATGTATCAGACCTCATATTTTCCCAGCTTCTTAAAGCCTGGTTTAGCAGAAGATTCCAACCCAAAGTAGAGAAGCTCCAATTTACTCTGAAAACATTCCTTGTCCAAGAATTTGAAGCTGTAGCAATGTGGATTTGTGCATGCCCCAACCCTAGGTAGACGAGAGCAAGTCATTATTTTCTCTCGTGGAGAATTGTTTTAGCTGTCTTCTAAGTATATTAAAGGAATTATTTTATCTCCAATGCATATTAAAGTGACTAAGACTTCATAAATATTAATTCCTTCCATTGATAAAGAAGAGATCTGAGAGTGATAATTTTAGTACCACTGACTGTTATGTCCAAGTCTCTTTGTAAAATCCTGTTTGTGAAACTATGTTTAATTTCAGGAATGTGGCTTCTGAGTAGAACATAGTAAGTATACAACTTTAAAAAGGAACGAACAGTTCTGTCTGGTATTTTAATTGCATTAGTATCAAAGCTTTGTTTCCTAGTGGTGACTAGAATTGAAGCAGCAGATATAGCAGATAATCCTGGAACTTCGTTTTAGGTAAACTTGAAACCTCCTAAAGTGTTTTTTTTTTTTTTTTTTTTTTAATTCTCAGCCGAGGATATATTTTTATTAATTTCAGGGAGAGAGGAAGGGAGAGGGAAAGAGAGAAACATCGATCGATTGCCTCCTGTACGGGCCCTGACTAGGGATCCAACCCACAACCTAAGTATGTGTCCTGACTGGGAATCAAATCTGCAGCCTTTTGGTGTGCAGAACGATGCTCCAACAAATTGAGCCACCAGGCCGGGGCCAAACTACCCAAACTTAGCCAAATCAATAAAGTGAATGATACCATCATTCAGGTTAGAAACTGAGCTAGAGTGGAAGGAAGGGTAATGAGAATTGAGGCAGTCATGGAGCTGTGTAGTCTGCTGGTCAATGTCATTGAAGTCTCAGAGAAAGAGGAGATAGCAAGCAACTTTTGAGATGTGTTTTTGTCTACCTCCTCTACCATCTGTTTTTTCTGAGGTAGCTTAGCAAAAACCTTTTAGATTTATGTCATTAATGTACGGCAAATATTTTCCTTTAACAATCCAGTTATTTGTACTGGTGATTTGAAAGCGCTTGGTAAATTGATCACAGATTACTGGGTTAGGTGACAAGCTTGGCCATTCTGCTTACTTAGCTGGAATAGTAGAGATGCTTTGTAACCTTCCTGTTTAAAAAAAAAAAAAAATTGTATGCATGCATTTTGGGGTATTGGCAAGAAGCTGACATTATTTCTCTAGCTTATGTGATACTTACCAGGACCCGGAGCCACAGGACCAGCCCCTAATCCTAATCCTCTAACTCATGGGTTTTTAACAGGAGCAATTTCATCACCTAGGTGTAGACATTGGTTATTGGGGGCAGGGATGGCCAAAATACCTTACTCTCTTTATGTATAAAGCACAGTATATATACAACTCATACTTACATACATGTTATATTTGTGGCATTAAATTTTCATGGAGGAGCAATTAGGAAAAAATGTCTAAATAGGCGAGTGGGGGTGGGGGAAATAATGAAAAAACATTGTGAAGCACTGCTGTTGCTCTGTCCCAGTGATTTTCAACCTTTTTCATCTTGTGTCCCACATAAAGTAATTAACTAAAATTCTGCGACACACAGAAAGGTAATATTTTTTGCCTACCTGACGAACAAGTAAGTATAATTCTGATTCATTCACACGGAATGGCTTTTGTCACTTTTTTATTTGATAGTCTAAGGGAAAAGAGATCAGTGCTCCTGACTAAATAGGTATGGCATGTTTTAAAAATTCTTGTGGCTCACTAGTTGAAAATTGCTGCTCTGTCCAGAAAAAGAAGAATGAATGAGGGCATCAGTATAACTTGAGCAGAGAGAGGGAATGAAATAATTATATTAAAAGAGCTCCAGTTTTCTTTATAAAGTTGGAATAATTATCACCGAGGTAAGAAATAACAAAGGCTGGGATCAGAAAGAGCATAGGTGTGACAGTGGGTCTAAACCCTCCCTAGTGAGTGGCTGTGTGGGTCTTTCTCTTAGAAAAATAATAAAGTCGGTAAAATTTCCCTTGGATCTCCTTAAGGGCTCCTGCTTTTCCCTTTTACATGCTAATAAAAACTACATTTAGGTAGCTGTTTGATGGGAAAGCTTGTTATAAGCCAGTTTACACTAAGGTGAAGATCGCTGATGATGAGTTAATGTCTTTATTTTCAGGGGCACTTGGTGAACAGCGGGCCATCCTCAATGTAAGAGAGTAGTAGAGGCCTAGGTACTCTTGACAGGCTTGATCAATGGTTCCCGCCCAGGGGACTGAAGGAATGATTGCATTGAGTCTGCAGAAGCACATGCACAGCAAGAATCATCGGTGGGCATAATAGAGTGTCTCACAAATGCATGCACTACTATTTTTAAAATGTGTGCATGTGCTGCTATAATGAATAAAATATAAACTGAAAGTACTACTGAATTTATAATGCTTCATTGTTGTTATGTATTTTGTCAAGCCACAATTGCTAAAAGTATTGTTACTACCATATGAGAATCCTTATTCTGAAAAGCCTGAGAACTATCGTGCTGGCTATATCAGAGGGTCACTGATACTTGAAGTATGATGGGAATCCCCACATATGGGCTGTTACACACATGGACCACAGTCAGAGCGGACCCTGCAAAGAGCTCCTTGATAGTTTCAGGATTTGGGCGGAAATCCCTTGAGGGAACTGTTGGTACAGAACTTTATGTATTGACTGTTACTGCCCTTTTTACCCCAAGCATCATGGCAAACCTTGCTCCAAAGTGATTTGTCAGAAGCAGTTAAGAATGATTCATTGGCACTTTAAATCTTTATCATTTTTAAACTCTTTTTATCTGTTAGAGTATTATGAGAAGTATGATAGACACCGACATTCCCAAACCTGTTGTTTTGCACCTGAGAATGAGTCCTTTGCTTTAGCCTTGTCCACCCTGGGATAGTGACCACTACTTCTGAGTTGTCCCATACAATGCCCATGACATTTTCTGTCTTTGGGTATCTAAAGAAATGCTTGTTTTATATTGATGTACATACAGTTTTTTAAAAAAATTATTTACTTGGTAGGAATTTATTTGGGTAAGAACAAGATACTGAAACCTTAAAAGAGTTTTTTCTTATAAAGAAATAATACATGCCCTCTCTAATTTTGTTTACCCTGCAGATAGGCCAGAAATACACAGCACTTTTAAGCCAGGTTGCATTATAACAAATTCCAGTTTTAGGACAGTTCAAATTATTATAATTAAATTTTAGTTTACTTACAGAGGGGTTAAAAGCCATTTAGGAACTTAGTATCTCTTGTTATTCTCATTACTAGAGTGCAGTTTTTAGACACGATTTTGATCTTGGGTTGCCATGGGAAATTGAAAAGGCCCATGACTTTGTACCATTTGAACTCAGGTTTTATGTTGAGGGATTTATTTACGCTTTTGTGATTTTTTTTTTTGGTCCTTTTTGCTAATTATAATTTTTTTAAACAGCTTTATTGAAATCATTGTATAATAAACTTCAAATATTTAAATCACACACTTGGATGAGTTTTGACACACACACACACACACACCTATGAAGCCATCCCCACAATCAGGAAAGTTTGCTATGCTACTTTGTAACCCCTCCTTACCCATCACTGGCCCCCTCACAGGTAACGTGGTCTGCTGGTTTGCTTTCTGTTACTGTAGATTAGTTTACCTTTTCTAGAATTTTATATAAATGGAATCATACTGTCTTTATTGTCTGGCAATATTTATGTATATCCTTTTAGTTCCAGTTCAGACATCATAAGAGATCTTCTGGAGAAAGAGGAAGCCTGGGAAGCATCGCATAAGTGAGTTCTCATAATAAAAAAATAAGCATGTATTTTGACCTGAGAAATTATAATTCTATACAGTTGATTTTCAAACAAAAGAATATTTGTGCTTTCTGACTTAAGAAAGTGATAATTTACACACATCAAGGTAAAGATGTCAAGTTTACTACTTGTTTCTATATATTTCTGCTTAGAAATGGAATCCCAGTGTAATAACTGAATACTTGTCAGAAGCTGTTTTTCTAAAGACAAATTGTTCCAATAGGTGGTTAATAATTTGGTCTTAAGCACTGGCTCCAGAGTCTTTAGAAACTTTTAATCCTAGTTCTAGTCATAAAATGTTTAGTGTAGAATAAATACGGTTTTACATCTCCTGTACCACTTGTGAATCAGCTTGGGAAATGGGACTGGTGGAGGGTTGGGGGAAACTATTCCAGGTCCCACTGGTAGGTAAGGAGGAGATTAACAGTGCAAAAAAGTAATACATTTTCATTACTCTCCATCTATAGGAGTGCTCTGTAGTACAAAGGGCAGATTTACTCCACTATAATCAGATACCTCAAGTGGGCCCTCAAAATTGCCTAGCAGTTTTACTGTTTCTGTGACCATTTCTTTGTCCTGTTCTTCACAAGGATTATTTGGACACTCAGTTCTTTTCAATGTCTCCACCCCCAGCTGAAGACCTTGTCCTTTATACAGAAAATAGAAGCCATTATATAGGAACCATCCTCGTTTCAAATGTATAAATCTGCCTGTATTTGTATATGTTTAATCCTCATTCCCTCCTTTTATACTAAAGGGATGTCCTGACTCCTGCTGATTCTTGTTAACTCATTACTACTCTCATCAGGAGCTTTCAAGAGGAAGTTCCCCTCTCTTGTATAGACAACCTCTCTCTCTCAGTTGTATTTTTCTCATTGGGCATGCTCAAATCTTTCCCACCGTAAAACCAAGCAAGCACACAACCAACAGAAGGAAGCACTTCACTGAACCTCTCATCTCACTTATTCTCATCCTGCACCTCCCATTGTGTCTCTCCTTCTTTTCTTTTTTTTTTCAATTGAATTTATTGAGGTGACATTGGTTAATAAACCATAAAGTTTTCAAGCATACAACTCAATAAAACATCATCTACATACTGTATCATGTGTTAACCACCAGAGTCAAGCCTCTTTCTGTCCCTGTTTATCCCCTTTGCCCTTTTCTTGCTTTCTCCCTCTGGCTAGCACCATACTGTTTCCCTGTCTATGTGTCATGTACAGAGAGAGCTGATCTCTATTTGCAGTGTCCGTTTCCTTACCTCCCACTCACCTGCTCTTCAGCATATTCAGTCAGTTTCATCATTCTGCCATAGCTTTCACTCAAGTCATTGAAGACTTCCATGTTGCTAAATCCAGAGGACACATTCTTTACACCTATCTTCCTTGACTTCTTAGCAGTGTCTGATACTATTGACTTCTTCACCTTTCTTAAAAGCCTCTCTTCTTTGACTTATGAGACACAGTACCCTATTTTTGTATTGCTCAATCAAGTTAATTGTTGATGTTGGTCAAGATTTAAATTTATCTCCTAGTAAATTTATCTCTCCTACCTACTTGATGTCTCTTCTTAGATATTTCTAAGACACCTAAAAATCAATGTGTGCAAAGCTGAACACTTGACCTTGTGTACTCTCCAACACCTCCAAAAAAGTTTTTAAAACAAAATGAAGCATGATCCTTTTCTGGTGTTCCTTTTCAGCCAATTTCTTATCCCGCCCTGCTCCACCCCCCCCAAAAAACCTGTCGTTCTTGACATCTTGTTCTGTAGTGCCTGTGTGTCCAATCTATGACCTGTCTTATAAATTTTACTTCTTTTTTTAAAAGATTTTATTTATTTATTTTGAGAGAGAGGGGAAAAAAACATCAATTGGTTGCCTCTCATATGCACCCCAACTGGGGACTGGGGACCAAACCTGCAACCTAGGCCTGTGCCCTGACTGGGAATCAAAATCAGCGACCTTTCGGTTTGCAGTATGATGCCCAACCAACTGAGCTACGCTGGTCAAGGCTAGATTTTACTTCTTAAATATCTCTGGAATCCACCAGTTTATTTCTACCCCTCTCATCACCCTAATTCATGCTACCATGTGTCTTAATTGGACAATAAATGATGTCTTAATTTGTCTCTCTGCATTTTCTGGCTTCTTTACAACTTAATCTCCATGTTGCAGCTAGAGTGACCTTTTCAAAATAAAAATCTAATCACTGATACTCATATCTCCACTTTAAAACTAGTCAATAGCTTCTTGCTCTTTTCAGGATTGGGAAGGGACTCTTCAATATGCCTAAAAGGTCCTGTATGATCTGGTCTTCTCCAGAATCATGTCTTATTACACACTTACGCATTTTTTTCTGCTCCATTGATACAGATTTCTTAGGTATTTCCTTCATGCCACCTTCTCTCTCCCCACAGGGCCTTTGAACAGATTGAACAGGCTTGATTCTCTACCAAGAATGGTTTTCTCATCTTCTAGTTTACCCCTACTCACCCTTCAGATCTAAACTCGAGATATGCATCTCATGGAAGTCTTTTCTGGCCTTGCCTTCTGGATCACGTCCTCCTATTATAGACCAACAGCACTGTCTTTTGTTTCCAGCACATTCATGTGACTAATTTGTCCATCTCCCTCCCCCACCGGTCTGTAGGTTCAGTATTGTAACCCCAGTGTCAACGCAGTTCTAACCCACAGTAAATACTTTACATACGTGATCTCATTTAAATAGCATAACAATTCTGTGATGTGTGATTATTCCTGTTTTATAATGAGGTAACCGAAGCTGAAAGGGGTAAATCTCCAGGTGATAAGTGTTGGAGCTGAGAGTCCAGCCTAATATGTCAAAAGTCAGCACTTTCAACCATTAAGCTCTTTCCAAAGCAGAGGTTTGCTATGCTATTGACATTGTGTAGTTTCATAGCTGAATCACTGGGAAAATGGAAAACTGTGGTGTATCTAGAGAGCACAGTATGAGTAGATTTATCAGGCTAATGTGATATTTGGTGCTTCAAACTAGTGTTTTATGAAAGTGAGATTTTTCCTGCATTACTTTCACCTAAACATTATTTAACTTTGAATTCTGGGAGAGGAGGCCACTCCTTAGCTAAGTATGTCCTCTTGTGTTGGGAATCTTCCTGACACCAGTGGCTATGACAAGCTGTAGCCCAGAATTCCTGAGCCCAAGTCCATTCTTGATTATGAAGATTTCATGAAGTCATTATTATAAGAAAACACTTAGCCAAAAAAACCCATCACTTGATAATAAATGTTAAAGCTGGAAGGATGTAAGTGCTCATCTAGTCCAGTCCTTTTATTTTGTGAAGAAGGAAGCTGAGCTCCACAGAGGTGAATTGGCTATGTCAAGGTCCACAGAACCCAGGGCTTCTGATTTCAGCTGAGTGCACAAAAATTGAAGGAAGGAAGGAAGGAAGGAGAGAAAAGGGGATGCAGAGAGGAAGGAAGGAAGAAAGGGAAAGGGCAAGGAAAGAATTTATGCCATAACGTAGCTTTACAGTTAGAATCAGGAAAAAGCTTCCTCAGTTTTACTTTTCAACAAAATGTGGCAGTTCTACAAGTACCTATCTTATTTATAGGCATATTTTGTGGTACCACAAGTGGCATATTTGAGATATTATTTCTAGGACAGACATTATTTCAGTTCCAACACATTCTCCTAATTCCATTAATGTTTGAGAGGTTCTGTTAGCAACACAGTGCTCCATATAAAGCAGTAATTTCATAAGAAAAAATACCGTCAACCAAAAATTCTGTATCTAGTAAACTGTATTCAAAAATGAAGGAGAAATTAATACCTTTCCAGAGGAAGAAGAGTGGAGAAATGGTCACTAGGAAATCTGTCCTATAAGGGAGTCTTTGAGGCTGAAATAAAAGTACAGGAGACAGTAACTAGAATCCACATGAGGACATAAAGAGCACCAATAAAGATAAATATAAAAATGTAGGTAAATACAAAAGCAGTATAGATTTTTTTTTATCGTAACTCTCCCCATCTGACTTCAAAGACAACCAAAAATAAAAAAACCAATAATTTTAAATGTGTTGACAGTCATACAATGTATAAAGATATAATTTGTATGACAATAATAGCAAAAAAATAGGAAAAAGGAACAAAGCTATTTAGGAACAGTGCTTTTATATACTATTGAAATTAAATTGATGTTAATCTGAATTAGGTTGTTTTAAATTAATGTGTTAATTATCTGTCCCTGGGCAACCATTAAGAAAATAAAATTTTAAATATAGTAAAAGAAGTACAATGGGATTAAAGTGATATACTAAAAAATATTTAACACCAAAGAAGGCAGTAAAGAGAAGAACAACAACAACAAAAAGACATAAGCTGTGTAGAAAACAAATAGCAAATGACACTAATTCCTGCTTTACCAGTAAATACATTAAAAATAAATGGATTAAATGCTCTATTAAAAGGTAGAGATTGGCAGAATGGATTTTTTAATTTATAAAAGCATTCAACTATGTGCTATATACAATAAATACACTTTATATTCAAAGACAAATAAGTTTCAAGTGAAAGGATAGAAAAAATGTAACATAAAACAATAACCGAAAGAGAGCTGGCATGGCTGTATTAATACCAGACAAAATAGACTAAGACAAAAAAATGTAACTAAAGACAAAGATAATTTTATAATGATAAAATAATCACTCTGTCAACAGGATGTAGTAACTATAAGTATGTGTACACCTCACAGCAGAGTCCTAAAATACTTGAAGCAAAAAAGATAAACAACCCGCAAGAAACCCTTAAAAATTAGGTGAGAAAAATGATGGAAAGGGAAACGACCTAGGAGCAACGGGAGCAAAAGCCCATCAAAGAATTATTGCTGATGGGCCTGGCCTCTCCCTGTTTGTGGGTAGAGAGCCAAGCAGGCTAAACACAGAGTGGGCCTGTGGACTTGTCCCCAGACAATGAAGTTATTCATCAATGGCCTGGCCTATAATGGAAAGGATAATTCCTGAGACAACAAAAGAACCTGGGAAGCTCCTTGGCTCTGCAAGTCTCAGGCATGTTATACAGGCTCTAGTCTGCCTGTTCAAATTCCTTTTAAAGTGTTGTGCCAAGAACTATATGCAGTAAATGTTACAATGCAGACCTTATCCAGGGTTGTCCCTGATTTTGTCTTGCCTGTTTGACTTAACAAAATCTTAAGTTCAGTCTCTTTGCTTATTGACCCTCTCAATGTCCATTCCTTTTGAACCTAGTATCCTCTGCTGCCATTAAACTAAGGCTTTCTCTCCTGAATCTAGGAAAGTAATTTCTGGATATATTTATTGTCCTTCCTACTTTTCTTCCTGTAAGATTTAGCTCATGCCTCTTGTCTGTGAAGAACTTCTGGATACCAATTCTGTTGTCACGCATATAGAGTCTCCCTTCTGTTTAGAAAGAAATCAGAGTGTTTTCTAACATCTGATGATAAAACCAAAGAGACCTATATCCTTCTTTATAGACCTTTATCTAGAGATGGAAATAGGTTTATCCCAAGGAAGGCTGCATGTTGGCTGATATATTTTTATTTCCTTTGTGCCATTATTTTCTAGAAAGTATATACTATTAAAATCCACAAAAATTACTTCTGAGTATTAGAGAAGACAAATGTCATTTAACTAACATCTATCAAATTCCTGATATGTGCTAGTCACCTAAGTAGGTACTTTGATGTTCATTTTATTATTTAATCCTTGTGGTTGCAAGGTAGAGAAGACACTTTGTTTATTTTGTTTTATTAGAAACCTGAACCCAGAGGAATGGTGAATTGTCTTGAATCTCCTAAGCCCAAGGCCAGGGCTTTTCCCTTATGCCACAGCTGTGGACTGGACTCCACCCTAAATTTCTGGACTGAGTTCTTCATCAGTTTACACCCTGGAATAGGGAGTCTCATTCCATTACTTTGTTGTTTGCTGACAGCTTTTAGGTATTGACCCATCTTCTTCCTCTTCTGTTTCATATCTGGGAAGGCTGATAAGAAATGCTGGGTGCTCCCTCCTTTGGTCTTGGCAAACTGTGCAAGCCCCCCTCTGTGCATGAGGACCCTCACTCTGACCCCACCCACCAATCACCATAAAGAACCCAAGCCAGTTCTTATTTTCATACTGACTTGGGAAGTCTGTCCTGCTCTCCCCAGAAAACTCTTTTTATGTGAGTAGTAAACCTTTTCATACTGTGATTCTGGGACTCTAACTGAATGCAGGTATAGCTGCCTACTACAATGAAAACCAAACCCATAAGAGTGGTGCTGGTGAAAAGGAAGATAGTTTATTCAGATGCCAGCAATCTGAGAAGATGGGGCCTCTTGTCTCAAAACCCATCTTAATATCTCAGTGCAGGCAGAGGTTTTTATAAGGAGGGAGAGGGGAACAGAACAGATATTAAGGGGAGGGAGTTGAAAAGTTATCTGTAGACCAACACAGTCCATTCCAGTAAGAACCTTGAAATCGGTCAAGCAGTGGTCTGGCGTGTGTAATACTGGTTTTTGTCATCCTGGTTTTATGGTTGAAGGTAATCAGATCTGGGGCTGGGATGACTGAAGGTCAGAGTTTGTATCTTTTGAAATTAGTTCCTAGGATTTATCTACAAGCTACATATTAGTCAGAGTCAGCATTTATAGAAACAGTGTCAGAAGAATGGTGGGATGGGTTACACTTTGCCACTGCTACAGTACCAGTTCTAATAGGGGTGGGGGGTGTTTTTCCACAGAGGTAGTTCTAGGATTCTAGCTGGGCATCCTATAATTCAACTCAGTTTTGACACTATGGGAGATACCATCATTTCTCACAATTTTAGGGCTCAGTCCTATAATACTAACTCCACCCCCTCATATTGCCAATCATATGTCTAGATTGTCACCTGGGCTTCTGCCCTGCCAGGCATATATCGGAGTCTCCAACTACCCATCCTTGGGTTCAGTTAATTTGCTGTAACTGTGCACAGAACTCAGAGAAGCAGCTTACTTACTACTAGATCACTTGTTTATTGTAAAAGGCTATAACTCAGGAACAGCCAGATGAAAGAGATGCATGAGGCAAGGTATGGGGAAAGGGCTCAGTTTTCATGCTCCCGCCAGGTGTGCCACTTCCCTTAAATCTCCACACATATTCACCCATATAGAAGCTCTCTGAATTGTCCTTTTGGGTTTTTATGGAGGCTCCATTACATAGGCACGATTGATTAAGTCATTGGCTATTGGTGCTTGAATTCCATGTCTGGCCCCTCTTCCTTCCCTCAGGTAGGGCTGAATCACACGGCTGGTTTCTCTTGCACCCAGCCTCCATCCTTACCTGCTTTTCCAAAATCACCTCATAAATGTAACAAAAGACTCCTTTAATCCCTCTCATCACAAGAGATTCCAAGGGTTTTAAGAGCTCTGTGAGAAAGGGGAGGAAGATCAAATATATCTTCTTATACATCACAGTATCACACTATACTCGTGGTGTGTGCACCCTGTCATCAGTCTCAACAGTGAAACCCAAGTTTTGGTGGGGGCCCACCCTAACTCAGTGGGATGACCGAAACTAGTTGTATTTTATTGCCGTGTTTGTGCATTTGCAATAAAGCATCCTTCAGACTTATTTTATGTGTAATGTAGCTTGTATTGCAGTCTGATTTTAAGAGAAAAATAAGCTTCCTTTGCAAACTTTGATAGAGCAACAACAAAAAGTCCATTGATATCTGTACGTTGTCTTGATTACTACAGGTTTATAAAAAGTATTGAAAGTAGTTATACAGTATGTAGTCTTTTCAGGTTGGCTTCTTTCACTTAATATTCATATAAGGTTCCCCATGTTCTTTTGTGGCTTGAGAGCTCATTTTTGTAGTGCTGTATATAGTATTTCATTGTATGGATTAGTGCAATTCACTTATCCATTCACCTATTGAAGGGTATGTTGGTTGCTTCCAAGGTGTGGCAATTATGAATAAAGTGCTATATAATTATATTTTATAATTATGAACAAAGTGCAGGGTTTTATTTTTTTTCCAATAGTTCATTATTTTTATTGTTGAGTATTTCAGTTATTTGGATCTACCGCAATTTATTCATCTATTCACCCATTAAAGAACATTTGGCTTGTTTTTTTTTTTTTCCCCCCCAGCTTTTCTTTATTGATTATATTGTTACAATAGTTCTAATTCAAAGTGCAGGGTTTTATGTAAACACTGAGTGTAATTGCTGGATTGTATGGTAAGTGTATGTTTAGTTTGTAAGAAACTGCCACTTTCTTCCAAAGTGGCTGTACCATTTTGCATTTCCACCAGCAGTGAATGAGAGTTCTTGCTCCCCATCCTCAGCAGCATTGGGTGTTATCAGTGTAAGTTTTTCGTTTTCAGAATTCTTTTGGGTATTCTAGCTGTGTTGTTTGGGTGTGTAGCCAAGTCTCCTTGACCCCAAGGGCAGTGGAAGGCTATCTGCACCAGTCTGGGAGTGCTGTTGAATTTTGGGAAGGAAAGGAACTCAGACTTTTATAGCTCTGCTGGATAGTTATTAGATTCATTTTCCTACCCTGTTCTGTGGGGAAAGGAAGCACCTGAATTGATTTTTATGGGGTTTGGGCAGGGTTCATTGTGGGAACGGGAAGCTGGTAGAGGGGGGCCCTTTGGGCTAATTTAGTGTACTGTTTTTGCTTCTACATCTGAATGTATGTAGAAATCAGTGTGTTGTGTACTTGTGTGCCAGAGCAAAATTTCTGATAGAGAAAAGCCACTTGTAGAAGAGTGCTAATACCTTTGATTCCCACACCCTAAATGGACCACTTTGAGCTACAAGTATTTATGGCTAATGATTTTCCTCTGAAAGGGCTTTAGACTTGTCTCCATCCTAGCGTAGCTACCATCCTAGCATAGCTCCATCCTAGCATACCCCTTTTGAAAAACAAGCTGTTTGTTAGCTTGCTACTGGACTCTTGTCAAAAGTGAATGCCTCAATTATGGAGGCTGTTAAAGACTGAATTGTGTTCCCCTAAAATTATATGTTGAAGCTCTAACTGCAGATGTGTATTTGGAGACAGGGTATTTAAGGAGGTGACTATGGTTAAATCAGTTCATAAGAGTGGTCAGAAAGATTACAGATAGGCAGATTAAAGACATGCCCCACCCACTGTGGGTCTGCACACCTAGAGGGTGTTGATCAGACCATGTGGGTCACTCATGTAGATCCCAGTAGTAAGGTCCATTATCCAAAGAGATTGACTGGAATCAGCAATGGACTGGTAGTCAAGGCATTTAATGGACTTTTTATCCTCTCTACAATCAATAAGTATCTAATATAATTGGTTGTAGGGATGACCTCTTTAAAAAAGGAAAAAATCAGCTCCCTTACCTCCTCCTGGTGTACGCACGTTAGTAAGGCAGTTTGGTTGTTGAATGCTGTTGTCCTCAAAGGAATCATCTCCTTTTGGTCCCTTTCTGGGTAATGATCAGGTCACAAACGGTGTTGGAGTTATATTAACTTTTTTAAAAAAACTCAGGATTTCTTCATCACTATTGCTGGGCATTATGCTTCTTTATTTCTCATACAGCAACCCACTCTCTCCTGTCCAGACTGGTACACCTCCAACTGGCAGCTTAGCTAAGGGGGGTCCTGGAAGAATCAAACTTAATTCTGGTTCAGCCATCTGGAATCTCCTGTTGGATTGACATGGGTCTAGGGAGGTTGGCCAGCTGTGGCCCATGGGCCAAGTCTGGTCTTCTGTTTTTGTTAATAAAGTTTTATTGGAGCACAGCTGCACACATTTGTTTTATCTGCGATCTGTGACTCCTTTTACGTTATAACAGCAGAATTGAGTAGCTGCAACAGGGGCAGTGATGGACCTCAAAGCCCCAAATATCTGGCCCTTAGAAAAAGGTAGCTAACCCCTAGATCAAAAGGTTCATGACCACATGGCTGAGTGCACTGCTCACTGACCCCACGTGGGTCAGTGGGGAACATGATGAGTCTCTGTAAGTTTTATAAAACTGCCCTTACTCTTCTCACACCTGATCCTTCTGGGTAAAAGGGCTGGATGTGAGCAGGAGATGACTGAACCAAACGTAAAGTGATAGCTGATGGGAAGGAGCACACTGCTTCTGTGGGGGTGGAGAAAGCCCAACACTGACACCAGGGGAGGGAACCTCTAGACTCTGGGAGGTGTGGAGAGAGAAGGACAGGGATGGTTTTTGTCTCCTAGGGCCACCCCTGCAGTATATATTTGTGCATGTTTTCCAGTGTTTCCCGAGAGCCTTTAACACAGTAATCATAGTTATGTAAGGTCCTGGTCTTATGGTTCTAACATGTAGGTCATTCTGTCTCCTGGCAATGGATGTTTTTTGGTTTTTTCTTTGTGTATTGTACATTTTGCTTAAATGCTAGATGTACTGTGAAGGACCATAGAGATTGAGGTCAGCAGTGTTTATGGCTGGGGAGCTGACATAGATCAGAGTTTTCTTGTTACCAACTCGACCTTTAGGTGTCCAGTTCCTCTAATGTGGGCTGCTTTTACCTGTGCTTAGTGTGGGGGCTGGGGTGTTGGAGGGTTTTGCTGACTGATTTTGCTCCCATTTACCTTGCCATCTCTGCATGCCGACAGCCCAGGGGGTATCTCTTCTCCCTGTGCGTCCGTACCTCTCCCTTGTTGGGGCAGGCTGGGGGTCTCTGTTGTGGGCAGGCCCTGTGTGCCTGGTCTCAGGGATGGGGCTTTCGCAGCGCTCTGCCCTCCTCCCATGGCAGGCGGACTGCCGCCACAGAACCTCTGTTGCTGTTGTTGCAGAGTCGTTAGCCCAAGGTAGTTTCTGCCCTCCTCCAGAGGTGGAGGTTTTTGTTTCTTCTGTTTGTCCAGTAATAATGAATTTTGTGTTCTTACAAATGATTTCCTATTCTTCCCTCTCAGACAGGCAGATTGTACCTCTGCTCCTTCCCCAGAGGCATGGGTCTTGGCCCAAGTCCTTTGGGCCAGTGAGTTTCCTGCTCTTCCCTCAGCAACTTAAAGCTTTTGCTTCACAGAAGAGAAGAGTCCAGGGAAGAGGCAGGACTTTCTACCTGACCCTTGTCACCCCTCCCCCATCACCTGCTTTATACGTGTGCCACCAAAGTGGGCACTCTTCTGTCTTCTTGCCCTGTTCCCCGTTTATCTCCTGAGCACCTGACGAAAGCACCTGGAAAAGAACTTTCAGGTACTTGTGGACTCTCCTGTGGCAGGACCTTCAATACTCGTCCATATTTCAAAATTCATTAAAATGTTACCTGACAGCCACCTCTTTTCTCCAGTTCTCTGCCAGGAGTGAGCGAATTCATGTGTCCCATTTCTTTTTAGAGAGGCTCATCTTTCTTTGGAAATTGGTTTTCATGGTTGCCTTACAGCCTCAACTCTGTGAAAGGACCAAAAAAAGTTATGATTTTTTTCCCTGATTGGTGTGGCTCAGTTGGTTGGGTGTTGTCCCAATATACCAAAGTTATAGGTTCAGTCCCCAGTCAGGGAACATATAAGGAACAACCAGTGAATGCATAAATAAGTGGAACAAAGAATCTATGTTTCTCTCTTTCTCTTCTCTCTCTAAAATCAATCAATAAATGAAATGTTTTTAAAGAAAGTAGTTCAATTCCTGACTCTATCACTTATGTCTGTGATATTTGCTAATCACTGTTTTCTCAGTTGTAAAGTGAGAATAATTATAATATTTTAACAGATTTGTCAATGGCGTAGAGAAGTTTAAATGAAATAATGCCTGTGAAAGCACTTGTAAACTAGAAACTGCTGTAGAATAATAATGATCATTATTTTCTAAGACACCAATTCCTTTTTACTCTTTTCAGAAATGATCTTCAAGACACAGAAATAAATCCAAGACAGAATCGTCGCACACGATCAGAAAGTGTCGTCGAGATGGAGCCGAGAAATAAGCGGAATAGGAATTAATGTGAGCTTTGGCTGACTTTTCCAGTGCAGTGATCAGAATACTATACTTTCTGTTGCTGTGTAGATTTCACATTCATAAATGAGCAAGTAAAAGTGTAAATTGTAAATATTATTTTTAACTGACTTTGTATTCTTTTCTGCCATTCTGGGGAAAAATAGTTATAAGACATCCTCATGTGGTCAGTTATCTTCTGTCTCTAGAACATCGCTCTCTAAAAATACTAACTACACATGTTCACCAGCTTTGCAGAGTACACAGACTTTGGCAAATGTTCGGTTTTGTTCTAAATTTCAGAATGTCCTTAAGCCATTCTCCTTCTCTTCCATAGAGAAACCAGCCTCAGAAAAGGACTCTTCAACCTTTCTACCACAAGGAGCATTTGAGGAGTTAAGGCCTCTATTTTTAGAAAGGCATGATGTCATAACTCACATGCCTAGTGTGTGTGAGCACCTGATGCCTGGATACCAGCATGCCCCTTACAGCAGCTACATGATGGCTGTTGCCCGAATTTAAGGTTGTCATTTGGTAGATCCGTGTCTAATACGTTACTCGGATGTTCGTATTGTAATGTAAGGCCACAAACAATAAATTTAAAACATTGGGCATAGTCTTCGGAAATGGCACCAAAAAATGATTATTGTTAGTCTTTCTTTTCACTTGGGTAAATTGAGTTTTTAACACTTTGAATCCCAGCTATTAAAAAGAAGGTACAATAAATGGATTTTGTAAACGAATAGACTGTATATCAATTTAAAACCATGTATTTGAAACAGTATCTTGCGAATAGTTGAGTGTAAGCTACAAATTATTAGAAGGGGTTGGTCAGAAATGACCTCTGTGCAAAATGTTCATCAGTTCCCAGTTCCTTCTCAAGTTCCTAATGCCTCTCTTTAGGATTTCAGAGTCATCTCCACCATCCCCCCACCACTGCCGCCCAGTCCAAACACATCAGCTTTCCAATAACATGATAGTGCTTGTGGCAATGTTACGACAACAGATTTCTGAATGTGCCAGGATGTCTGTGACTTCTGCTTTCCAGAGAATGTCTCCATTGACTGGCATTTTGGTACACTCTTGGGTTTCTGGATAATGTCTGGAGTCTCATTATGACTTAAGAGTTAAGCACTTAAGAAGTCATTTGTTTTCTTTATGAGTTTCCTGAGCTTCAAATGGTTATATAAGAATTTGTCATAGTCATTTCATCTAAAATCACGAGTGGCTCATTAGGGAAACTAAAAGCAGCAACACTCACTGAGTGTATCAGAGGATCTGATGTGCAGTGACTGAGCAATGTCGAACAACATGGGGTTTAACATTGATGTGATATTTACATCTGAGTTGCCAGACATTATGCTAAAATGAAAACTGCTTGTTTCATTGAAAAGAACACAGTCTGCTATAAATTAAACTGGGAGTAATTCCTACTATAACTGCAGCAATTCCTACTATAATTGCAGCAAGAGGAGTTTGCAAGGGGGCAGTGAGACCTAAGACAGGGAGCCAGGCCAGTGAACTCATTCAGGTAATACTTGAGTATCTGCTTGATTAGGTAGCAGTCACCATGTGGAGCATTGGCGGTGCAAAGGTGACCCGGGGCCATCTGCAGCAGTGGTTCTCAGCAGGGAGGGAGGGAGGTTTTGCTCCTTGGGACATTTGGCAATGTGTGGAGACATTTGGGCTGTCACAACTGTGGGGTGGGGGGTTGCCACTGTTATCAATGGATAGAGTGCCAGGGATGCTGCTAAATGTCCTATAACATGCAGGTCAGCCCCCCTGGAGTGTTTGCTGGGTTGCCATAACAAAGTCCCACAGACTGGGTGGCTTAAAGAAGATTATTTTTTTCTTCACAGTTCTGGAGAGTAGCAGTCCAAGATCAAGTTGTCAGTAGGGTTGGTTTCTGCTGAGAGCTCCTTGACTTACAGATGGCCGGCTGCCCTTTCACATGGTCTTTCTTCTCTTCTCCCATCTGTGTCCTAATCTCCTCTTACAAGGACACCAGTTATACCGGATCAGGGCCCATTCATATGGCCTCATTTTACCCCAGTTACCACTTGAAAGGCCCTATCTCCAAATACATTCACATCTGAGGTACTGGGGGTTAAAGCTTCAGTATATGAGTGGCACTGGGGGACCCACAACACCCCACAATGAAGAATTACTCAGTTCATAAAAATGTTGTGGTACATATGATATGTAAAATGAAATAAGTGCTTGGCCATTAAAAAGAATAAAATCTTACCATTTGCAACAACATGGATGAACCTAGAAGGTATTATGCTAAATGAAATAAGTCAGAGAAAGACAAATACCATATGATTTCATTTACATGTGGAATCTAAAGAACCAAATAAACAAAACAAACAGACTCATGGATGCAGAGGACAAACAAGGTTGCCAGAGGGGATGGGGGAGGGGGGGCTGGGTGAAAAAGGTGAAGAGATTAAGAAGAACAAATTGGCAGTTACAAAATTGTGCTGGGGGTGTAAAGTACAGCATAAGGAATATAGTCAATAATATTATAACTATGATGTCAGGTGGATACTTGAATTATTGGGGACATCACTTTGTAAGTTATATAATTGTCTAACCATCATGCTGTTTATCTGAAACTAATATAAAGTAATATTTGAATATCAACTGTAATAAAATTTATTTTATTTATTTTTTATGTTTTATTGATTACACTGTTACAGTTGTCCCAATTTCTTTTCCCTTTGCTCCCCTTCCCACAGCAACAACCCTCCCTCCAGCAATCCCCCCCCCCTTGGTCCATGTCCATGGGTCGTGCATATAAGCTCTTTTCAGCATTCCCCCATCCCTTCTGCATCCTCCTAATATGCTTCTTAATTCTTGTACAATTTCTCTCCCTCTTCCCCCTTCCTCCTCCCAGCTGACCTCCACCGCCCGCCCCTCATGCTTCCCATACCTATGATTCTGTTCCCACTCTGATTGCCTGCTTAGTTTGCCTTTGTTTCCATTCCCTAGCTTCTGTTGTTGATAGTTGTGATACTGTTTTCATTTTAATGTTCATAGTGTTTATCTTTTTCTTAAATAAGTCCCTTTAACAATTCATACAATAATGGCTTGGTGATGATGAACTCCTTCAGCTTTTCTTGTCTGGGAAGCACTTTCTCTGCCCTTCCATTCTGAATGATAGCTTTACTAGATAAAGTAATCCTGATTATAGGTCCTTGCCTCTCATCACTGAAATTTTCCCTCCAGTCCCTCCTTGCCTGCAAAGTTTCTTTTGAGAAATCAGCTGAGAGTCTTATAGGCATTCCTTTGTAGGTAACTCTGCTTTTCTCTTGCTGCTTTTAAGAGTCTCTCTTTATCCTTAACCTTTAGCATTTTAATTATGGTATGTCTTGGTGTGGTCCTCCCTGGGTCTAGTTTGTTTGGGACTCTGTGTTTCCTGGACTTGTATGTCCATTTCCTTCACCAAATTTGGGGAATTTTCCTTCATTATTTTTTCACCTAATTTTTAAATTTCTTGCTCTTCCTCTTCTCCTTCTGGCACCCATATGATTCAGATGTTGGCACTTTAAAGCTATCCCAGAGGTTTCTAAACCTTTCCTCATTTAAAAAAAATCTTGTTTCCTCATTCTGTACTAGTTGACTCTTTGTTACTTCCTTATGTTCCAATTGGCTGATTTGGACCCTGGTTTCCTTTCCTTCATCACTAGTTTTGTGCGGATTTTCCTTCAATTCACTTAGTATAGCCTCCATTTCTTCCCCTTCATGCTTAACCTTTTCTGGTAAGTCCATGAGCATCTTTTTCACCAGTGCTTTAAACTGTGCGTCTGTTAATTTGGCTATCTCCTCATCTGTTAGGTTCGCTGTCTCCTTGTTGCTTAGTTCTCCCACTGGAACCTTGATCTGCCCCCCACCCCCCATTTTGGGCTGTACTTCTCTGTCTCCTAATTTTGACAGCTTTCTGTGTTTGCTTCTGTGTCTTTGGTAGAGCTCTTGCACCTGTAACATTAGAAGGGGTGGAGCCTTAGGTGATTCATCTGTGCTGGTGACCCATTTCACCACGTTGTGGCGCTGTATTTAGGGGAGGAGTCTGAAAGGGAATAGTACCGCTTACTCAGCACTTGCCCCTTTTCCAGGCACTTCTTTCCCTTCCTGTTCTAAACAAGCTGCCTCCATTGAGAGATCAGTAGTTTCTTCCTCCGCCCTAACCCCCACTGGTTTTCACAGTCAGAAGCATTGTGGCCCTCTTTTCCCTGGCGCTGGAACTGTAAGCTGCGTGGTCTGGTCTGGGGCTGGGATCACTTCCCAGGTTTAAAATGTATGACTGTGCTTTTGGCCATGGCTACAGTTACTGTGCCGCTAGCGGCACCACCAAGGACCACCCCCACAGCTACTGCTGCTGCACCGCACCTCATTCTCTCCGTCCCAGCTTCACTCCTCCTGACTTTCTGGCTGAATATTTCTTCTTTATTTCTTTACTGAACTTACCTGTAGTTTCAATTTTCTGGATTTTTGAAGTGGTTGTAAATTCCTTCTTAGTTGGCCAGAAGTCAACAAATTCTTATATAATGTGTTCTTATTTTCATTCATTCAAGATATTTCATAAGTTTCCTTTTGATTTCTCATTTGAAACATAAGTTACATATAAATGTTTAATTTCAAATAGTTCTTTCCCAAGCCTCCAGTAGTTTTGTCACATATGGTAATCAATATTCTGCTGAAGACTCAAGACAGACCTCTTCTTTGGGGTTTGTTCTCTATACAGAAATCTCCCCATGTCTCTGTTTAACTGGTCTCTCTGGACTTCCAGCTCCTTCTGCTCAGTGCAGGAAGCTCCCCATCCCTGGGGATTCCCATCACCGTTCTGTGACTTGGAAACGCAATGCAGGAAGCTGGAGCAATTCAAGGGCTTGCTCACCTTAGTGGTTTTCCATCTCTCAGGGATCACTGTCCTTCATTGCCTGATGATTGGTTTCTTAAAAATTGCCATTATCAAACATTTCTTTTTTCAAGCAGGGGAGTAAATCTTGTCTCTGTTTTGGCTGGAAGTGAAAGTTTCCTATTGCCTTGTTATTTAAATTGCAAAATAATAAGAATAATCTCAATGTCACCCAAAAGGGAATAGTTAAATAAATAATGGTACATGCAATGTGATGTTGTACTTTAAAGCTATTAAATGTTTTGGAAGAATATTTGTAGACATAACTTGATAATAAAGAGATTGTAAATATACATCTATAGTAAATTCCAGTGTTTAAAAATGTATTATTATGTATTTGTATATTTTGTGTATGCATAAAGAAATAAAAGGAAATGCCCCAAAATATTAGGTAGTTTGTGAATTTTGGTATTTTGGATTATTTTAATTTTCTTCTTTGTTTTCTCTATTTTCTAAATCGTCTCTAATGCATTCATTGAGAATCTTATATATGTGTGTATGTGTCCATATATTATTTTATATATGTGTGTGTGTCTGTGTCCATATAATACGTATTACATATATATTATATATGTGTATACACACATACACAGGAAGAAATATGGAAGGTTTGATTACAGGATGCAGAGGAGAGTTGAGCTATAAACCAGGCTCTGCTACACTTTGCCAGTGTGATTCAGGGCAGATCTTTTCTTTTTCTTGGCCTCAGGTTTCCCAACAAAGACAAAATGATCTTCAGAGGCTTCTACTAGGACAATCTAGGAGCCCGTGACTCCTTTAAGGTGAACATCGCCTTGTTCTGCCCTTTTCCCTTCTCCCATGGCTTCCTTAGAGCTAAATAAGGTGAGATCTTTCCCGGTGCTCTCTAGCTCCAGATGGAATGACAGCTCTCTGCTGGTCTGTTTTTCTAGGTTAAGGAGGTCTAGAGTAGGGAATTGTAGGGAATTTATCATTTTGAAGGAACAGTCCCCTCGGGTGCTTACTGCCCATCTGAAGTGAGTAGTGAGCACTGAGTTGAGGGGCCAAGGTGTCATCCACTTACTGCAGATGGGGATCCCTGCCTCTTCCGCTGCCCCTGCCAGCTGGTGCCATTTCCTTGCTCACTTTGGACAGCTATTCTCAGCTCCCCTGGGCACCTCCCTTTTCCTGCCAGATGTGAAAGTACAGCTTGTTCCAGCTCCTGTATCTTAAGTATCCACAGTGTGAGTTAACCCTGAAAAGTGGAGGGTGACAGCAGGAATAGGCAAGGATAGGACAAGCAACAGGCAGGGAACGTCCCATCAGAGGCATGTTCTGCACTTAGGGTCCAGGATGGTGAGGGGCCTGAGAACATGACATGTACCAGGGGTATTTAACCTGAAAAAGAATGTTCTTTGGGAGACTGCTATCTTTGAGCACTAAAGCTAGCATTTACGGGGCCCTCAGGATGTCCATGGCACTGCTACATCTTTCAAAACTTATCACAGGTGCCATTTACAGACGCTGAAACTGAGGCATAGGGAAATAGAAAATCACTATTAATCTGTCACAGTGCTAAATCTCACAGGCAGCATCCACAAATAAATGATAAAATGAGTGGGTGAAGAGCTAGGGCAGAGAGCTAGGAGTGCCAGGGCTAAGATCTGAACCTGGGTTTGTATGACTCCAATTCCTGTTGTCTTAACCACCACACCTGAGGAATCTGATGTGGATTTAGCCACAGTTTGCTTTCTTGGTTGCAGGTCAGCCATCTGGGTTCCTGTTAGTCCTTGTTCTCCCTTATTTCATACCCAGCTCTTTCTCTTTGACCAGCAGCAGGCTGACCTCTACTGCCTCCAGGCCCAACACCAGAAACAAAGAGCACAGCTTTATATGGTCTTCTTAACCAGAGCTCACAATTATATAAGAGCCAGGTCCTTTATCAGACTTTATTTTATGTCACTTGCCATAATTCTGCTTTTCTGATGGAACCCTTTCCAAAATCATACACACCTGCTTTCTCACATGCTGCCAAATGCTGGAGGTTCTATCCTACCCCCACATCTTATTGACATTTATCAGTGGCTCACCATTACCCAGAAAAGCAAGTCCAGATCCCTAAGGATGACTCTCAGAGCCCTCCCACTCCACCAAAACCTGTGCTCTTGGCTTCCATTCCTTAACTGCTTTTCAGGAAACTCAGATTGAATACAGCTCTGCCTCTACTAGCTATGAAGGCTTGGGCTAGCCAACTTCCACTGAATGTCAGTTTCCATATCGATAAAATGAACATTAGAAAACTTTCTTCCAAGGCTAATGTTCTGCCCACATCACCTGTTTGCTCCCCATGTCCATTCTGATTGGTTGGTGCCCATGTCCTGCTGGTTCTTAAATATTTTGAATATCACCCAATTTTAGTTTTCGATTGCTACATATAGCAAATTACTACACACTCAGACTTAACACCTATTTCTGCAGGTCAAGTCTGGGCACAGAGTAGCTGGGTTTTCTGCTCAGGGTCTCACAAAGCTAACATCAATCAATGTGTCAACCAAGGCAGGTCCTCTTCAAAGCTCATTCAGGTAATTGGCAGAATTCAGTTCCTGTGGCTGTAGGAATCAGGTCTCCGATTTTCTTTTTTTTTCTTCTTCAGGTTTTAAAAAAATATATTTTTTAAATGACATTTTACAAATATGTATTGCTAAAATGTTACCAACGTGCCATCCAAAATTTTTTAACTTAAAAGATTTTATTTACCTATTTTTAGAGAGAGGGGAAGAGAGGGAGAGAAACATCAATGTGTGGTTGCCTCTCATGTGCCCCCAACTGGGGACCTAGCCCACAACCCAGGCATATGCCCTGACTGGGACTTGAACCAGTGACCCTCTGGTTTGCAGGCTGGTGCTAAGTCCACTGAGCCACACCAACCAGGGCCTTTCAAATTTTCTTTGAGAAGTCCTGGTGATCTGTGGATTCTAGCTGTCTGTTTCCTGCCTTCTTCCTTATAAGCACTTAACATAGTTAACTATAACCATATCATATTTTTAGGGCATTTAACAACAGTGCATGAAATTTGTATTGTCAAGCTAAAAACAGGAAAGGCACAACTCTTTCCAGGGTTAACATAAGATTCTACCTGGAGCCCAATTCAGAGTCAACCATCCAGGGCCAGACGCCTTCCTCTGCTGATCTGTGAGCCTGATGTTTTGAGTTATTACAAGTCGAGACTTTCTTGTTCACTTCAGGGAAACAGCATTCACCAATTAAAACAAAGGCTGCACATTCCTGCAGGCACTCTAGCTGCTCTGCTGTAAAGTTCAAAAAGCCGAGTGAAGCACCAGAGTCCATTGAGGCATTTTGTTTGCAGGTATGTATTACATCCCTAGAAAAAGAATCCTAAGATTTTCTCTCCGGTGTGTTTTTGCATTGCTTCTTCATGGCCCATGATGCCCAATGGGGTTGTCAGTAAAGTGAAACCAAATGGATGGGACAGGAGCATGTTAGTCTGCCATTTTTTCTAGATCTTTTTTGAGTAGCACATCAAACCTGGGGTTGATTACTCCACACTTGTTTAATCTGCCTGTGAGGTTCACAACAATTTTTCCAGCTCTGTGATGATCAATGATTTAAAAATCATCATTGTAACTGTGTTTCATCACCACCCAGCCCAGATGATGACTTCGGAGCACAGCCTAACAAGAACCAGGTGCCTACCTCTCTTTTTGGCATTGTGGATGCTCTTGAAAACATCAGCCAGGACATTCATGCACACCATTATGGTGGTGTGGAAAGAGGTCATCTCTGTTTTCTTTCTGGCTGTCAGCTGGAGGTTTTTCTCAGCTCCTAAAGGCCACATGGCCCTAGGTCCTAACTACATGGACTTCTCACAACATGGTGGCTTAGTTCTTCAAAGCAAGCAGGATCCCCACTTTGCTGTGACAGAATGCTATATAATGTAACCTACTCAAGAGAGTGATACCCCATTATTGTCACAGGTCCTGCTCACACTCCAGGGGAGGGGACTTTAGAGAGTATGTACACCAGGGGTTAAGAATTTAGGCCATCCTGGGGTTCTAACACAAATGCTGTCTATCTCTCAGTACTGTGAGTTAAATAAAATAATGGAAGTGCCTAGCATAGGGCCTGACATGTTGTTGGTCTCCTATGTATGTGTATTCATTAGATCTCTTTCTCTGACTTGTTTGTGATTATGCGCGGGCAAAGGAGACCACCTAAGTGTTTTTATGTCTAGTACCTGACACACGGCAGGCCTGGGACATGTGTTCATCTGTAAGAGGAGGGAAGACTACATGGGAAAGCAGGTTTTGGTGTGAGGTGAGGGACTCTGAGAAGGGCCAGAGAGCAGGGTAGGAGGAGGCTCTGAAATGAACAAGCAGAGGCTGTTAGTGGGCAC
The DNA here is from genome assembly GCF_987537825.1 of Furipterus horrens. Lineage (NCBI taxonomy): Eukaryota > Metazoa > Chordata > Mammalia > Chiroptera > Furipteridae > Furipterus > Furipterus horrens. The sequence continues at coordinate 101,995,012 of NW_028327177.1, read as the reverse complement.
TGAGGACAAGCTTTCTCTCCATCACCTCTCTCCTGCCTTGTTTCTCTCCCAGACTGTGGTTGCTGCTGCTCACAAATTATTTGTTTATGCCGCCCCCACAGGAGCATCTGTGAACATTCCTGGAAGAGCTGCTTCAGAAGCAAGAGGAGATGCTGGGTGCCTGCCCAATTAGCTGGCTGATCTTTCTGGTGCAGGGGCTGTGTCCTTCATCCTGCTCTTTCCCCTAGAGGGGCCCAGTGGGACAGACCTGCAAACGCAGTTTAGAAATGCTGGCTGAGGTACCTTCTGGAATTCAGGGCTCCAGCTGTGAATACTCCAGCATGGAGGAGCATTGCACCAGGGCAGAGGGAAGGAAAAAAAACAAACAAACAGGGCTGGTATAAGAGATTAGGGCACCTGGATGACCAGGTGCAAAGGGGGTTGTGGACCATACCTTTGCTCGTGCCCTTCCCCCAGAGCACAGTTGCAGACCCACCTTCTCCATGAGGTTTCCCCCATCACTCTAAATGAGAGCAGCCAGCTTCCTCCTTCTTGTTTCTGGGCAGTAGGTTTCAGTAAAGGAGTCAGAATACCTGGGTCCCGCGTTGTCAAGTAACATGCTGCGTCAATTACCTGCTCTGGGAACCAGGGTTTCATACCCTTTAAATGAGGAGGCTGAAGCACACGGGTTTTTGTCAGCTTTTCATTTGGAGATGCTTCAGTTCCAATGGTTTTATATTATTTTTGGTCTTTTTCTCATGGCCCTTCTATTGTCCTTGAGTTTAGAGCCGTGTGTGCCCCCCAGGGCTTCCACGTGGGCTAAAACACAGCTGGAACTCATACCATAAATGTTTGTTTTGTGAACACCATGGCTGGCACCAGGGGTTCCATTTTCAGCAGTGGACCCGAATTCCTAACGACTGTGAGCTAGCTTCCTGAGATTAGGTATTGGAGTGTCTCAAGTTTCAAAGACCAGAATTAGCTGTAAAAGGACCCAGGGGGATCCTGGGGGGCAGTGGGGGGACGACCTTCACTTACAATACCAAGAAAGAAAAGACTGGCTCTGTTTTAGCGATAGTTACTTTCAAGACGCTAGGTTACCTCCAGCACCAATTACACACCTAGACCATGCCTCAGCAACCCAGTTGCTAAAGTCAGCCAATCAGCATCAGCTTCACGCCAGCGATGGCGCTAACAGCCAGTCAATCAGCAATAGCCGCACTCCAGTGCTAAACGTGAGGGAGCGGAGTTGGCCACAGCCGGGTGTCTGTCACCAGGTTTCCACAGCCAAAGTTGAGCCAGCCCCTAAACTCTCCAACCTCTGAGTGTCCGTGCGCCCCTGGACCGTGCGCTTCCGGAACCCTTTGCGACCAGCTCTTGTTCATCCAGTGGGTGCCGCACAGGACGGCTCTCCCTTGCTTAGCAAACAGTGCGACTTCTGGTTTGAGATACCCAGTGCCCTTTCTCCAATGGCGGTGGAGGCAACCACCAGAAGAGCCGCTTGCCGACAGGAGGATGGCTCCGGGAAGGCAGGTACCTCGTTTGCTGTGACACCTCCGTTCCTCACAGAGTCCCGGGCTCAGAGTAGGTGCTCAGGGAATAGCTTGAATTATGTAATGTTCGTTGGGCCCTTTGAGTCTTGCTAGGGCCGAGGCAAAGGGAGCCCAAGTGCCGTGATGGTAGGTAGGAAACAGCGGGCAGGAAGACGCGCTCTGTTGCTGGGAGAGAAGCATGCACAGGCCTTCAGGGAGCTGGGCCCGCACGGGAGGAGGAGGCTCTGAGCACGCAGGCAGAGATAAGTAAACCCTCTGTTCCTGCCACCTACAATGTTCCTCATCCATCCTGCCCGCCTCTGCCCATCACACAGATCCTTCAAGGCCGTGTTTTGTCTGCACAGAGGAGGGCTAGGAGGGCGTCAGGAACACAAGCCAGTCAAACAAGAGGACTAAAAGGGACCTTCACATTGATTGACAGTGTTCCCAAGATATTCTGCTCTCTGAAACACTGGGCTGATGCAGCAGTATGAAATTGGAAAAGATCATGGAGAATCACTTCACTTTTCTGGGCCTCATGTTCTCCCCTGTAAAGTAAGGTGACTGGTCTAAGAAACCATAGATGTCTGCTCTCTGTTCCCAGGGATACTGATTTAATTGGTCTGTGGTTGGGCCTGTGAAATGATGTTTTTTGAAAGCTCACCAAATGATTCAGCTAGGCTTGAGTTAAGTTGATATCTGAGAGCATTTCCACCTCTGACATTCTGTGACCCCAGTAATCAGCATCAGTGTTATTGGTACAGGGCCGAGGTGCAGTATGTGGAAAAACAATTTAGAGGTTATGTAGTGCGCAGCACAACTGAAAGGGATTCGAGGCGAAAGCACAGGCACTCTGGATGGTAATAAAGAAATGCTTTACTAGGGGAAGAGTATAAATCAATAATAAGACACAGGGAAAGGCAGAGGGGAGTTGCAGGGGCCATACATCACCAACCGAGCCATCAGCATCCGAAATCACAGAGTAACACGCTGGGAAGCCCCGGGGATGGCAGTCCTCTGGAGCCTCGGTGGGAATACTAGGGTTCCTGGGCAGTGCATCCACTCCACGGTGAGGCTTCACAGGATCAAACCCCACTCCCTAGCTCATATAGATTTTACTAATTATTATATATGAAGATAATTGCTCTCTGCGTGACAAGAAACACCTGGTGGGCCCTTGGCCCCTGGGAACTGGCAAGATTCCCAGAGTACACGGAGTCACCCCTCCCTGTTCTAGCGTTCAAGGTCGGTACAGTCTTGTTTTGGTGATGCTTATATAATAGCTCCTGGGGCTTTTCCCTTCTGGGGTCATGTCCGGGACCATGTCCCTGGTTCACTTTTTAGGCCTCAGCGGTACAGATTAATATTTTTAGTGGTAAAAGGAGTCCTAGCTCCCATTTATTGAGTTCACACTATATGCTTGGTTCTTTGAATACATTCTTTTTTAATTAAATCAACAATCCTGTGAGATCAGTATCATGACTGCCATTTTAGTGATGAGGGAACTGACGCCCAGAGAGGTGATTTGACCTGCTCTAGATCACACTGCAAACTGATCAGTGGCTGAGCTGGGATCTGAACCCATCTCTATATGACTTCAAAGCCAGTGCTCTTTCCAAACTGATAACTGCAACATTAGCGACTATTTAAAGTCGCTTGTATTATTAATGCAAATTTGGGTTACTTTAGCATCTCACTAGGTAGGAGGAAGTGCCCCTTTTCTCTGCTTTGGTATTGGGTTCTGCTGTTTTATATTTGGAGGACACTGTCAAACTGGAGTGCTTTAGGAAAAATGAGGCCATGCAGGTAGCAGAGAGGATCCGCATTGTCACCTGGAGAACTGTGAAGGAGTTACAGGCCTTAGCTTCAGCAGCAGATATGGGAGACAGGAGACCTGTCTTCAGTTGCCTCATAGGCTGGTGTGTGCAAGAAGGGAGAGGAATTCTGAACCAAAGGTCTGGCAGTTTTGAAGACTGGCAGATCAGCACTGATCAAATAGTGAATAGTAGCCCTGGATGGTATAGCTCAGTGGATTGAGTGCTGGCCTGCAAACCAAAGACTCACAGGTTCAATTCCCAGTCAGGGCACATGCCTGGGTTGCAGGCCGGGTCCCCAGTTGGGGGGTGTGTGAGAGGCAATCATACATTGATGTTTCTCTCTCTCTTTTCCCCTCTCTCTAAAAATAAATAATTAAAATCTTTTTTAAAAAAGTGAACAGTAGCCTGGCTTGAACTTAGATTTAAAGATGAAGGTAATGCTAAGGAACTGGACCATTTCCTTCATGCTCAGTGTGTTTCTGAGACATTTACTGTGGGGTGACTCTGGCCCTCTTTCCATGAGGCATTGTGGGAGAAGCTTCAGGAGATGCTCACTATGACCCATGTGACTCCGTCTGCTCTTCAATAACATCTTAAGGACGCATTCTGTTCACATGTGCTTGAAACTAGCAAGCAAATGGAGGGCACAGCCTTCTGCCTAGCTTGGCACAAGTTTCATGTTTCCTTGGACAGCTTTTTTAAAAGATTCTATTTATTTATTTTTAGAGAGAGGGGAAGAGAGGGAGAAAGAGAGGAAGTAAAACATCAATGTGCAAGAGATACATCAATTGGTTGCCTCTTATACACACCCAACTGGGGACCTGGCCCGCAATTCAGGCATGTGCCCTGACTGGTGACCTTATGGCCCACAGGCTGGCACTCAATCCACTGAGCCACACCTGCCAGGGCTCCTTAGACAGTTTTTAACTAGAAGCATAGGCCTTGAGTAGCAGGATGCAGATGTGCTAGGTGGGTACTTGAATCTCCGCTACTTTATGCAAAACTCTGGTTGTTTCCTGTGAACAAACACAGAGCACCAGGTGGAGAGCTGGACACTGTGGTCATTGAAATAACTGGGTAGTGTTTGTTTCCTGGAAGTTGATGGCCTAGTTTGGGGAAAAAAAGAAGTTACATAACTAACTAAAATAGGAGACTGACAAAGTGAGTATAAGGACAGTGATGTTGGAATACAGGAGAGGAAGGAGCTCTGATTTGAGGATGATGCTCCCAGCAAGCTCCACAGAAGCCATGATATTCTCCAAGTAAGACCTATCTGGGAAGAGAATTTCCAGTTGCTGGGTAGATTAGAAAATGGGCCCATGAAAAAAAAAAAAAAGACTATAGGGAAGGCCAGGGAGGTGTTTTTGGTTGTAGGGGAAGAGAGTAATGTTTCTAATAGAATTATGCTTCCATTGGTGCATCCATCCTTCTCATGGCCATGACCTTCACTACATTAGGGTATCTTATTCCCCTTGCTGGTAATTGGTTTAGGCATGAGTATTTGGTGCAATTATGGTCAAGAAGATGTCAGAGGAACTGTTGTAGAGGCTTCTGGGAAAGGCTTCCATGTTGTCACAAGGAGACATAGGAATGGAAGATCTTCTTTTCTCCTTCTGGATGTTATTGTGTCTGGATATGATGCTGCACCAGGGGCCACCATCTTGCTACCATAAAAGGAGTGAATCCAGGGCAAAGCCCAGGCTGAAAACAGTGGAACAGGAAGATGAAGAGAATCCACATCTTTGATGATGTCATTGGGCAGCTGCATTAGCTCACCTAGCTCTGGACGTCTTATGTTAAGTAATGTATGTCTTTAGTGTTGACATTTTGAAATGGGAATGTGTGTTACATGCAGCTGACAGCATTCTACAAAGGAAAGAAGGAGTGAGGACACTCTGATGGATGTCACATCTGGCACAAATCCAGGGCTTTCCTGAGTGTGGATGTCCCTCCTAAGTACAGATTATTGCCATTGCCAGGTAGCCAGTGATCTTTTTTCTCTCAAACCTTTCCTAAGCCTGCGTCCAGACAGGGAACTTTCCATTTTAGACAAATCCCTTTTTATTCTAAGATCAGCTGTAGTTATCCAGGAGAATTATTAACTATCAATATATATATAATTATCACTATATATTTAGTGATATATTTATATATATATACATATATATGTGTGTGTATATATATATATATATATATACTATCACTATATATATAAACTATCACCATATATATATATCTGCTGCTGTTCACCCTGAGGTCTTGCTACACAGCATTATCCAATTGAAAACCAGAACCTACAGGCAAAGTATCTGCCCTAAGACTTTATTTATATTCCATGCTGGGTTTTTTTGTTTGTTTGTTTTAGCCTTTTAATTATTTCTATTACTCAAAAAAAGCTTCATTTTTATTTAGCTTTCTGACTCTGTGCTTGTGCCTTCAATACTTTCACAACAATTTTCTGCTCCTCAATAAGGAAAGCACACTTGATCCTGTCACGAACACATTTACCCATGCTGGTTTTTGAAACTGCTTTTTGTCTCTCCCATTGAGTAGCACACCGGCCTTAGTCTTAGTTGCTTTGGAAGGTAAGCACCTGTGTCTTTTAGTTCCCTCTAGGGCCTTCAGGAGTGAATTCTGGGTGTACCAAGTAGCCTGTGTTTAATGTCAGACTGCCCACCCAAAACATACCTTTCATATGTAGTTTAAATTCATCAAGTTTTTTTTTTTACATGCTTTAATAAAAAATTAAAAGCAAAACACCACATTTACTTTATTTAGAAAGATGCCAAATGTTCAAAATCTCACCTTGAGAAATCATTTTCTCCAACACAGCACCTGGCTCTCGGAAGAATGTGTCTGAGACCTGACTAGGGTAGAATATCCACTCAATCTATTTGCTTGTCAATATCTCGACTATACTTAAGTTCAGCTGATAGGCTGCTTTTTGTTTTATTAATTATTCAAATTATGACAGTTATTAATTAACATTTTCTAATGTAACAGGATGTTTGGGAAATTGAAAATGAAGTTAATCTTAATCCCTCCATCTGTTAACATCAGTGGATTAATTTCATCCGGGCACATGATCTTCCTGTGTTGTCCACATACAGACATACTTGTGCATTGCAATCCTAGTACACATACATTTTTGTCTCCTGATTTTTTTAAGTATATTTTATTGATTATGTTGTTACAGAAGTTCCAATTTGTTTTGCCCTTTGCTCCCCTCCACCCAGTACCCCACTCCCCTCCAGCAATCCCACCCCCCTTAGTTCATGTCCATGGGTCATGCATATAAGTTCTTTGGCTTCACTCGTTCCTATATTATTCTTAACTTCCCCTGTCTATTTTGTACCAACTGACTATGCTTCTTAGTCCTTGCACCATTTCCCCATTTTTCCTCCTCCCCCCTCCCAGCTGATAACCCTCCAAATGATCCCCATACCTATGATTCTGTTTCTATTCTGGTTTGCTTAGTTGGATTTTGTTTTTATTTTTTAGATTCAGTTGTTGATAATTGTGAGTTTGTTGTAATTTTAATGTTCATAGTTTTGATCTTTTTCTTAAGTAAGTCCCTTTGACATTTTGTACAGTAATGGCTTGGTGATGATGAACTCCTTTAGCTTTACCTTGTCTGTGGAAAGCACTTTATCTGCCCTTCCATTCTAAATGACAGCTTTGCTGGACAGAGTAATCTTGGTTGTAGGTCCTGGCTTTTCATCACATTGAATACTTCTTGTCAGTCCCTTTTTGCCTGCAAAGTTTCTTTTGAGAAATCAGCTGATAGTCTTATCGGCACCCCTTTGTAGGGAACTCTCTGCTTTTCTCTTGCTGCTTTTAAAATTCTCTATCTTGAACCATGGCATTTCAATTATGATGTGTCTTGGTGTGGTCCTCTTTGGGTCTAGCTTGTTTAGGACTCTCTGTGCTTCCTGGACTTATATATCTATTTCCTTTGCCAAATTTGGGGAGTTTTCCTCCATTATTTTTTCACATAAGCTTTCAATTTCTTGCTCTTCCTCTTGTCCTTCTGGCTTCCCTATGGTTCGGATGTTGGCATGTTTAAAGTTGTCCCAGAGGTTCCTAAGCCTCTTCTCATTTTTTTCAATTCTTATTTCCTCATTCTGTACTGGTTGAGTGTTTTTTTCTTCCTTACGTTCCAAATTATGGATTTGAACCCTGGTTTTCTTCCCTTCACCATTGGTTTTGTGTGGATTTATCTTCGTTTAATTTAGCATAGCCTTCATTTCTTCCCTTATGTGTTTGCTGTACTTAAGCATATCTGTGAAGCCTGTGAGCATCTTTATCACCAGTGTTTTGAACTCTACATCTGTTATGTTCGCTGTCTCCTCATCTGTTAGGTTGGCTATCTTCTCGTCACTTAGTTTTCCCACCGGAACCTTGATCCATTCTCCCTTTTGGGCCATATTTCTCTGTCTCTTCATCTTGACAGGCTCCTGTGTTTGTTTGCCTCTGTGTCTTAGGTAGAGCTGTCGCTCCTGTTACATTGTAAGGGGCAGAGTCTTAGGTATTTGTCAGTACAGGTGACCAATTTCACCATGTTATGGCACTGTATGTGGGGGATGGGTCTGAGAGGGAACAATGCTGCTTGCTCAGCACTTGCCCCTTTTCCAGGCACATCTCCCACTTCCGTATGGGACTGGTGCCTCTCTAGCTGTTGCCCTGGACCTTGTTCCCAGGGTGGGTCTGTGGACGTTCTAGGACCATGGGGGCCCTTTATATAAGCAGACTCTGCTGAGAGACCAGCAGTTTCTTTTTCCTCCCCAACCCCTACTGGTTTGCACAGTCAGAAGCAATGAGGCTTTATTGTCACCAGCGCTGGAACAGTAGCTTCAAGGGTTGGTCTGGGCCTGGGAGCGCTCCCCAGGTGTCCCTCCCCAGTTTCTAAAATGTGTGACCGTGCTTTCCGCTGGCCTGCTGCTGCTGCCACCGCCACCACATTGCATCCTGTCTGCCCCAGCTCCGCCCCTCCTACCTGTCTGGATGAGTATTTCTTCTCTATATCTTTGTTTGTTGGACTTCCATGCAGCTCTTATTTTCTGGAACTTCTGGTTACCTCCAATTCTGAGGTAGTTGTAAATTCCTTCTTAGTTGTGGAGGGAGACGGAGTGTGTCTGTTTAGGCCTCCATCTTGGCTGGAAGTTTGGTGCTCCTGATTTTTTAATCTTATTAGATTATAATATTATGCCTATGCTGTCACCTTATTTTATAATTATTTTAATAGTTGCAATAATAGGATCAGGAAGTAGTAGAATAGCTTAATTCTGTAAGAGGCACTGGTGGTCGTTTAGGGAATTGTTCTTCTCCTCTTTTGTTTCATTGTCCATTTCTCCTCCAGGGACAAGGATTCGGGAATGAGTAACCCCATCTCCAGCTTCAAGGGCAAATCCTGATATGGCTAAGACAATCATGGTGACCCCATTTCTCATGCCGGAGATTGGTTTAGGTGTCTGTATACTGATCTACAAAGGGACATGAGGGGATATATGCTGGGGAGCTTCTAGAAAAAGCTTTCATGCTCATAAAAAGAAGCACCCAGGAAGAGATGTCCCTTCCCACCACTGGGTGTTTTATTTGTACATGAGTCCTGTGAATATAGCAGGAAATGTATCCCCACTGAATCAGCCTTTGTTTCCCATTGGTAAATGTGAAAGCCTCTTTTAGGGTTTAACCCTGAAACCTATTTTTAAGAAATAGGCTCTATTATTAGGAGCGGTTATTAGGCACTTGGGGTGTACAGATCTGGGAGTGTTTACTGAATGGTCAGAATCTCACCTTAGCCAATGTCTTCCTGAAACTCTGGGTGCTTCCCAGGGTCTTATGGTATATGTCTTGCTCCTCACTGATGTGAAAGGATGGGGACTAAACCATTTCAGCCAAGTTCTCTTTTCTGTTGTCCCAAGTGAGTCAGGGCACAAAGAGGCGACAAAGGCAGTCTGATCACAGGGAACTAGCTAACAGGTGTGACTCAGAGCTGGGCAGGAGGAGGCAAAATGTTGGGCTCTTTCAGATGCCCTAGAAAGAATGTCATTCTTCAGGGCCTGTAGGAAATAGTTCCCTTGGGTCTTTTCAGATGAGGGGTCCTCACTGGAGACAGAGAGCTGCAGACTTGGCATTCTTTCTTTAGTATACTAAACCTTTGGATATGTTCTGTTGAAACTCTGTCCACTCCCTTAGGCTTTTGCAAGAATATAGAGTTTAGATTAAGAAGACTTGGATTAAGATTCTGATTCTAATCCTGGCTTCACTGTAGACTATTATAATTGGGGCATCATCTACACTTTCAGATTCTCAATTTCCATAATTACAAAATGTAGTTGTTGGCGATATCTTTGTCATAGAATTGTTGGAGCATTAAGTGACATGAAATTGAGTGAAACAACACTAATTTATGGGTCACCTACTATGTGTCAGGTTCTAGAAATATAAAGATAAATAAGAATTCTTCTTTATCCTTAACAAGTTTACAATCTAATGGAGAAAATGATTTGCAAAGTATAGGTTATTACCACTACTCCCAGGATCCATATATTTGGGTTAATAGCACTACTACCCAGGATCCATATATTTGCATTTCAGGTAAGAGTTTTCTTAGCATATGTTTTGTGATCCTACTGTTGCTGCCACAGCAGGGCAAAGAAGAACTCTGCAGGCTGGTAAGACCTCTAGGGACTAGGACCTTATCTGCAAGGCTGTGTGGGCATTTCTTCCATGATATTTCTCATGACCAATCTTTGGGCTGCTGAATGCTTCACTTGGGTCTAATAACTCAGTGCTTCTCAACCTTTGCTGCATATTATGACACCCCAGGAGTGAACATCCCAGATGCCAGGCTGTTCCTCTGAGCTGTTAAATCAGATTCTTTGGTGGTGGGTCTCAGGCCTCAGTAGTGAAAGCTCGCTGGGTGAATACAGTGTAGGCCAAGTTTTAGAACCACCAAACTAATTTAGATAATAAGTCTCCATAAGGTTTTCCTTGCTGAAGGGTTCCTGGGCTCAAGCACACATAGTGTTCTCTCCCTTTGGATAGCATCAGACTCACCTGGAGAATTTGGTGAGCATACACAGGCCAAAGTTGGAGAACCCCTGGGGTAAGAGCATGTCCGAGTGGGAGGGAGTGGAAGAATTGGGGACCAGGGGCAGCTCACAAATCCGTGACTCCTTGAGCCCAGAGCCAGAAAGGAAAATAAATAATATCTGTATAGGTTTTGTGACTTTGAAGCTCTACTTCTCATAACACTGTGTTGGAACTTCACACTCCCTAAGTTGTTATTGCCCCCATTCTATGGATGAGGCAACATTCATAGATTGGAAGGCTGCATGGGATTTGAACCCCAGGTATGCTTGCCTCCAGATCCTGAGGGAGGGACGCAGTCATGATCTTTCTTCTGTGACTCAAACTCTGTTACAAGGAGCACCAGAGAGGTGTCTTAACTCAGATGACCTTCTCATTGTCTCTTTATAGAGCCTTCAGAAGTCCACTCTCAGAGACTCAATCCTGTGCTCATAAGGAAACACTCCCAGTTCATGCTCTTCTGTTCAGTCTCCTTATGTTCTGTTGAAGGGAGGCTTGCAGACCTTTCCTTTCTCTGAGAACCCCGGAGTTAGTCCTGACTGCACTTCTGATAAGCAGAATTTTTAGTGCCATCATGCAGTTCAGTGGAACTATATATACCTTCTTCAGACTCCACCATTTCTCCCTTTTCCAGCACTTTGGCACCTGCAAGAACCTTACATTGACTACAAGGATCACGTGATGTTTGCCTTCAGTTTGAAACTTTATTTGATGGTTGCCTTTTCACAACCATCTATGAAAATCTAAACTAAAAAGTGGAGTGAAAGAGCGGAAGATTGTCCTCATAAAAGAACACATTGTCTTCTGATTTAACATGGGCAAAATAAAAGTCTGTTTATTAAACTTTGAACACATTGTCAGAGCCACATTTGTTGTGCACAGCAAAGTACGGCCCTGTTTTGTGCCTGCCCATATAAGTATCTAAGAAAGATTAATTCCTAGTTCTTGACAAACATGAAATTGCTTTCAAGAAAACACATGCAAAAGCAATTACGATTATGAATAGCTTTGGCAGCTACAACCCTACATGATTAATTTTGTAATATAGTCAACCTCCTCTTCATTCATATTTTATGTGAAGCCTGTGTAGTCAAGAGGGAAGCCCAGCACAATACTTAAAAAATTGTGTGTGAGGATTCAGAGGTGAGTGGTGCTTTGCCTGCATTCAGGGTTGTACTCTTCCTTCCCTCAATGACCTTGCTGGGCATTGAAGTCGGCTTTAACCTTGCCTTTGAGACAGTGACTGCTCTTTGGGAAGCCTGCCATAGACCTGATAAGTAACCAGCAGGGTGTTATAATGCAATGAGCATCATTTGGAATCTCCCACATTTCCTCAAGTTGCTTGGAGTCTGTGATGAATTAATGGGAAAGATCCCTCCACTCCTCTCTGAGGAGAAGGGAGTGCGTTAGCTGCAATACCCTGCGTTTGTTCCAAGCTTTACAGTTTGCAAAGCATTCTAAATTTCCTGGTCTCATTTTAATTCATGAGATAATCCTTAAAGAGAGCCAGATATGGCTAGGATTAGATCCCTTTGACCATTGGGGAAAGAGAATCTTGAAGAAATTATATGATATTTAGCTCTTCTGGCCTCCTTTCCACAATCACCCCTTCACTCCCTCCCTCACTCCCCAGAGAGCTCCTTGGTTCCCTGCGTCCCCAAGGCTCGTGCCTGGGGACGAGGGGCAGCTCACAGATCTACAACTCCATGGGCACAGAGTCAGAAAGGAAAATAAATATTTCTGTATAGGTTTTGTGACTTTGAAGCTCTACTTCCTATATCACTATATTGGAACTTCACACCCCATAAATTGCTGTTGCCCGAATTATACAGATGAGGAAGTATTCATAGATTGGAAGGCTGCATGGGATTTGAACCCCAGATATGCTTGCCTCCAGATCCTGGGTGTGAGATGGAGTATTGCATTATCAGAGGCCCTGGCATTTGTCTTCTGCTGTCTGGTACCGGTCAAGGTGTAACTCTGTAGTTACCACACTTTACTGAGGTGCTTAGGGTGCTTCTGTGAACTAACATGAGCTCAGCCAGTTATTTTGAATTTTTGAGGGAAACAAAGTAGTACCTGCCCCCATGTGGAAAGGCTGACCATCACTCTTCATTCCTTCCTTCAGATGATGTCATATTTGCAAAGTTGGGTTTTCAGTGTTTGAAGTGATGAAAAGTGAGTGTCAGTGAAAGTAAGTGTGCAATGGAATTGAAGGTGACTGTCCAGTCGGATCACAAGGATTGAAAAGTTGTACGGTGTCCAATAGGCACATGTGTCCCATGAGGAGTAATTGTAGTTCTTTAAGAATGAAATAAAAAAGATTATTTTTTTCCTTTAATTTCTGTGTATAATTATTTATTGCTAGGACATGAATACTTACTCAGTTGCTTGACATATAATAAAAGGGACTGTTAGGTGTTTCTTTTGGCTTAGGGGCATCATGAAAAAACTCTAGTGCCCACCAAGGGTGTTGTGAATCTAGACTGTTTGGGAGCCTCTGGTATAACTAAAAAGCCTAAAGGTGTTGCTCCTCTTTTTTTCAGAGGACTCTGAAAGTTTCAAAAGCTTTTAAACCCAAAGACTGGATGCTACCAGAGGGATTTAACCGCTCTGACAAGATGCAGAGGAGACTTTAGGTGGGGGTCGTCCTAGCCCTCCAGAGCTGTACTTGGTCATGCATGATGGGATCTGTCTCAGAGTGTGCACAGCCTGGCCTAGAACAATAGGATAATTAGTTGCTCAAGAGTGGATAGGCAGTGTTTTAGATGTCCGTCATCCTCAGGTGTCACAGTCAATATGTCTCTAGTGGAGGCTCAGAGCATCAGTCTCTGGTCAGTACTTTTCTTCAGGGTCCCTACACACCTTTTCCCACAGGAAAATATGTGGGCATCCTGGAATAGCAGCCTGAAATCTGTGTCAAGTGTTTGCTGAGCCCTCAGAGACACACGGCCCAGCTGCCTCCTGCCCCCCAGCACTGCCACAGCCTGCCTTGCTCTTGCCCCCTTCCTGGCTGGTTCCCACACAGCTGTTGAGAGGGCTGGAGACAACAGATGCTACCTGGTGTTAACGACAGGTATGAAAGGCAGAATTGGAACCAAGGAAGACAGCTTTCCCTGAGGTGGACAGCGCCCAGAGAATGATTTACCCTTCATGTCCACATTTCCATGACAGCCCATGAGTGTGGCCTGATCCTGGCTCCTTGGCCCAGCTGGTGGAATTCATTATTACCCAGTTACTTGGGCCTCATGCTGGGCAGGACTAGAACCAACATCTTCCATCAACCTAGAGCTCTAAAACCAGACACTCTCTGTTCTAATTCTGGTTTTGCCACATATTAGCTGTGTGACTTTGGGGAAAGTTATCTAATCTATCTAAGATTTTGTTTCTTCATCTCTAAAATGGAAATAATAATAAAACACCTCCTAAGATTATTGTGACGATTCATTAAATACCTTAAGGACGAAGCATGGTGCCTGAAACAGAAGTCTTCAATATATAGTAGCAGTTTATTGTCTTCATCATCACCCTCACCATCTTCATCATCACCATCATCTTATGGGAAACAACAGACCTGTGAAGTGGGATGAAGAGACGTTACATCTCCATTTTGCAGGTAGGAAAACTGAGGCTCAGAGTGGTTAAGTCTGACTTGCCCTATGATACACTCAGGTACAGCAGGGACTCCAAACCCAAGTATGTTCCTTTACCTGGCATTTCCTCTGTCACAACCCATTGCCCCCTCCTCCATCAGGCCCCATCTCCTGCCCCTCTCTGACGGAGCTTGCCACGCCGTGTTCACCCCTGCTGGTCTCACCTCCTGAATCCTCACATCAGACAGCCCCTGGAGGGTGGGTCAGCTTGAGCAGAGAATGAGGAACCCGTCTGGGCCTGGGAGTGTCCTGAGTGGACACATACTTGCCATCTGCGTGCATTTTGTGACCCCTGGCTCTCCTGGCAACATGCGTAGTTTTGTCTCAGAGACACTAGAGCCTGCATTCTGAGCTGTGGGGCACAGGGAATCTGTCCCATGTAACCCCATTGTCATGACCTTGCACGGCAGCAGTTGATGGGTATTTCTAGGTGGGGGGAATACTTTTTCCTGAGTTTTCATAGGACTATGATCCAAATGCAAAGAGCTCCACCACTTCCACATGTCTGCCACCAGGCAACATTGTCTGTGATTTGGTAACCCCTTCTCTGTACCCAAAACTGTCCAATGTCATCACCACCACCACCACCACCTTACCAGAAGGGAGTACAGAGCGTGCCAGGATTAGTAAGAGGTCAGTTTTGGGTTATCCTTTGTGTCAGTTAGTTTTGTTGTATGATAAACTACTCCCAAATTTCGAGACTTAAAATAATTTATTATTTCTCACAATTCTTTAGGTTGGTTGGGTGGTGATTCTGGTCCCAGCTCATTTGGCTGAGACTGAGTGGTCTGAAGTGGCCTCAGTCACAGGTCTTTGTCCTTAGCTGGAACAGTGTATTAATCATGCCTTTTTATTTTCTGTATTTTTGATGTTGAAGCCTTGTATACCCTGGAGGGACTGCCCCTCCTCAGTTGGCCAACTCCTAGAGACAATAAATCACTTTATTTTCATGTGCAAACCAACCAACCCAGGCTTCTTTACAGAGTTCTTGCCTTCTGGGTCACTATCTTCCTGCCCTAATCACCCCAGGTCAGGCACTAGGTAACTGGGGACAGCCCTTATGCCCCACTTTCCCAGTCCCACCCATGGAAACCACAATAAAGGCTCCTGCCCCTGTTTCCCATTGGCACCCTCTGCCTCCCAACTAACCTTGGTGCTTCCCCGGTGACCCTCTCTGTGGGGTGGTGTACTGCCCCCTCTTGGGAAATACAAGAAACTATCTTTGCAGTGGCAACTGTCCCTTCATCTGTTGACCACCATACCTGAATCATAATAAAATCTACATTTTGAAACAAACAGCAGCCAAGATGGCTGGCTTTCTATGGTCTCTCATCCTCCAGGAGGTTAGCCCAGGCTAATTCGCATGGGATCTCAGTGCTCCCAGCAGCAAAAGAGGGCAAACTTCAATGTGCAGGCACTTTCATGCTTCTGCCTGGGTTAAACTTTCAAGCTTCTGCCTGGGTCACACTTGCTAATATCCTGTTGGATAGAACATGGCATATGGTCAAGTTCAGATTCAAAGGGTGGAAAGAAATAGACTCCATCTCTTAAAGGAGCAGCAAAATCATATTGCAAGGGTTTATGTATACAGGGATGGCAAGAATTTGTTGCCATTAAAAAATTACCATATGCTGAGCTCTGTGCATTTGGGGAACTGGCTTTCTTTTCCATAACTCTTTATATTGGGATATTAAGCTCTGTCTTCCACAGGGCTGCAAAGAGGTTCAAATACCATAAATTATAGTGTGCCATGGAAGTGTAAGGATTGTTATCTGACATACAACCATGGTTGTCACATTTTGAGTTAAGAAGGACCCAGGTGTTTGGATCTTAAGAAATGATTTTGTTATCATACAGCTTGGACAGAAGGATAGTGTCCTGAGACTTAGGCTGGTGTGGTCCTGACAAGATGCTACCTCATTCTTCTTGTATGAAATTCATATTATTTACAGTCTCAGTTGAGGTTCTTGATTCTGTCTATCAGAATCTCAGTTCTGGATCCTGGGGCAAAAAAATCTGGTTGATCAAGTTTGAATCAGGTGTACACACCTGTGATCCAACCATTCCAGTCAGAGGGGCATAGTCGTGAGTGCAGAATGCTGTTTTATGTTTGTCTTGACTCTGACCTTTTAAGCCAACTGAGCACACTAATATTCAACAACCCATGGATCACAAAAGCAAGTTATGGACACCCACCCACCAGGATTCTCCCCCAGGCCTTTCTTGCTTGTTTTCCCAACTTGTTTCCAGTTCCCCCTAGTTCCTGTATAAACCCTGACTCTTGGCTCTATTTCATTTACTCTTTTGCTCTTGTATTTTCCAATTTGGTGTTTTTCATCTGAAATGGTCAGTCCCTGCGTCTCAGCTCTTCCAAAAGGCTTTTTGCTTAGATATACCTTCCGATCTAGAGCAACAACAAATGAATTTAGTTATTCTGGGTTCCTTTCAGGCTTGCGTTGCAGTAGTCATCTGGCTGACTCCCCAGGACTCAATCTGTAGCCTTAGTTCACCCACTCCACTACAAGATGTGGGAGTTAGACAATTTATGTGTCTGTTTATCTGTCTGGACCATAATCCCCTTGAGGGCACTGTGTTTCCAGATGTTTTTGTGATTTTGTCTCTATAGGACTAAAGGAATTGAGTGGGGTGTCGAATCAAGATAGAATAGATTTGGGCTGGACCATTGTAATGGATGTATGTTGTTTTGTAACGGCCAACATCTAAAACGCTTTCTTATTTGGGTGGAATGCTTCACTGGTGACAGGTATAGTCCTGCCTCTCTAGGTAGAGCACTCAGAGGACCAGACATCCTTTGATCTGTCTGTGACATCTTGGGCATATGTGACCTAAGCTTGGCCAACTAGATGCTCCCACCTTGAACTCTGAAACTTGAGGGAATCTCACGGTAACAATAGGAACTTAAATACTTTATGCGGGAGGACTGGACAAGCTGAGAGCTTCGCAGAGGTCACAGCTGGTTTCCATGGGCAGCTGTGCAGAGGAAGTGATCTAGTGGCCTGATCTGAACTATGTTTTTTGCCAGTGGGACCTCCTAGTTCAACCTATTTTTTGAACTTAGTTCTCCATTTTTGTGATAGGTTCCAAGAACTGTGCAATATTTCATTAGTAAGTTCCTTCTTTTGCTCTAGTGAATCAGAGTAAATTTTTGTGTTTTCGTTTTTGCAACTGAAAACCTGACTATGCAGCCCACAAATAATATAAACAACAGCTTCCATTTACCAAGTACATACCAGATGCCAGGCGGGGCACTAAGCATTTTATGTAGATAATGTTTAATCCTTACGACAATCCTGGGGGAGTTGTTATTTTTTCGTTCTTTACATAGACTCAGGCTTTTATGAATAATGCTGCTGTAAACATTCTTATATATATCATCCTGGTGTTCATGCATACACATTTCTGTTGGAGATATCTGGGAATGGAATTGCTGGATCATAGAATATAGATATGTTCTTCTTCATTAAAGTGCTCTTACAAATTTAATTCCCACCAACACTTGGATGAGATTCTGGTTTCAATATGTGACTGGATCTTGGCCAACATTTGATGTTTTGTCTTTTTTTATGTTATTCCTTCTGGCAGGTTTTTAATGGTATCTCATTATAGATTTTTTTTAGTTATTAATTTTTGTGAGAGAGAGAGAGGGAAAGAAACAATAATTTGTTGTTCCACTTACTTATGCATTCATTGTATGTGCCCTGACCGGAAATTGAACCCACAATCTTTATATCTCATTATAGCTTAATTTGCATTTCCATCATGCCCAGTGAAGTTGAAGAAACTTTTTAAAGAATTTTTATTTTTTAAGAATATTGAGCAGATACTGCAGAGAGTTTCCATATACCACTCTGACTCTGACACACCACACACAGTGTTTCCCCTGTTACTAACATTTTCCATTATAGTGTGGTATATTCATTGCACCTAATGCACTAATATTAATGAGTTATTATTAACTAAAGTCCACAGTTTACATTAAGTTTCACTCTTCGTGTGGTATAATTCGGTGGGTTTTGGCAAATGTATAATGTTATGAATCTGGCATTACAGTAAGTGTTTCAATGCCTGTCAATGTAAGAAGCGCTCAAACCTGTGAGAATTTTTATGAGTTTATTCGAGCCAAACTGACGACAATTGCCAGGAAGCAAAATCTAAACAGTTTGAGAAAATGCTCCGTGTTAGAGTGTATTGGAAGCTGAGGGACCTGAGCCGCCGCCTGTGCTGAAACAAAGAAGACATGCGTCACTGGCCACGCAGAGGCAACTGAGGTACAGTCGCCAGCATCCTGCTTAGAACCGGTTACGCCCCCGTTGCCCCTTCCCCTCTTCCCTGAGCATTTCCCAGAAGCAAGGGCCATAAATCTCCTGGACTTTCTGTTGCCAAAGAAGCACTCTCTAACCAGAGGACATTGTTGTTTTGCAAACACCTACACCCTGGACATCTGGAACCAATCAACAGGGTAACTCACTCCCCACGGGGGTCTACTACACACCCTTAAAAGACCCCGCTCTGCTATAGCTTGCTCTGCAGTCTGTTCAGACTTGGCCCATCTGACCAGTGTCTTACTTCTAATAAAAGCCTTTAAGTGGACTTTTCAGGTTCCAGGTCCTTTCTTAGCCACCTCGGCTACCTAACATTCAGAGAATGGCAGTTTTACCACATATCTTATACATTAGAACCAAAGGGGAAGATGTAAGGGGGTTTCATGAAGTCCATTGGTGATAGATTAGGGAAGCTGGAGAAAGCAAAATGGGGAAATCTCGGATTGGATAAAAAGGAAAAGGAATATACACATACTTCTTTTACATAGGCAGGTATAGGAGAGTTAACAGTTAACAATTAACATGATAACAATAAGGAGGTCTGTGGTCTTGTGTGCTGGTGGGAGATTGTACCCTGAGGAGTTTAGTAAAAGGGATTACTCAGCCATTTCAAAGGTATGTTATCAGGTACCTTATCTTAGATGCAACAAGAAAACAGACACACCCTGGTGGGTGTGGTTTACTTGGTTGGGCATCATCCTGCAAACAGAAAGGTCACAGGTTTTATTCCTGGTCGAGGAACATGCCTGGGCTGTGGGTTTGGTTCCCAGTCTGGGCGCCTACTAAAGGTAACCGATAGATGTTTCTCTCCCTGTCTTCCTCCCCCTCATCCCCCTTCTCTAAAATCAATAAGCATGTCCTTGGGTGAGCATTTAAAAAAATAAGACAACAGACAGGATCAATTAAAGTGAAGATTGACCTTTGTTAGGGAAAAATACTGACTAGACATGACTACTACCTTGAACTCCTTTTATCAAAGTTAGAGTTTTAACTTCAAACTATTCTGTGTGGTTACTTCCGGTCTCTGAATTTGTAAGGACACTATGCAGGCCTCCCCTGAGCTTGTTAGGTTTAGTATGTGGTCCCTTTTATGTCCACATCTGGCAAAGAATTCTCTGTCTTTATATGTGTTACAAATTTTTATTCTGTGGCTTGCATTTTCAGTCAATCAATGATATCTTTTGATGAAAAGAAGTTCTTAAGTTTGTTCAACTTAACAATTTTTCTTCATGGTTATATATTTCATAAGACCCCAAGGTTATGAATACGTTCTCCTATGTTATCCTCTAGAGCAGGGTCTATAAAAATTTTCTGGAAAAGTCAGATAGTAAGTAATTTAGACGTTGTGGGTCATATTGAAATTGGAAAAGCAAGCATTTGTTATGCCTGTCACTACCAGAACCAATAAGCAGAGACAGGGATTGAATCCTTGTGGGCACTTTATTCAGATGGTCAGCAGTCTGAGAAGGCAGCAGGTTATGTACCCTAACAGACTGTCCTAAATTCCATTTTTAACTGACCCTTTTTATAAGGAGAAGAAAAGTGTAGATAAGGGATTTGGAATTCAGGGAAAATGTTAATCAGATAAAAGCTGCAGCATTCTTTCATCTGTGTCCTGGGTGGTGGTCTTTAAATTGTATTGAATTTATAGATTAAATTAAAGAAAACTGACACAGTATTCAGTCTTCCAAACCAGATACCTGGTATAACTCTCCATTTATTTAGATATTTTTCAATTTCTATCAATAATGTTGAATACTTTTTAGTGCAGAGGACTTCCATATTTTTCATTAGTTTTATTAATAGGTATTAAATATTGCTGGTGCTAGTTAATGTAATATCTTTAAAAATATTCTCTAGTTGTTTCTTGCTGGTATATAAATATAATTTGATTTTTGTACTTTGATCTTGTGTTCATAGCCTTGCTTAATTTACTATTAATTATAATAATTTATGAATTCATTTGGATTACCTATGCATAAAAACATATAATTTGTGTATAAAGACATTACTATTTCTTTTATCCTTCCTTCTCTTTATTTATTTTTATTCTTTATTGCATTGTCAAGAATCTTCAGTAAATGTTGAATAGAAGTGGTGAGGGAAGAGCAGGTGCTCCTATCTCATGTTCGTTCTCAGAGGGAAAACCCCTTTCAAGTTTGTTCCAGGTTATCAATACATCTTTAACTTATTGGTTTTTCTAAGATTAAATTACCCTTGCATTCCTGGAGTACTCAGATTGTGTTGAAGTCTTCCTTATTCTTAATATTATCACTGGATTAGTTTTGCTAGCATTTTGATTGTGATTTTGGCATCTATATTAATGAGCAAGATTGACCTGTCATTTTTCTTTATTATATCTTTGTTAGTTTTGCAATTAAAATGATGCTGGCCTCATGCAACTAGTTGGGAAGAATTTCTTCATTTCCTATTTTATAGTAGTTTTGTAATATTTGGCATTATTTCTTTCTTAAATATTTGGTTCTCAAGTGAGGGTAATTTTGCCCATCCATGGAACTTTTAGCAATCAATGTCAAGAATTGCCAGAAGTTCCATGAAGGGGCAAAATTACCTTCACTTGAGAACCACTGATTTAACATATGGTGTGAGGCAGGGGTTAAATTTCATTTATTTTCTCATATTCTGTTCAGTTGATTAAATGTCTTCCTTTACAGTCTTTATACTTCTTATTTATTTTCCTTTCCTTTTACTGGTTTGAACCTCTACTACAATGTTGAATAGAAACGATGATAGCTGGGGGAAAGTTTCAGTATTTCACTGTAAGTATAATTTTTAACAGTAGGTTTGTTGAGAAATCCATTATCTAATTCAGAAAGTTACCTTATATTCTTATTAGGAGTTAAAAAAAATATTAGTGGTTGTTGATGTTTTTATTAAATACATTTTTGTATCTATGTAAATGATATAAATTACCTTTATGTTAATGTTGCATTGCATAATAATATTACGTTAATTGACCTTTCCAGTGTTAAACTAGCTTTGAATTTTTGGAATAAACCTAATAACATAGGCCTTGGATTATGTTATCTTGGTCCTCCAGGGAGTTTTTCCCTTTGCTTTTGGAAGGCATCAAGGGTATTAGCAATTCAGGTTGAACTTAAGCCAGTTTTAGGCACTAGGGTGATGGGAAGTTGGTTTGCAGTGCCTTTGGGCTGCTCTACTCTGTTTATTCTTCCTTCTAAGGCAGCTATTCATGTTTCCAGGTCCACATGGGAGGGAGAGTGACCAGGGCTTCTCCTCAGCGGGGGTCCCTGAACTTTAACTTTGGTCCACTTGCCTCACAAAAATGTCTGGAGCACTATTAAGACTCTCAGCCTCTCAGCCTTCTCTTCCAGAATCAACAAATTGCCCTCGGGGAAAGTAGCCCCAAACACTCAGCTTTCTGCTTTATATTTTCTTCCAAACCATGACCTGTTCATTCTTTCCTGCCTTATTAATCCCCTGAGGGCTTCAGTTTCTTTATAAAAATAACAATAGTTATTATTCTTGTTATCATCATTATTCTGTTCAGCTTTTGTAGCTGTTCTCACTAGGAGGGTTGGACTGAATTACCTAATCAGACATTACTAGATGTAGATGTTTGTATGTTCTCAATAATATCAAGTATAGGAAGATATGTTGAAATAAAACAACCCATGGATTCCCACCTTGGTTAGAAATAGAACATTATTAGTGTCGTAGAAACCCTGTGTGCCCTGCCTCAATCACATTCTTTTCTTCCTCTGTGATAGCTAACCACCCCACCCCCCAGCTTTGATTTTTATGTTAACCTTGGCTTTTCTTTAGTGTTAGCACCTATGTATGCATTCCCAATTTTAATGCCTAATGTTACCTGTTTGAACTTTATA
The DNA here is from genome assembly GCF_987537825.1 of Furipterus horrens. NCBI lineage: Eukaryota > Metazoa > Chordata > Mammalia > Chiroptera > Furipteridae > Furipterus > Furipterus horrens. The sequence goes on along the minus strand of NW_028327177.1, from coordinate 101,972,724 downwards.
TAAATGGAATTTTATTAAATACATTCTTTGGTGTCTCACTTTTGTCAAGATTATGTTTTTGAAATTTATTCAAGATGATGATTTTCTCTGCTCTGTAGGTTTCCATTGATAATACACAGAGTATTTTTTCATTCTACTGTTGATGTACATTTATATTGTTTCAGGTTTTGAGCTATTATAGGTAATATTATAGTGAAAGTTCTACACACTTGCTGCACAGGTAGGGTTATAGGATATACATATCCTCAACTTTGCCTGATAATACCAAGGTCTTCTTTAAATGGTCATATCAGTTTATAATCCCACAACAATGTGTAAGTTCCTGTTGCCCCATAATTTTGCCAACACTTGACATTGATGGACTTTTTTCCAATCTTGCCAATATGATGAGCATGAAATAGCTTACATTATATATTTTGCTGATGTCTGTTGAGTTCCACATTTTTTTATATGGGATCACATATGTTTACTTTTCTCTGAAATGCCCATTCTTGTATTTTGCTCTTTTTGTTTTGTTTGGGATGTTCTTTTTTTTAATTGATTCTTAGGAGTCTTTCTATATTCTAGATTATGGCTAACCAATAGAACTTTCTGTGATGATAGAAATGCTCAATATCTGCACTGTTCAAAATTATAGTTACTAGAGATATGTGGCAGATGAAGCACTTAAAATGTGCCTAATACAACAGAGGAGCTAAATTTTTAGTATTACTTAATTTTAATTTGAATAGCCACATATCTAATGGCCTTCATATTGAACAACACAAGTCTAGATGTGTTGGTTTTACGTTTACAAATCTTTCCCCAAGTTTGTGGATTATCTTTCTACTCCCTCAACGGTGCCATTTGATGAAGAGGTGTTTTTAATTTTAATGTAGTAACTTCTATCGATCTTTTCCTTTTAAGTTTGTCTTTAATACCTTGTTTGTAAAATTCTTTCTTATACTGAGGCCTTAGGAATTGATTTTTGTGCATCCCATGAGGAATTGTAATTTTTCCTTCTTGTGGATAATCAGTTTTCCTAGAATCATTTACTGAATGGTCCTTCCTGTTCTCACTAATATGCAGGGCTGGTGGTATTAGCCAGGATATTGGCAAGCAACAGAAAGCATACTCAAACACACACACACACATACATACACGGGGGGGGAGGAGAGAGAGATGGAAAGAGAATGAATGGGAAAGGTCACAATATGTCACAACAGCTAGTCAAGAATGGGGAAGTAGACTGTATTGGTGGGAGGAGCTGCAAAGTAACAGTACAAAGGGCGTAGGCAAAGGGAGAGATGAAGGATTGTGGCCATATTTTAGTCTACCAGAATGCATCATCTGATTATCCATTCTCTGAATGTTATTCACATTCCTCCTGCATCAAAGTATGTTCACTCCCATTTCGAATCCTAAAAAAATTCTCATCAACTATGACACCAGCCTGAAGTCCAAGATCCTATGATGTGTATCAGATTCCACTGAGACTCCTCAAATGTGGCTCCTCTTCATTTGGAGACCCATGAACCAAGAAGATGAGTTATCTGATCTGCACATACATAAAATGCATTGGTGAGACAAGCAAAGGATAAATGTACTAGACAAACTTACTCAAAAGGGAAAAGAATGGGCAGCAAACACTAGTTACTGGTTCAGAGCAATGCTGAAATCCAGCTGCGCTGTTGTTAATAGGTTTCCCACCATGAAAATAGGTAATATTCCTTGATTAGGTCTAGGTCCTGCTCCCTGGGAGTAGCTAGATCCCTAGTCTATTTTTCTCTGGCTTTTAGGTCTTCCCTCTGGATTTCCAAGAAATAGGCTCCATTTGCAGCTAGATAGCTTTCTCAGTCTGCTTCCTGTCTATAGAAAATTGGTGACCTAAAGGACGTTTTATAATTTAAACAATTTCAGATTCCATTTCCTTTTAATCTAGGCTGGCAACATTTTCACATGGTCAGTTCTCTTAAAAACTGTGGGCTTCCTATGAATAGGATTTGAGTTCAATTCATTTGACAAAAGTCACACCCACAGTTGTTTTTGAGATATGACTCTCCTTTAGATTTATTCACAGCTACTTTGGGCTTGTCAGGCAGCTATGGGACAATGTCCTTAAAATGCCCAGGAGTCCTTTTGACCAGATGAAAGGGTCTACTAGGAGGCAACAACTTAATTCTCTCAGAGGCCTTAAAAATATTCTTTTAGTCACGCGTGCACATCTGTAGTGAAAATTGCACAAAGCTTCCACTGGCTTGAAAACCTCATGCCTAGACAACAAGAGTTCTTCTGATCATGATGTTCAAAAAGTCTCCTTTTATGGACAGGCAATATAAGTATTGCCTACAAGATGTGCTAAAAGACACACCAGGAAGATTCCATTCTCAGACTCAGAAACATTTTGATTTCTGCTATGCCCAAATTCCTTCCACAGAGACTCATTGCTGTGAATTAAACATTAACCTGTCAAGGGAATCAACCCTGTATGGGCATTATCATGGATAAATGTGCATTAACTTAGCTCAGGGCCTGGCCCTCAGAAAGTGCTCAGCACATCTTAGTTCCCTCCTCCCAGTCCACTTCTACTTTCCCTAAGGCTCCTCTTACAATGTATTGATATATTGCACCACCGGAGGGAACATGGTAAGGCTCTATCACCTCAGTGTAACTGAATGTGTTCATTGATTCCTTGAACAAATATTTATTGAGTACCTACTATGTACCAGACACTGTTCTAGGCACTGGGACATAGCCCTGAGTAAGTAAGTCAGCTATTGCCTCTGCCTTCTTGGAGTGTACACCCCAATGGGGGCAGATAGATAGATGGTAAATAAGTAAACAACCCATCTAATAATGACAGGTTGTGATAACCCCATGACGGAAACAGGCAAGGGGGCTGAGATGAGGCAGCTGATGAACCCTGCTGTGTGCTGAGAGCAGAGAATGGGGAGGAGGGAAGGGGAGGCTGAGGACAGTCCTGTGCCTCCTCCACAATTTTGTCCGATGACTACAGAAAGGACACTTTAGTTCAAATAAACAAATAAATCTAGAGAAATATGATCTGTCATAGTGAATGCAATACCATTAGTCATGATTTCATCAAGGATCGGAGCAATGGACTTGGGTGTCAGGAACTCTGTGCTGTAATGCCTGCATAACTGCAACCCCTGTCTGTCCTTGGAGAGTCCCCCTCTTTCCTGGGCTCCTGTCTCCTGGGCTCTAAACTGAGGGAGTGGGTTCAGTGCTGTTTGACCACCCATGACTTCATGAAATGACCAACACCTTTCATGAGAGTTTGTCAGCCAGTTTCTAGCTGTTAGAATTCCCTCTTGTCTGCCCAGCCGTGCAGTTCCTGCCTTAGTTCATTGGGTTCCAGCTCTAGGCCATCTTTTCTTTTAAGTGTTTAGTCATAGTCCAGACAGTTGGCAAATCACAGTGCCCCTGGTGCAGTGACAAGCCGGCCTGTATATCGTTCAAGAAAGAAATGGCTCATTCTTGGGTCCACCCAACTACTTGGGGAGTGCCTGCCATGTTTTGTGATTTTAAAACGTCTCCAAGATTTAGAGCAGATAATGCCACAAAAAGAGCCACTGTTTATTTAGTACCTAGTGTGTCCTCAGTGTTGGGGGGTGGGGGTCATTGCATTTAGTCCTCACATCAGGCCTTGAAATGAACACTATTGCCACAACCTCATAGACTAGGAAACTAAAGCTCAGAGAGGTGAAGCTCGCCAGTGGTGGTATGATCTGATCCATCACATTGCACTCCAGAAGACCAGTCTCTTTGCCACCATGCTGTTTTGCAGTTCTTTTTGCCAACTGTGCAGAGGAGCAGCAGGTGGGCCAAGTGAAGGTGAAGTCTGCCTCTGTCCCAGCTTATCTGCACCTTCCCCCCACCTCCCTTAGCAGAGTCTGCCAGCAAAGGGTTATTGCTAGTTTGAAGTGATTTGCTTAAGCTCCGCCAGCAAGATGGTCCTGAGAAAGAACTGCGCAGCCATAGCCCTGGTCAGTCTTGAAGCTGATGTCTCCTTCCATCCCCCTAAAATCATAGAGTAAGTAGAGGCCCTATTGGCCCCATATCTACCTAGAAATGTACTGACTTCATGCTCTGCTTTTCTTGTCAACAAGGACACAAAAGCAGAGGCTGCTGCTCCATCCTGACCTGACAAACAGACCCTGCTGGGCATAGATGGCACCCACCATTACAAGTGTGATTGTGCCAGGTCCTTCTACAAATAAACATCCTAGGAGCAAGGAGGCTGGGCCAGGGATGTCTGGGCCCTGTTCCTGATTTTGCCAAACACAAGAACACTATTCAGCTTTGCATTTAGTCCTTCTGCTGGTCAAATGTCTATATAATGGGACTAGTCTCCAAGGTAAAGCTCTTCAAATGAAGTGGTTGGTCATCAGGATGTGTCAGTGACACACAGTCACATTTGAGGGGCAGTGTAGGCTTTGGGACTGGCTTTTCTAGCACTCTTCAAGACCCTGACTCTATTATCCCAAAGTCAGCTTTGTCTAAGGCTGGCTCACTCCTGGTGGAATGACAGCTGCCAGTAGCAGCAGGGACTGCAGCCTGTGGAAAGAGGCACTGCTTTGCAAGGCTCTCTTCTAAGAGGAAAGAAATCTTTCCCCCCAGAAGACCCCCAGGAAACCTTCCCTTGAACTTCACTGTCTAGAAGGGGGAATAGGATCCTCATGATGGGCTTAGATTAATCACTTTTTCTCTGAGTCGTTCAGGCGTGGTGTTGAGGATGGGTGGAGAGCTGAACAAACTCTGGCTTCTGTGAGGATGGAGGAAAATAGTTGCCCACAGGAATCCAAAGTGTCTGCTGTTCAGTGTCATGCTGCTGTAGCTACAGAAACTGCCCAAATACCTGAACTTAGACCCTGTTGGACCTGCAGATGAACTTATTAACCTTTGACTCTGAGGGGGCAGTGACTTGTTTTGAGATTCAGGTGCAAGATGTGTAGGTCAGTTCCCCATAGCCCTGCAGATGGGGAGAAGCAGTGAGCTGGGGCTTGGGACAAGATCAGTGAGAGCAGCCCTGGGACATATGCTCAAAGCCTAGTCCTTACTTACATCATCTGAATTGGAACCACCTGGCTGGGGGTGCATTGAGCAAGAGAGCCTTTGCAATTATAGGTTTGTAAGCCCTTCGGCTGAGAACCTTGGGGTTGGGGCCCAGGAAGCTGCATGTTCAGCAAGCCCCCAGGTGATTCTCCTGCGCACTGGACTAGTGCTATGGCTGAGCTGTAGACACTGGCTCTAGGAACGTAACCAGGAGGCCAAATCCAAGGGTGAAGAATCCGCATCACAGTTCAGTAAATAGTTTACATTTGGAGTCCAAGGTGAGGGAGGTGGTCCCAGTATGGTAACCATCCAGACTTTGTTGGATTCACATAGGTCAGGCCAGGCAGCGAGTGATAACATTCATTTGTTCCTTTTTCTCAACATTTATTAAAGCCTTGCATGTGATAAGCCCTAAAGTTAGAGATGAAATAGTCCCCATCCTCGGAGTCATAATATAGCATATTGGGGAAACAGTCATGGGGACGGGAATTACAATGTGGCATGAGAGGTGTCAGAGTGAACCTCAGGGCTCTGGGAGCACGTAGGAGCAACCTCACCTGGTCTGGGGGACTGGGGGACTGGGGGTAGATTAGTTTCCTAGGGTTGGTGGCATAAAGCAGCAGAAATGTATTCTCTTACCATTCCAGAGGCCAAAATCTGAAAGCAGTTTCACTGTGCCAAAAAAAAAAGGGGGTGAGGTGGGGTCAGCAGGACTATGTTTCCTCCAGAGCTTCTAGGAGAGGATTCATTCCTTGTCTCTGCCAGCTATGGGGTGGCTGCCAGTATTCCTTGGTTTGTGGCAACATCACTGCAGTCTCTGCCTCTGTGATCATGTTGCCTCCTCCTCTGTCTTGGTCAACACTCTCTCTATCCCCCTCTTTATAGGGACACACATAATGGCACTTAGGTTCACTCAGACAATTCAGAATAGTCTCCCTGTCACAAGATTCCTAACTTAATCACATCTGCACAGTCCTTTTTGCCCTTTAAGGTAACATTTACATGTTGCAGGGATCAAAACCTTTATGTCTCTGGGCGCCATTATTTAGCCTATCATAGTGGTTAAGAGAAAAGGGGACACTTGGACACTTAACACGAGTCTATAAGGAGAAGTAGGAGTTAGCCAACTGAAGCAGATAGGGAAGAGCATTAGGAAAAACACAGCATGTGCATAAGCAACACTGGGCACTGCAAATGGTTTTTAGGGACTAAGGCTCCCAGCACAGGGGAAGGAGCTGAGGTGGGAGAAGAGGCTGGAGGGAGGTGGCCGGGGCCAAATGATAAGGGTCCTTGGCTGTGGACCAGATTCCACGGCTAATGGGGAGCCATCAAAGGCATTTGAGCACAAGTAATGCCATTAAGGTTGCACTGGCTGCACTGTGGAGAATGGATTTCAAGGGGGCCTTGGAGATATGTGAACCATTAAGGAGGGTTTTGCAGTGGAGCCAGTGGGGAAATGATTAGACCTGAAGTAGAGAAATGAATCAAGACAAGTGGATGGATATTCAGGCTGTTTAGAAGGTAGAACTGACAGGACTGCATGATTAGATGGGGAGAATGAGAGCAGCAGGAGAGTCTAACAAGACTGCCAGGTTTCCAGCATCATTGCTAAAGGGACCCTAGAAGGGGGCATCTGAGGAAGGAGGGAAGGTGAAGACTTGTCAGTGATTCGCAGTGGTTATGGCTCCCTCAGGTATCTAGAAGCAGTGGATTATCAGGGCCTGGAAACAAGGAGAGGAGTCTGGGCTGAAGATGTGGGTTTAGGATGCCCGAGCATGTAGGTAGTAGTGAAGTGATGGGTGTGAAAGTGTTCACCCCAGGAGACAGGGAGTACAAAGAGAGTAGATGGACAGAGAAAGGTCTTGTCAGGGGAGACTGACAGCTATAGCTGTAGAAGTGGGAAAAGGCCAGGACTTCGGGCTTAATACCCCTTGTTTGGTTGGGATATTTGTATTTTAAAGAGAGTGAATTCGAAAAGGACAGTGCAAACACCAAAGAAATAGCTTTCTAATGGTGAAAGTTGGGGACTTTGTGGGAGGAGATTTGGGGTGAGAGGCTCTCAAGTCATGCACATAGACAGTTACCTCCTATGCTGGCCCAGGCGTGGCTGTTCCCTGATAGTGGCCTCTGTGATAACCGGATCACGTTTGGGATCCAAGGAAGCCCCGGGCAGTACCAGGAAACCAGCTGCCTGCTGCATTTGTTGTTTATTCTTAAAATGCATTAGGTACCAGCAGCATGGCTGAAGTAGAAACTAGGGATGCAGAATGGGCAAGAAGAGAGCCAGCTGTGCTTCTCCAATGACCTTGTTATCATTGGTCTGGTGAAGTAAATGTCTCCCCAGAGTCACTTTGTGCTGCTGCCCTTCCTTCTCCTCCCTCCACACAGAAGTTCTGAGAAATTCTGAGAATTAGATTGTTAGAGCTGTTGCCTAGGTGAGAAATCTGAGACCAGAGGTTGGAAGTTCTTCCTCTCAGGGAGCTGGAGCTGGAGCTGGAGGGGAAGCCCCATATAACCTCTCCTCCCCCTTAGAGCCCATCACTGTCTTCCTTCCAGAGGGTTCACGCTCCAGTGCTAAGATGGCGATCACCTCTGTCAGTAATAATACAGCATCTACATCTTAGGAAGTTCTTTTCACATTAGTTATTTGCTCATTCCCCAAACCCATCATAGAAGTAAGAAAAACCAGACTTTAGTAAGAACAGCTATTCAAAGTCAAATTTCTCCTTTCCCTAACCTCCTTCTTGATGATTAACCCTCAAGTGGTCTTGTGCAAAATAATTCATGCAAAATAATCATCAGTTTTAGTCCAATGTCGACATGGCAACGCTGCATACACTCAGATAAATAATCTTCGAAAGGTGTGGCATCACCTCAGTTCTGGCCAAGTGCCTAAGCTGTGCAGTTTACCTGGAATTCTGTGACAGAGAGTTGGATGACACACGTCATCCAAGCGACCTCTCACGCTCCATTCTGAAGCGCAACCATTGCAGGGTTAATTGTTGAGAAATCAGGGTTGGTGAGGATCAGGGATTTGCCCAAGTTTTAGGAGCAGAACTCAGGCTGGCAGGTGTTGCCCAAGCCACAGGCCCTTAAGAGCTGTTGGGTATTTGCCAGGTGGTTCTTTCAGGAAGGGAAACAGGCCTCCCAGAAGGAAAGGGAGGGAGCCACCAAATACAGATGATTTTTGCATTTTGCTCTGGGCTGACTCTGGGCCATCTGATGGAGTGGTGTGCTTTGATGTAGCTGAGGCACATTTCTTGACCTTAAGAAATAAGCTCTCAAGCTTTTAGCTTAAAAAAAAGAAAATCAAGTAATGCATACAACAGACATCACCCCATCACTGAGGTCTGCCCTAGACATCCTGAGTCTCAGGCCATCTATCTCTGAACCTCCCTCGGGCCTGACCATCCCTCACCCAAATTCTGAGCCTCTTCCTGATGCACATACTCTTCCTTACCCTCAGCCAAAGACTGAAATTCACTGTCTGGTGTCATCTGCCATCCATCACCCAGCCTTGAATCTGTCTCTCACCCAATTCCTGAGCCTTATTCTAGCCTTAATATTAACTCCATCTCTCACCCAAATATGAACCTTATCCCACTTCAGACACCTCTCATCCCTCGCCCCATGTCTAATCTCCCACCAGCTGCAATACCAACAATGCATCCCTTACCCAAATCCAAATACCAAATGTTACCCACCTTTGACCCCACTGCATCCTTCACTTTATTCTTGAGCGTTGGGGCTCAGTGCAAAGATGCCTCTTGCTCACATCACCAGGAAATTTCATAAATATTCAATGGTTAATGGGTTCTTTTTTAGGCTAACAAAACAATTGTCAGTTTGTCCAGAGAGTCATATTGTCTGTTTCAAAGTGACACTGACCACAGTGGAGGCCAGGCAGGGAAAGACATTGTGTAGATGACCTGCAGCCCTGCCATTGTGCCATATCAGAAGGAGGGACTTAAATTTTGCAATTGGTAAGCTAAGCAGTCATGTGAGTGCTGCAAATGGAGCCTGAGAAAAGTGCCATAATTATTTTATGTGATAATGTGATGGATGAGCCATCTCTGATATGGGAAATGCAGGGACAAGCCATCCATATTTTCTTTTTTTTTTTAATTTTTAATTGTTATTCTATTACAGTTGTCCCAATTTCCCCCCCTTTTCTCTCCTCCATCCATCCCCACCACTCCCACTGTCAATCCCCACACTGTTGTCCATGTCCATGGGTCATGCTCTTTGATTAGTTTCTTCCCCTTCTTTCGACCTTTATCCCACTTCCCCTTCCCCTGTGGTTGCTGTCAGTCTGTTCCATGTTTCCATGCCTCTGGTTCTACTTTGCTTGTTCATTTTGTTCATTAGATTCCTCTTATAGGTGAGATCATATGGTATTTGTCTTTCATCGACTGGCTTATTTCATTCAGCATGATATTGTCCAGTTCCATCCATGCTGTTGCAAAGGGTAGGAGTTCCTTCTTTCTTTCTGCTGCAGAACATTGTATAAATGTACCACAGTTTTCTGATCCACTCATTTACTGATGGGCACTTAGGCAGTTTCCAGCACTTAGCTATAGTAAATAGCGCTGCTATGAACATAGGGGTGCATAGGTTCTTTTAAATTGGTGCTTCATGATTCTTAGGGTATATTCCCAGCAGCGGAACCACTGGGTTAAAAGGCAGTTCCATTTTTAGTTTTTTGAGAAAATTCCATACTGTTTTCCACAATGACTTTACCAATCTGCATTCCCACCAACAGTGCACTAGGGCTCCCTTTTCTCTACATCCTCGCCAGCATTTGTTGTGTGCCGATTTGTTAACGATGGCTGTTCTGACCAGTGTGAGGTGATATTTCATTGTGGTTTTAGTTTGCATCTCTCTGATGGCTGGTGATGTTGAGTATCCTTTCATATGTCTATGGGCCACCTGTATGTCCTCCTTGGAGAAGTGTCTATTCAGGTCCTTTGCCCGTTTTTTAATTGGATTGTTTATCTTCCTGGTGTTGAGTGAGGTAAGTTCTTTATATATTTTGGAGCTCAAACCCTTGTCTGAGGTATCATTGGCAAATATGTTCTATCATACAGTCAGTTCCCTTTTCATTTTGATGATTTTCTTTAGCTGTGCAGAAACTTTTTAATTTGATGTAGTCCCATTTGTTTATTTTTTTCTTGATTTCCCTTGCCCTAGGAGATATATTGGCAAAAATATTGCTACATGGGATAGCTGAAATTTTACTGCCTATGTTTTTCTCTAGGACTTTTATGGTGTCATGGCTTACATTTAAGTCTTTTATCCATTTTGAATTTATTCTGGTGTGTGGTAAGTTGGTGGTCTAGTTTCATTTTTTTGCATGTCTCTGTCCAGTTCTCCCAACACCATTTATTGAAGAGGCTATTTTTACTCCATTGTATGCTCATTCCCCCTTTGTCAGTTATTAATTGACCATAGAGCCCTGGGGCTCTCTGTTCTGTTCCATTGATCTATGTGTCTATTCTTGTGTCAGTACCAGATTGTTTTGATTATAGTGGCCTTGCATTATAGTTTGATATCAGCTATTGTGATCCCTCCCTCCTACTTTGTTCTTCTTTCTCAAGATTGCTGAGGCTATTTGGGGTCTTTTGTGTTCCATATAAAATTTTGAAATATTTGTTCTAGATCTGTGAAATATGCCATTGGTATTTTAATAGGAATTGCGTTGAATCTACAGATTGCTTTGGGTAGTGTGGACATTTTAATTATGTTAATTCTTCCAATCCATTAACACAGTATATGCTTCCATTTATTTGTATTTTCATTAGTTTCTTCCTTTAGTGTTCTATAGTTTTTTGAGTGTAGGTCTTTTACCTCTTTGGTTATATTTATTCCTAGGTACTTTATTCTTCTTGTTGCTAAAGTAAGTTGGATTTTTTCCCTAGTTTCTCTTTCTGCCATTTCATTGCTGACACAAAAATGTCCTCAATCTCTGAATATTGACTTGTATCCCGCTATTTTGCCAAATTCACTTATTAAGTCAAGTAGATTTTTAGTGGAGACTATAGGGTTTTCTATATACACTATCATGTTGTCTGCAAATATTGACAGTTTTACTTCCTCCTTTCTAATTTGGGTGCCCTTTATTTCTTTTTCTTGTCTGTTGGCTATGGTTAGAACTTCCAGTACTATGTTGAATAAGAGAGGTGAAGGCAGACACCCTTGTCTTGTTTCTGATCTTAAGGGGGAAGCTTTTAGTTTTTGCCTGTTGAGTATGATGTTGGCTATAGGTTTCTCATATATGGCCTTTATTAGAGCCATCCATCTTTTCAAACTAATGCTCATTGGTTTGTTTTCTCTGTGCTTTGCTGAGTGATTGACTTTCCAAAGCACTTTGGCTATCTGAGGATGAAAAGAGGTCTAGAAGTGCCAGGTGTGCTATAAGTACCCTTGGCAGTGCCTTTGGTGGGTCAACCACTCTCACCTTGACTTGCTTGCAATGACCCAAGACATCTTTCTTTGGGAAAATGTCAGCCTAACTAGAGATGGCTCCCATATGGATTGGGGGAAAAAAGAACAGTTTAGTAATTTTTGCTTCACTTGCAAGTTGGATTTTTTAATTTGCAGAAACTCCCAAGAATTTTCAGCCAGTGTTATAGCTTGACTTCGGTTGGTACATGAAAACTCCCTCCCTCCTGTTTTTAAAGGGTTGCACACTTTCTAAAAACATCATCCTATCCATCCTTTGCAATATTCCTGTGCGGAAGGCACTATTATTGGTATCTCACAGATGAGGAAGTGGAGGGTTCAGGGCTTAAGTGATTTGTCCAAGTGATGGAGCTTTTCTGATACCCCATCTCCTGAGCCTTGACTGGCATGATTGCCACCATGTTGCTGACTACCCAGGGAGGACAGCTGAGGCCTGAGGAGGCCTGAGTGAAATTTTAGGTCTGACTTCCCTGGTAGAGGAGATAGGGTTATTAGCCAGGATGCCTTCTATGAAACACAGACATGATTGCATACTTGGAAATTCACTTCCCTTAGCTAGTTCTAAATATCTAGAGTCTTCATGTGATGTCAACTGAATATACAGACTTTTTGCTGACTTGTTTTTCTTCTGGGTCATTGTTAATATATGGTCTCTTGTAATAAGAGAGCCAATTGCATGATACCAGTATTTTGTTTAATTCTTGAAACAGCACTGAGATATGGGTGCTGTTACTTAACTTCTCACTCTACTGATGAGAAGGTAAATAACTTGCCTAAGGTCCCACAACTTCAGGGCAGAGCTGAGATTTGAACCAAGATCTGGCTTACTCTTATCTACCATAGTAAAGCTTTTCCCTATAAGTCAGGAAAAAATGGAATTTTTAGTCTGAGCTTTTTCTTTTTTGAGTTCTGTGTTCTTGGACAAGTTAACATGTGCTAAGGGGATGGGGGCAGGGAAGGGAGTGCGAAGACTGAAAAATAGGTTGGTCCCCATCCCTAGTTTTAATATTGATGAACGAATAATTTCCTTTCTCTCATGGATGAGAATGCATCCATCAATGAGTGAGTTAGGGTAGGTGCATATACTGTGATTCTGTGATACTGATATTCTGGAGTCACAAGAGGGTGGTGCCTGAATCTCCTGCGGGTATTGAGTGTGTGTGTGTGTGTGTGTGTGCACGCGCGCGTGCGTGTATCTCTTAGTATCAAAGGTAATCTATCTCACGAAAGGTCTTTTATCTCCTCAGAGCATTACTTTTTGTGCACTAACCTGATTTAATCAATACACCAACAATATGAGCGATATGTTACTATTATTACTATTTTAAAAGCAAGAGAACTGTAGCCCTGTGATTTTAGCGACTTACACAGTGTCATAGTCCTGGTACAAGGCAAAGCTGAGACTTAACACTAGAAAAATCAATGCAACAGCTACTGTTTCCTAATACAGACCATGGGAGTAGAGTAGCTGAGGCCCTAGGAGAAGATGGCTTGTACTGAGAATGAAACAAGACCCAGAGCTTTGGAAACACCATTTGGAGATGTTCAAGTAGGGGCATCACAGGTCATCTGCTTCCCCATAGACCATTTACTGTTTGTCACAATAGATCTTTTTCATCCTCTTTGTGACCTTGTCTATGAGTCAGTTGTTGACATGTGGTAAGACAAACTAGCAAGAAATGAAGTCATCCAGGTGATCTTTTAGAACCTCTGAGATGCCTGTTCCATGACTCAAGATTACTCAGTCTCTCTGAAGGCCATTTGTTTCTAGACTGGGAGATGAGTTGAGCCTTTGGCCCCATCTGCAGAAGACAAATGTCCTCACCACTCAAATGATGTTATTTGAATTTCCTGAACCTTTACAACCTCTCACTCCTGACAGGTGGTCATCACCTCATAGTAGGCTACATTCTTCCCCTTGAAAGAAATGAGATTGAGGCAAGGCTCTTCATTCCCCCAGCTAAAGAGCTTTAAGATGGTATCTTTGAACTTAAAAAAATATCTAGGGGACCAAAATAAGAGTCAGTTTGTTAAACAGTGAGCTATTGAAAAAATAGTGGACTATATCACATTACTAGTTGGTAACCAATTCTAACTGGTCAGTTGGATTAAGATGGTGCTTCTTCTTTGCATTTGTGTGTGTGTAGACATTACACCATTCTCACACCTCTTGTACTCAGAGCCCCATAGGGAGGGCCCTGGGCCCAGGAAGTGAGTATGCCACTCACCTTAGCGCCACACAGAAAGTAATAGAAAGGTCTGGTGTTAGTCTTACTGCTGACAACTTTTCTCCTTCCTTTTACCCTTCCAACTGTCACTGGATTTCCTCAGGAAAATCTTTCTTTTTTGCTTCATTCTGGACTTAAAAGCATTTGTTATCAGGGTCAAGCATCTCCAGGGCATACACATTCATCAAGAAATGGAATGTGGTGTTTTCCAAGTGAAATCAGGTAATTCTTGAAAGGTCCCAGACATCCCCCTTAGAAACTTTACAGAAAATCTTTCACTTCATCTGGCTTTAGTTATATATAAAACTGTTCCTCCCAAGGTGGAGAGTATAGGGGTTTTCAGTATAAAATTCTTTCAAGTTTGTTATAAACTTGAAAGTTTGAAACTTAAAAAAAAAAAGTCTGGCAGGTCAAAAATACCACTTCCTTCCCTAATTCAGACTTGCAACTTATAAAATAATTATGAAAGAGTAAATTCTACTAATTGTAAATTCCACTTAAGAGAATTTTTCTACTATTTATTTACTATTACTATCATTTCTTTTATACTATTTTATTTGGTTAACTCAGGCTACTATAACAGAAGTACCACAAACTGGGTGGCTTAAACAACAGATATTTCTCACCATTCTGGAGGCTGGCAAGTCCAAGGTCAGGATGTCCAGAGATTTGGTGTCTGGTGAGGCTCCACTTCCAGTTTGTGGACATTTGCCTTCTCACTGCATGCTCACTGTTTGGAACTTTTAAAACACTGAGCATAAAAGAAAGAAAATGTTAAATTGGTTTCTACCAAAATTAAAAGTTTCTGCTTTTTAAAAGATACTGTCTGTGTAAGAATATGAAAGAGGTTATGGTTCATTTTTTTTCCCATATGAATATCTAGCTCTTTAGTTAAAAACCCTTTATCTTCTGTGTTGGACTTACTTGATACCTTAGTGAAAAATCAACTAATCATAGGGTCTATTTTTGGACCTGCTATTCTGTTCCACCTATTTATTTGCCTGTCCTTATACCAGCATCCCATTATCTTGTTTACTGAACTTTCATAGTGAGTCTTGAAATCAGGCAGTCAGAAGTCTCCAAACTTTGCTCTTCAATTTCAGAATTGTTCTGGCTATTTTAGATTATTTGTGTGTCAATATTAATTTTAGAATCAGCCTATTTCTTCAAAAGAGGCTGCTTATATTTGATTCAGATTACATTAAATCTGCAGATTAATTTAGGGAGGGTGGACATCTTTAACAATATTGAGTCTTCCAATTAGGACTACTTTAATTTTATAAAGCAATATTTTGTAATTTTCAGTTTTTAGCTCTCAAATACTTTTCATTAGATTTAATCTTGGGTATTTGATTTTGACTAGTATTTCGATGCTATTGTAAATGGTGTTTGTTTTTTGGTATTTCATTTTCCAATTGCTCGTTGCTAGTCTATGGAGATATAATTGATTTTTTGTATTGACCTTGTGTCTTGAAACTGCAATATTCACTTAACTCTAGAAATTTTAAAAACAGACTTAGAGTTTTTAAAAACAGCTTTATTGAGATAATTCACATGCCATTTATTTCACCCTTTTAAAGTGAAGTGTTAACCCTGACTGGAGTGGCTCATTGGGTTAAGCGTTGTCCTGCAAACCAAAAGGCTGCTGGTTCAATTCCCCAGTCAGGGCACATGCCTGGGTTGTGGGCCAGGTCCCTGTTTGGGGGCGTGCAAGAGGCAACTGGTGTTTCTCTCACACATCAAATATTTCACTTCCTCTCTTTTCTCCCTCCCTTCCCCTCTCTCTCAAAATAAATAAATAAGCTCTTAAAAAACAAAGTCCTATTATATTCATAGAGCTCTGCAACCATCCCCACAATTCAGTTTTAGAACATTTTCATCACCTCCAAAATCCATATCCATTAGCAATCACTCCCTGTCCTTCTTGCACTGCATCTCCCAGCCCTGGACAACCACCAGTCTACTTTTTATCTCTATGAATTTTCCTATTCTGAACATTTCACATAAGTGGAATCCTGCAATATGTAGTCTTTTGTGACTGGCTTCTTTCATTTAGTATACAGGAGTGGGCAAAAGTAGGTTTACAGTTTGATTATGTGAAATGGTTCATTCTTGTATTATTATTTATTAATTATTATACTATTTTCCAGGCAAACAACTGTAAACTTTTTGTCTACCCTTGTATATTTTTAAGGTTCATACATGTTGGTGGCATGTATCATTCATTTTTATGGCTGTGATATTTGCCATTTTATTGTTGAGTTGTGTTTTTCTTAAACATTCTGGACACAAGCCCCTTATCAGATATATAATATGCAGACATATTTTGCAGGTTTTTCCACTTTTTTAACAGTACCCTTGGAAACTATTTCTCTGTAGGCTTATTACAGAAACAGGGGAGTCCAAAAACAAATCCCAGAGTTTGCGGCTGGGAGATAGGGAGCAGGAAGCAGCTTTCAGGATGCCCTTGCGTGCCTGGAGCTAGTGGCTGGAAACATTGTTGCAAAGATCCGCTTTACTTCCAAGACTCAGGAAGATGGGAGGGATCTTGGACTGTGGGCTGGTACGGAAGAAGCAGACAGAGCCTACATAGGGTTCTGTGAATGGTCAGGACAGTTTGCAACACCCACTATGTGAGAGGACGCAGTGAGGAGAGAGAGGAGGCAGGGAGGAAGAGAGAGGCGCTGCGGACATTTTGGGCTGGCTCTGGCTCTAGGAGGCTCTCTCTCTCAGGCTCTCTCTGGCCCTCACGCCCTCACTCTCTGGCTCTTGTGGGCTCCCTCCATGTGGCTTGGAGAAGGGGTCTCCAGGCTGCTTAAAGAAGAAGCTCTCGCCAGGCTGCTTTGAGAAGGAGAAGAGATCCGTGCGGTTCACAGGAAGAAGGCAGTTTGCAAGGAGGCTGAGAATCAAGGTGGTCCTGCATTGAGAGCTGGAGGGCACCACAGCACAGAAGGGACCTCCCCAATCAGAACTGAGTGATTGGCAGCTACCGGTAAAGCTGAACTGTGCCTAGGAAGTAGGGAAAGGGTGTTTCTGACTTTCCTAAGACTGGCCAGATCTGGGAGGGAGAGGCAGGGCTATGTGTAAATAAACAATTCTTTTTCTTTTCACCAAACTCTGGTATTGAGAGTTATAATTCTGGCGGCGGGCAATCGGGCCGCTAACTAAACAGCCCATTGGTTCTGTTTCAATCGGAGCAGCCCAGGGGTTCTGTTATAGGATCACTCACTCTGGATGAAGGTAGATGCCATGTTTTAAGTGTACTCAGGGAGCTCTAAGAGGAGATCCACATGGTGAGGAATAAAGTCCTGATGTAAGCAAACAACCAGTGGTGTCCTACTGCTCACCTCCTATAGGTAAAAACTCTGGAGACCGAGTCTGGTGGAAAGGAAAATGATTAAAAAAAGAAATTGCACAGCCGGTTTCTTTATGGGTGCTGCTGAGCCCCACCGGAGGAACACAGTGGCCAGACAGGTGGCTGCGAGGGCAGCTTCCTGAAGCCTCGCATGCCCACCGGTCAGGGGTGCAGGGATTGCTGCCCAGCCATGCCACCTCCCAGGACCGCCAGTCAAGCCTCCTCTTCCCCTTCTACCAACCTTGTGGTGGCAGCACTCTTGGTCAGGCCCAGAGCCCTCAGGGAGGGGTGTGTGGCCTGTCTCCCAGCTGCGCTGGGGCCGTACCTGACAGGCAAGCACTGGCGTGGGCTGTGGACTGTGAGCTCCCAACAACCGCCACGGCTTCCAATCTCGGGCCACGAGTGTGGGGCTTGCTGGCCTTGCCCCCTGATCCCGCAGCCTGAGCTTCCCCCCACTGTCTTATCGGAACCTGCTGTGATACTGGCTAGGCAGGTCCCGCAGTGCTGGAGCAGGGGCACAGGAATCCTCCTGGTAAGGCCCACTGGCTCAGGAACCTCAGCCTCCAGCCCTGGACCCACCAGCCAAAGGATGGGGGAGCAAAAGCAGGTGCTTTACACGTGCTCCGCTTTTTAAAACTGCTCCCATAAACCCCCACACAGCGGGTTATGTCCCTCCCATCCAGTTATATCCTCAGCTTTTGGCGTCAGCCCTGTGCGCCTCTTTGCTGCATCATGCATGAGTTGTTCCAGTTGTCCGGGTGATACATGCAGGCGCCGGTTTTCAGGGCATCTCCACCCCTCCCCATTTCCGGACGGTTCCCCACCTCACTACACTGCTTCCAATAACTGTTCTTCCTTGCCAGCCATGTGAATGAGCCACCTTGCAAGCCTATCTTCCAAGCCAAATCAAGAGTTAAGACACAGCACCTGCCAACATCTTGACTGCAACCTCACAAGAGATACTGAGCCAGAAACCCCCAGCTAAGCTACTCCTAGGTCCTGACCCACAGAAACTGAGATAAATGTTTATTGTTTTAGGGCACTGAATTTTAAGGAAATTTGTTATGCATTAGATCATTAATACACTTACAGTGATTGACTTCCAAATGTTAATCCAACTTGGCATTTATGAGAAAAATACCATTTAATCATGATTGAGTTTTAAAACTATTTACACAAAATGTAATTATGATATGATTGAGTATAATCTTCCCTATTGATACTGGTTTTCTTTTCTTTTTTGATTTGTTCTCTTTTCCTCTGTATCTCATTTCCTACCTTCACGTGTGTGTATGTGTGTGTTGGATTCCATTTTATCTCCTATATTGACTTCTTGACTATACCTCTTATTTTTTTAAGTGGGTGTTCTAGAGATTACAATATATATTTTAAATTTAGTATAGACTACTTTCATACAATACTGTAGGAAATTGCAACAGGATCATTTTTTGTATGCCTCTCCTGCTATTTGTGCTCATTTTATGTTTTTCTTTCATATATGCTCTAATCCTCGAAGTACACTTCTATCATGGTGTTTTTTGCTTTAAGTCAGTAGCCTTTTAATGAAAGAAATATAATTTTGAAAAGCCTTTTATTTCTATCCAGATTTTACTTTTTCTAGTGCTCTTCATTTCTTCCTGAAGATCTAGTTCAACCTTGTACCATTTCCTTTCAGTATAAAAACTTGCTTTTGGCATTTGCTGCTGTGCTGTGTAGCTGTCTACTAGAGATGATCTTTAAGTCTAAAGAGAGATCATCTTCTTAAAATTTTTTATTTAATTTTTATTTTAAGTATATTTTATTGATTATACTATTACAGTTGTCCCGATTTTTCCCTTTTGCCCCCCTCTGCCCAGTATCCCCTTTCCTTCAGCAACCCCCTCACCTTATTCATGTCCATGGGTCGTGCATATAAGTTCTGTGGCTTCTCCATTTCCTATACTATTCTTAACTTCCTCCTATTTTGTACCTACCAATTATGCTTCTTAATCCCTGTACCTTTTCCCCATTTCTCCCCCTTTTCCCTCCCCACTGATGACCCTCCAAATGATCTCCATATCTATGATTCAGTTCCTGTTCTAGTTGTTTGCTTAGTTTATTTTTGTTTTGTTTTTTTTTAGATTCAGTTGTTGATAGTTGCGAGTTTGTCATTTTACTGTTCATAGTTTTGATCTTCTTTTTCTTAAATAAATCTCTTTTAAGATTTCATATAATAAGGGGTTGGTGATGAAGAACTCCTTTAGGTTTACCTTGTCTGGGAAGCACTTTATCTGCCCTCCCATTCTACATGATAACTTTGCTGGATAGAGTAATTTAGGTTGTAGGTCCTTGCTTTTCATCACTTTGAATACTTCTTGCCAGTTCCTTCTTACCTGCAAAGTTTTTTTTTGAGGAATCAGCTGATAGTCTTAGGGGAACTTCTTTCTAGGTAAAGCTCTCCTTCTCTCTTGCTGCTTTTGATTCTCTCTTTATCTTTAGCTTTTGGCATTTTAATTATGATATGTCTTGGTGTGGTCCTCTTTGGGTCCAACTTATTTGGGATTCCCTGTGCTTCCTGGACTTGTATGTCTATTTCCTTTGCCAAATTTGGGAAGTTTTCCTTCATTATTTTTCCAAATAAGTAAAATTTCTTGCTTTTGCTTTTCCCTTTCTGGCATTCCTATGATTCAGATGTTGGCACTTTTGGAGATGTCCTGGAGTCTTATTATTGCCTCATTTCTTTGAATTCTTGTTCCTTCATTCTGTACTGATTGACTGTTTATTTCTTCCTTATGTTCCAATTCATTGATTTGAACCCCGGCTTGTTGCCCTTCATTATTGGTTTTCCTGTGGATTTTTCTTTATTTTACTTAGTATACCCTTATGCGTTTGCCATTCTCAGTAATTCTCCCAGCATCCTGATCACCAATGTTTTGGACTCTGCATCTGACAGTTTAGCTATCTCCTCTCCTTTTCTTTCTTTTTTTAAAGTATATTTTGTTGATTATGTTGTTACAGTAGTCCCGATTTGTTTTTCCCTTTGCTCCCCTCCACCCAGTACCCCACTACCCTCCAGCAATCCCACCCCCCCTTACTTCATGTCCATGGGTCATGAATATAAGTTCTTTGGCTTCACCCTTTCCTATATTATTCTTAACTTCCCCCTGTCTATTTTGTAGCCACCGATTATTCTTAATCCCTGCACCATATCCCCATTTCTCCTCCTCCCCACTCCTAGCTGATAACCCTCCAAATGATCCCCATACCTATGATTCTGTTCCTATTCTGATTTGCTTAGTTGGATTTTGTTTTTATTTTTTAGATTCAGTTGTTGATAGTTGTGAGTTTGTTGTAATTTTAATGTTCATAGTTTTGATCTTCTTTTTAAATAAGTCCCTTTGACATTTCATATGATAATAGCTTGGTGATGATGAACTCCTTTAGCTTTACCTTGTCTGGGAAGCACTTCATCTGCCCTTCCATTCCAAATAACAGCTTTGCTGGATAGAGTAATCCTGGTTGTAGGTTGCCTTTCATCATATCGAATACTGCTTGCCAGTCCCTTCTTGCCTGCAAAGTGTCTTCTGAGAATTAGCTGATAGTCCTATAGGCACCTCCCTATTGGCAACTCTCTGACTCTCTCTTGCTGCTCCTCTTTATCTTTCACCTTTGGCATCTCAGTCATGATGTGTCCTGGTGTGGTCCCCTCTGGAGACCTGTATGTCCATCTCCTTCGCAAAATTTGGAAAGTTTTCCTCATTTTTTTCAATCTTTGCTTCCTCATTCTGCACTGGTTGACTTTTTTTCTTCCTTATGTTCCAAATCATTGATTTGAACCCCAGTTTCCTTCTCTTCACCATTGGTTTTGTGTGGATTTTCCTTCATGTCACTTAGCATAGCCTTCACTTCTTCCCTTATGCGTTTACTGTACTCAAGCATATCTGTCAAGCCTGTGAGCATCTTTATCACCAGTGTTTAGAATTCTGCATCTGTTATGTTGTCTGTCTTCTCATCTTTTAGGTTGGCTATCTCCTTGTCGCTTAGTTCTCCCACTGGAACCTTGATCCATTTCTCCTTTTGGGCCATACATCTCTGTCTCCTCATTCTGACAGGTTCCTGTGTTTGTTTGCCTCCGCATCCCAGGTAGAGCTGTCACTCCTGTTACATTGTAAGGGGTGAGCCTTAGGGATTCATCAGTACAGGGCGACCTGTTTCACCACGTTGTGGCACTGTATGTGGGGGAGGGGTCCGAGAGGGAACAATGACGCCTGCCCAGCACTCGCCCCTTTTCCGGGCACCTCTCCCACTTCCACACTGGACTGGCCCCCCTCTAGCTGCTGCCCTGGCCGTCATTCCCAGAGTGGGTGGGTCTGTGGATGTTCTAGGACCATGGGGCCCTTTAAACAAGTGGACTCTGCTGAGATGCTGGTAGTTTCTGCCTTCACCCCAAACCCCACTGTCTGCACAGTCAGAAGCAATGAGGCTTGATTTTCCCCGGTGCTGGCACCATGAGCTATGAGATCTGGTGAGGATCTGGGATAGCTCCCCAGGTGTCCCTCCTGACTTTTAAAAATGTGTGACTGTGCCTTTCGGCTGGCCTGCTGCTGCCGCCACTGTTGGTGCCACCACACCGCGTCCTCTCTGCCCTGGCACCACTCAACCTACATGTCTGGATGAGTATTTCTTCTTTATATCTTTGTTTTCTGGACTTCCATGCAGTTTGATTTTCTGGAACTTCTGGTTGTTTCTAGTTTTGAGGTAGTTGTATTCCTTCTTAGTTGTGAAGGGAGACACAGTGTGTCTGTCTATGCCTCCAACTTGGCTGGAAGTCTATCTGCTTTTCACTTAGTTCTTTTTCTGGAGGTTGATCTGTTCTTTCATTTGGGCCATACTTCTTTGTCTCCTCAATTTGGCAGCCACCCCGTGTTTGCTTCTGTGTATTTGGTAGAGCTGCCGTTGTAAGCAACAGAGCCTTAGGTATTTGTCAGTGGAGGGTGACCCGTTTCACCACTTTATGGCGCTGTATATGGTGGAGGGGTCAGAAAGGGAACAATTTTGCTTGTTTGGCACTTGCCCCTTTTCTAGTCACTTCACTCACTTTGCTGTATGCAACTGGCAGCCCTCTTGCTGCTGCCGTTGTGATGGCTCCCAGAATGGGTGGGTTTGGGGATGTTCTAGAACCATGCGGCCATCTAAACAGACTCTCCTGAGAGACCGGCAGTTTCTGCTGCTGCCTCAACCCCCACTGGTTTTCACAATCAGAAGCTATGAGACTTTATTTTCCTGGCACTGGAACTGTGAGCTGCATAGTCTAGCCTGAGGCTGGGATCACTCCCCAGGTGTCCCTCCTGGGTTTTTCCACCACTCCCAAATGCAGGATCTTTCATTCCATCTGCCACAGCCACCGCCTCATCTCTGCCACACCGTATCCTCTCTGTCCCTGCTCCTTGTTTCCAACCCTTCTACCCATCTGGGTGAATATTTCTTCTTAAATCCTTGGTTATTGGACTTCCATAGAGTTCAATTTTCTGGAAGTTCTGGTTGCCCTTTGTTTTGAGGGAGTTGTAATCCTTCTTATGGTTGTGGAGGAGGCAAAACATGTCTACCTATACCTCCAACTTGGCCAGAAGTCTCAGAGAGACAATCTTTTGACTGTTGAGAAGTCTTACTTTGCCTTGCTTTTTTGGAGGATATTTTCAGTGGCTATCAAATTCTTGGTCAACGGCTTTTGTTATTCCTAGCACTTTGAAGATATTCTGTTGTTTTCTGCTCTCCACTGTTTCTGGTGAGAAGTCAGGCACCACTTGAATTGTTCCCTTGTAGGTATTATGTCCTTTTACTTGGGGTATCTTTAAAGTATGCTCTTAGTTTTTGGTTCTCAGCAATGATTATGACATGCCTAAATGTGGTTTGTTTGTATTGGTCCAGCCTGGATTTTACTAAGTTTCTTGGATCTTTGGGGTTGATGCCTGCAATATTGTGATTTATAAGAAATATATAGTTGGTCATTTAGATCACCAAAGTATATTTCTCCTAAATATTTGGTCTTCATAATGGTTTCTAGCTCACAGTGTCCAAAACCCTTGCAATTTCCTGAGTATAAGAGGAATGGAAACATATTTTGTTATATTTGGTCTCTTGTCCTCAGTTTCTGAAATCACTTTGGAGCCATAAATGGGAAAAAGTGTCTTGTTTTTCTTAAGAAGCTTGGTTCACCACAACTGAGTTTATGTTAATGAAATGACTTTTGGAGTGCACCTAAGGATGGGGACTGGTTAGCAGGGAACCAATCATGAATTGTAACTTTCAGCCCTGCCCCCTGATCCTACCCTCTGATTTCTGAGAAGGAAAAGGGGGCTGGAGGTTGAATCAGTCACCAATGGCCAGTGATTTAATGAGTCGTGCCTATGTAGTTTGGACTCTTCAGGATTCTAATCAGTCATGGCAGCCCAAATACCATGCTTAAAAAGTTTGCTATAAGTTCAGCTAGTTTCTCTTTACCCATCTCTATGGAAGGTAACCCTTTCTCCTATGGTCCCACCAAGTATGGGACAGCTGTGGGTTTCTTCTCTTCTGTGAAGGGCACATTACTTCCTGGAGTTAGTTCATTTATATTTCTTTTGTCTGTATTCTCTGATGAGTTTTTTTTAAACTATGATGTATAAGGGGAGGGGTTGGATGGGGAGGGTTGTTATTGATGGTTTTTGATGTTGTGTGTGTGTGTGTGCGCGCGCGAGACTTTCTACATCTGAACCCAGCCTGTTTATTTTCACGAGGAATAAAGCAGGAAGAGTTAAGAGATTGTTTTTGGTGGAAGTTGTATTTATTTTAACTTCATTTTATTCTCCTCTTCAATGCATGATAAAGCCTTTTTGAGCTACTGCCCTTAACCCCCCAGAGACCCTTTAGTGGCTCCCTTCTCTGAATCTCCTATGAGTACCGCTCATTTTGTCTCAACAGTATCAAATAACAGGCATGTGTTCTGGCACTCTACCTCTCTACTCCAATTTCCTAACATACCCACACAGAAATTGCTCATCAGTCTTCTGGCTTTCTGTCCTGTAGAGACTGAATGAGTCCTTCCAGTCTCTCTCAACACAATGAACCAGGCAATCAATTAGATTTGGTCCAAAGTATTAAATATATTTGCTATACTGGGTTTAACCTCAAAGATATATTTTTTCCTGACAGCACTTGGGACTCCTCCAGGAAAAGATCTTTCTTGTGGGGCATCAATAACTTATAGGTTCTTGTCACAACCAGACAATACTTCAAAGAGGATCGATCAGTAGATACAGATCTGCTTCACAGAAAAATAAGAATGAATTGGAAAATACTAGGGTAAAATGACCTGAGAAGAGTTTCTGCTAGAATCATGAAATACACATTTAGAAGTGGAGGATACAAATCCAGTCTTGACCTCCCTGGGTTTTAGTATATTCATCTTCTAAGCCAGTGGGGGTGGGGGGGTGGGAGCAATGAGATAAATTATACTATATAATCTTTAGGACCCTTCTGATGCTTGCATCAAATATAGAGAAAACTATAATAGAAATGATGTCGCTAAATTTTATTTTCTTCCACTCCTTTAATGACTATTCTTTTACCATGCATTTAAGCAGCAGCAAGGGCTTTCCATATACACTTCTTGTATATGGAAACACAGAAAGTAGTCAAATTCGTATACATATATAGCATAGAGGATAGTCTTGAAAGCTATGATTTTCAATAATAAGAATCGATTTTTTGAGAAAGAGGATTAATTTTTTTTTTCTTTTCATTGTAAAGCTTGGTTTTTAAGTATCAAGAATTGGAAGCACTCAGAGGATAGTATTATACCATATATCCGTGAAGTCTTCTGAGGGAAATAAGAGTTTGACCAGCTTGCTAGAAAAGAAGTATCAGAAAGGTGGTGATCAGGATTTAGATACCTCTAAATTCCCAGTACCCTTTCACAGGCCAAACCACAGGATAAGGCTGGGGTGACAGAAAGCCTGAGAAATCCACCTCAGTACTCCCAGATACATTTGGAGAGCATATCAGAGAAGAAAGACTCACTCCCTGGCTTCCTCGGGTACAACCCAGAAGCTCACATTGCTTATAAAGAAGCTTAATTGTCCAGCAGGTTACTTGAGCAATGGAGTGGAGGAGTGGCTGAGGGAAGTGGCCCAGCTGATTTACCAGAGGCCATTTCACAGAATCCTCCATTTGCCAGTATGGTGTGTAGAAGGCAGACAGGACTTTCAGGGCTCCAGTGGGGTCATGGGAGGGCAGTTGGGCACGTGGACCCAAGGAACTTGAGCTTTGGACAAGAAGTACATGGTCATGTCCCAGGACAGTGGAGTCCAGTTTCCAGGACTCAAGAGAAGAGTGCCTGGAAGTAGGAACAGAAGAGAGCTTGGGACTCAATCCCCTTTCTCCAGGACTTGAACTTGGAAACTTGGCACAACTCCTAGGGAGAAGGGGAAGGGGAAGACCCCACGTTAACTGAGCATTTATCTGGAAGGGTCTGAGTTTGAGATCAGAAATGATTTGGATACTTTTAAATTGGAAAGCTTCAGTTTTTATGCATCCATGAAAAGGACAAATGGCGAACTTTTAGTGCTTGAGAACGTTTACATTTTATGCACATAAGTTTCTTGGACTCTTGAAACTAAAAAATACAACCTGCAGAAGTGATGATGAGGTAGTTCACACTTGTGTATTGGCAGTGGTAAATTCCTGCAGCTTGATTCCAAACAGCACTTTGATAATAAACCTGAATCTACAGATAAGAAGACAGACAAGTAGGAAAAGAAAGAAGAAAATGAAGCAAATGAAACATTTACACACTGAACTAAAACTTCCATACCTATGAGATCTGTCATAATGTGGCACTGCTCACTACTCCACCCCTCTGTGCACTCTCTGCTCCACTTATACTGGCCTTCTCCAGCACTCCAAGCCCCATCCTCCTTGTTTTGTTATTTATTGCGGCATTACAAACCATCCAACACATAGAGACTTAGAACAGCAGCAGTACCCATTTACTCTCACAATTCTCTGGGTTGACTGGGCTCAGCTGGGTGGTTCAGCTCCTCCATGTGGGGTGGCATGTCCAGCTGTCTGGATGTGCCAGTGGGCTGGAATGGCTGAGATGGCTCACTCTCATGGCTGGCAGCTGAGAGCTGAGATGACACTGTCAGGTGGAGGTTGCATCGGTCAGTTCTCCAGAGAAACAACCAATAAGGGGGGAGGGGTGTGTGTGTGTGTGTATGTGTGTTTAGAAAGAGACTTATTATGAAGAATTGGCTCACATGTTTATGGATGCAGGCAAGTCCCAAGATTTGCAGGGTAAGTCGGCAAGCTGGAGACTCAAGAAGTCTATGTTGTTATTCCATTTTGAGTGTAAAGGCCTGAGACCCAGAAGAACTAATGGTGTAGTTTTGTCCAAAGGCCAGCCAGCTTGAGACCCAGGAGGAGCTGATGGTTTAGTTGGGGTCTGAATGCAGAAATAAAACAGTGTTCCATTTTGAAGGCAGTCAGGCAGGAAAGAATCTCTTTTACTCTGAGGAGGCCAGTCTTTTAGTTCTAGTCAGGCCTTCAACTAATTGGAGGTGGCCCACCCACATTAGGGAGGACAATGTGCTTTGTTTAGTCTATGATGCAAATGTTACTCTCATCCAAAAACACCTTCATGGGAACACCCAGAATAATGTTTGAGGAACAATCTGGGTACCCTATGGACCAGTCAAGTTGGCACATAAAATTAACCATCACAGAGGGCCTCACTTCACCACATTATCTGCCCCAGAGCCTGGGCTTCTCACAGCATGGTGGCTGGGTCTCAAGGGGCAGTGTTTCAAATTTGCTGAAGTAGAACCTGCAGATCTCTTAAGGCCCTGCCCTGGAAGTCACAAAACATTGATGTTAATCAAAGCATGTCACAGGATCAGCCTTGATTCAAGGGGAGGAGAAATAGGCACCACCTTTCTGTAGGAGGGGTGGCAAAGGAACCGTGGCCATGTTAATTTCCCATGAATCTCAAGGCCTTCCTGCATGCTGTCTTCCAAGAGGATTTTCCTTTCCTCCTCTTTACCTGGCCAACTCCACGTCATTCTTTGGGTCTTAGCTTCAGTTTCCTTCCTCCACGGTAACCTTTGTAGGACCCTCTCCCAATTGTGCAACCAGATTAGGTACCTAATTCTGTGCACACGCACACTCTACTTTTCTGCACATTGCCCATCACAGCTATAATTTATTATTTGGGTAAAGATATCCTTCCCAACTGGCTTCAGTCTCACTGTGAAGGTGTTGGTGTTGACTGGGGTGAGGGGAGATGGAAAGAGCATTGGATTTAAAGGCAGAATGCTTAGATTTAGGTCTGCTCTGCCACTTATCAGCCGCATGACTTTGTGTTCTCAGGCCTTTACCCTCTCCATCTGCAGTAATAGAGAGCTTTTTCTTATAAAGTTGCTGTGAGGATAACAAGAGAGACTTGCTGTAAAAGTCTATTGCAGATGTTGTACTGTGTATAAGATTGGTCTTTCTTCCTCCTCCCTTTCCATTCCTTCTCTTCTTTCTCAATATGAAGAAACCAATGCATGCACCTTCAAGTTGAAGTACCCCATGGGTCACATTAGTCTCCAGGTACGATTACTTGAGACATAGGCTAGCAAGGGTCCTACATGGCTCTGTGTGCCTGGCACAGTCAGGATGCTGTGTGCGCCCACCATGGTGGGCAGAGTACACTGGGGAGCCCCTGCCCATGACTATGGCACTCTACTCTCTAGAGCTCTGTGGGTGTTCCCCATGGGAGAAAGTGAGACACGAAAAGACTGGGGGGAAGCTGTGAAGAAAAACAGGTTTTCTTCTAATTTGCTTACCCATACTTCACATATGGGTTTCAAAATAAAATGTGTGCCTTAAAAAGCAGAGTTTGATCAGTCGCCACTGGGAGGCAGCCAGTTAAACAAGAATGATATCACCCAGCCTCCAGACTGTGGGGTGAATATAAGGTCAGAAGACTTAAAACCAAGAATCCCCCCTCCAAACTAAAAATGGCAAGTTCATATGAGCAGATGAATACTGTTCATTCTAGATAGCAAGGAAGCTAGAGAAGACAACTAGGTTATATCATAAGGACTCAGGACAATTTTGAACAGGCTACCACTGATCACAGACGACCATGAGCGAGGACAGCAACTGCAATGGACGAAAAGTTTTCAAATACATTAAAATACAGAAATTCATAATGAAGCTTACACAAAATAATAACTGATTACCATGAAGGATGCTAGGGAACTAACTTATTATTCTGAAAGCTAATGAATGAAAGGGAAGAATCAAGCATTTTTGTCGGTTTTCATAAGAATTCTAGCTCTGGCTAACCCAAGAGTCAGTGAGGTGAAGTTTCTCTTTATATTATAGAAGCACTCCAGCTAATGAGCGAAGAAGATGTGCTAGAATGAGAATGTTACCATTTTGCAGCCCCTCTGATTTAATGGATCTACATCCTGAGAGTAATAGCCGCTAACGTAGCAAAAAAAGAGAGAACTGGTTTTATGTGCTACCTAATGGAAGTTCACAAATGTTACCTGTGATGTAATTGTGCAATATTAATAATAATTTTAAAAAACCCTATTAAGCCTCCAAATGAGGAGTGAACAAACCTTTTCTGTAAAGGGCCAGATGGCAATGTTTTGGGCTTCATGGAGTCGTCGTCGTCGTCGGCAGCCGTCCGTCTCGAGAGACGATGGTGTAGCTTCTTAAGAGTCCATCTGCACCGCCGAGAATGGCTGTGCAGTCCGACTCGGGAGTGACATCGTATCTGTCTCCTCCCGTGTTGAATCGACATCTTGCGATGACGCTGAAGCTACAGAGCCTGGGCAGGGTGATATGGAGGGTCTGCTGTTGCCCATGCAGCAGACCCCCCCTCTCTTCGCAGCTGAAGGGTCCAAGGGAAAGACGGAGTCAATACAGCTTGGCTTCAGGTGCGCCGCAGGAGTTGCCGGTGTTGACTACAACGTCAAACCGCCTTAGGGACTCCGGCTCCGGATTTTCTGTCGGGGTTTACTCCCTTAGCCTTTCCCCTGAAGAGGTATGCCGCAAGGCAGCGGAGGTTTTTTGGAGTCAGAGTTTTCCTTCTCTGATGTGCTTCATGGAGTACCTCTGTCATAACTACACAACTGCCATTCAAACGCAGAAGCAGCCATAGACAATATGTAAGCAAATGGATGTGTAATTGTCTTAGTAAACTTTGTTTACAGAAATAGGTCACGGGCTGGATTTGGCACACAGGTCATAGTTTGCTGATCTTTGCACTAAACCCAACTGCCAATTTATAAGAAATTCAGAAGATGGAAGAATATCACAATCAGCAAAATCCAGGCTATGGGAAAATCTATAAGAAAAGATATCAATTTCTTCAACAAATAAATTGCAATTAAAATGGGGGTGGGGGATGGGAAACCTATAAATTAAAAGAGACTTAAAAAATCAACCAATCCCAATGTGTAGATTTTTTTTGAATCACAATTTACATAAACTGTTAAAATAGGGAAACAACTCAAAATTAGAACCCTTTCCAAATATTTGATGATATTAAGAAATTATTTTTAGTTTTTAGGTAGAAAATTATGGGTTTTTAAATATATATAAGAATTATAAGAAAAAAATAGAGTCCCCTTGGAGACTCTCTCTTTGTTTCAATGATGCTGTATTTGCTCCAAAAACAATGTAGAAGCCCACCTTCCAATCCATAGTACTGCCTCTTAAGGAAATCAGCTCATTCTGTCTTATTTTTATTCAGCTGCCATCCCTGCATCTTAGTTTGACCACTTACCTGTTCCAGTCTCTAGATTCTGAATAGCTTATCATTTCGAAGACCAAACCAGGCCAATTAATACTTACCCAGTGCTTTGTTACTCATTTTATCATGTAGTCATCACAACAGCTCTGTGAACTGGTTCACATCACACCTTGTACACATGGGGAAACTTTGCTCATTGAGGATCAGTAGTTGCCCCAAGTTTCCCTGCTAATAAGTAGTACAGCAAGGACCTGCCCCCAAGAGTCTGGTGATGATTCACTGTCTCTTTCTGGGGGGTATTCCAAGGAAGGTGCCAGATCCCAAAATGTTTGGGCAAGGGCAGTTGTCTTGGAATAAGAGTGACCTCTCAGAGTGATTTAAGGAAATGAGAAAAAAAGAGACCATCGAGGAGAGATCGCTATTTGAAAAAAAAAATTAAATAAAAGGGTTTGTTTGAATGCACAGGCTCATTTCCCCCCTGCTTTCTATGTAGTCCCTTCAGAGAGGAAACACTCTCAGAAACAGAGCCTCATACCCCTGTTTCTCCTTCTTCCTCCTTTTTCTCCCTCCTTTTTCTCTTTTGATGTTTTTTCAGTTTTTTTCCTCCTCAATTATCCCTTTCTCCCCGAAGCCTTTCCAGATTGCTCTGCTTATATGAATTCTCCCTCCATTAATCCTGTTATTAATTATAGTTGTCCATTGAACAAGACTATTTCAACTGTGAAGACCTACTTATAGGTGGATTTTTTCAATAAATATTGTAAATGTATTTTTTCTTCCGTATGATTTTCTTATTATATTTTGTTTTCTCTGGTTTATTGTATTATAAGAATATAGTATATGATACATGTAACTTACAAAATATGTGTTAGCTGTTTATCTGGTTGATAAGACTTTTGGTTTATATTATTGGTAAGGCTATTAGTAGTTAAATTTTTGCAGAGTCAAAAGTTATATGTGGATGTTCAACTGCACAGGGGTTACTACTTCTAACCCTGTATTGTTCAAGGGTCACTGCAATTAGTTAATAATTGATCTGCCAGTACTGTTTTGTTGATTTCTCTGATGACCTTTATCAGATTCTGCCTTATTATCATTATTTGAGGACTTGTATTAGGGCCTCTGTTAAACAACTGAGGACAGTTGTCAGGTTGGATCCACCCAGCCTGGGCCTCTGCATGATACCAGAAACAAGGCAGAGGGAGAGATCGAATCAGCTCAAAAGTAGCAGACTGGTCACCTTACCAGCAAACATCAAGAGGAGGGACCTGCCATGGTCATCAAAGGATGAAGAGCTGGAGGCACATATCTTTGTCCAAACAAGAGGGTTTCTGGTCTGCTCCAGAGAGGAAGGAAGACACTGGCTGGCCTGCAACCTGAAAAGGAAGCTGACCTAGAGGCTCAAAGACTGATGCATCATGATAGGATGAATTGAACATGGAATTATTAATGCAGACTTGCTTGAAATAGTGTATGAGTCAAACCAAACTTATTTTTTGTAAGAAAAACTTTAATCTCAAAAAATTATTCACATACATTTTCATCATAATGACCACTTAACTAGGAATAAGCTTTTTTCTCTGTCAAATCAAACTTATTAAAAGTTGAGTAAGAAGAGACAGATGCCTCTTAACTTTAGAATTATTTGCTATGCAAGCAAAAATTTTAAAAGAAAAAGTGTATCCAGAATCCTGCTCCCCAGCAAACAGGTTTTTCCAGTTTAATGTGTCCTTTGTAATTTTTGTTCCCATGCACTTAAATGATGTATAGTTGTGTTCAGTGCAAGTCTCATTTTGAAGTGTGATTTTTAAAAATATGACACATAATAAACTTTCTTTTTTCTATGTTGTTATATACACTTCATAATAATTTTATGGCTGCATAATATTGTATCGACTTAGTGTACCATAATTTATATAACTACTTCCTTATTTTCATATATTTTGGGTTGCTTCTAGTTTTATGCTCTTGTATATAATATTGCAATACATACTTTTCCTCATCCTTTTTCTCTTTTAAATTATTGCCTTACCATAAGTACACAGGAATAATATTGCTAAAGCAAAAGGCATTAATATCTTGAAGGCTATTAAAACTGTAAACTTGTTTTCAAGTGAATATCCCACATTATTCCAGCCCCATTACAAACTGTGACGTTTGATGTTTCCCCTCTTAGCTATGTTTTAATTTTGCTTTTTATAATGAAAATAATTACTTTTCATTATTAGAGGTTGAACCTTTGAATGTTTTTCACAACGTGTGTTTGCTTTTTTTAAAATCCTCACCCAAGGATATGTTTATTGATTTGAGAGGGAGAGGAAGGCAGAGAGAGAGAGAGAGAGAGAGAGAGAGAGAGAGAGAGAGAGAGAGAGAGAAACATCAATGTGAGAAAGAAACATTGATTGGCTGCCTCCCAAATGCACCCTGACTGGGGATCGAACCTGCAACCTTTTGGTGTACAGAATGATGCTCCAATCAACTAAGTGACCAGGCCAGGGCCTGGGTTTGCTTTTTAATCTCATCTTTTATTTGTGAAGTAAGTGTCAGTGCATCTGTATTTCTTGTATATAATCATTTTTGCTTTCTTCTTTACAAAATATGGTAGAACTTCTTAATTGTGACTTTATGAATGCATTATCATCTTAACTTTGTTGTTGAAATGTTTTTCACAGTCCAGCTGAGCCCCAGAATTCCTGTGAACCTGCATATATGTGTGTGTGTGTGCACACACATGTGTGTGTTCTTTTAGATGCTCAGGCCATACCCTGAGTGTCTGATTCATTGGGTCTGCAGTGGGACTAGAGCATATTTTAGTTTTAGCAAGCCCACCAGGTAACTCTGAACCACTGACTAACCACACATGCGTCAATTTATTGAGTGACAACAATGAACCCAGCTCTCTTTATATGTCAATATAAAATTATGAATGCACTTGATATTATTTTTCTGTGGGTTCTTAGATCTCAAATATTGGGTTACATTTTTTCCCCTTATGATGGCTCTATTAGTGCTTGGTTGTCTTTAACTTCATTCGAACTAATTTTGTTAGATTTTATTGTAACAGCTGTCATATCAGTGTGCATTTAAAAAACATCAAAATTGGTGGATTTTTGTGCAGCCACTTTAATATTGAAGGTGGAAGAAAACACACATTTGGGGCATATTATGCTTTATTATTTTAAGAAAGGTAAAAACACAACTGAAACACAACAAAAGATTTATGCAGTGTATGGAGAAGGTACTATGCTGATCAAATGTGACAAAAGTGGTTTGCGAAGTTTCTTGGTGCTATTGACATTCTGGCCAAATAATTCTTTGCTGTGGTGCTGTCTTATGCATTGGAGGATGTTTAGCAGCACCCCTGGCCTCTACCCACTAGAAGTGTGTCAGCGAGAGATAACTGACATACTCAAAATATCCACATCAATCAAGTTATTGGTGAAAACGAAAAATTGTCTTTTACAGAAAAAAATTAAGACTTTTTGGCCAACCCAATATTAATTCTCAAGTAAAAGTCTCAATGCGAATTGATTTTTCTCTACAATCTAATATTAATCACAGCTACTATTTATTAAATATTTTCTATGAGTCAGGCCCTGTGTTAAGGACTTTATATGCATCAATTTATTTCATCTCCATAAAAACCCTCTGTACCATCACTACAACAACAACTACTACTATTACTATTGTAAAGATGAAGAAACGGAGACCAAAGAGGTTAAGTAACTTTAGTAACTTTCTCAAGATCAGTAGCAAATTCAAAACTTGAACTAGAGTTTTTGACTCTAAATCCAGATGTCTTTAGTTATGATCCTAAGCTGCCAACTCACTTGGTTGACAGTGATTAGAAAGCAAGATGGAGATCAGAGGAGAAATGTGCCAGCTGCCACGTTAAGCCCACCATGCCAGGAAGGATATAGGGGTGGTAAAGATGGGCAAGGGAGGTGGCTTGTGGGGGCGGGACAGAGATGAGGTGCTGGGAACGCAGACCTGGTGCCAGTCCTGGGAGGCAAGGAAGGCTTAAGATGTGACATCACAACTCAGAGGAGGTGAGCACAGAGTAGGCAGTTCTGCAGGGACTCGGCCCACCTGTGGTCCAGTCCTGCCTGCCTGTCTCAAATGTCCCCTGTGGCCTCTGGCAAATCGTCTGCCTCTTAGGGCTTGAACCATTATCCCTGCTTTGCCTTCCCCAAAGTGGTTATAAGGAACAAATGAGGGG
Source organism: Furipterus horrens (assembly GCF_987537825.1). NCBI lineage: Eukaryota > Metazoa > Chordata > Mammalia > Chiroptera > Furipteridae > Furipterus > Furipterus horrens. The sequence continues at coordinate 101,938,636 of NW_028327177.1, read as the reverse complement.
TTGATATGGCACAGCTCAATAAGCCTACTTGTTGGAATTTATTGTAGGAAGAGAAAAGAAAGGGAATATTTCCAAGCTGGTAAACTTGAGTTTCCCCTCACACAGGGCCTTTTCATGTGACTTTACACCTGTTGCCCTCACCTCAAAGCTCCTGAACACATCCCCCTCCACCGTGGCCTTCACTGAGAAAATAGAGATGCTACTGCCCCATACCTGCCACCCTCACCCCCGATCTACCTGCACCTGCTCCTCTGGAAGATGTGTCCCTGCTCCTCTCAGAGGCCAGCCCTCACTGGAGTTCTAGGTCTGTCCCATTCCTCCTCAAGGCCCTCTCTCCTGCCATCCTCTCTGTTGGAGCACCCCAAGAATATTCAAGCTTGCTGCAGGATCTTGCATGTTGGAAAGGATCCTTAATGAGACCTGCACTGACTACTGCCTCTGTCATGGAAAACGCTCTCCTCCCATACTGCCAAGCTGTCGCTGTCTCCTGGTTTTCTTCTCACCTCGCTGGCTGCTTCTGCAAGCTCCCTTTTTCTCTACCCACCTTCTTTCCATGCTTTTAGTGTCATCTGTCCACCCTGGTTCAGACCTCTCCCCTGAGTTCCAAACCATGCACCTGACTGGCTGCATGGAATCTCCACACGAGTGTTGAACAGGCTTCTTGCAATAGACATGTCAAAAGCAGAATTTCATTTTCTACGTTCCTACCTTGAGTCAAACCTGCTCTTCCTCATCTCAGGAAGAGGCCTCGGGCACCCTCATCTATGTGGTTATTTAGGCCAGAGACTTGGAAATCATCTCTGATTCTCCCCTTGCGTTCCCCAGCACATCCAGTCTATCAGCAGGTTGTATTGGTTCAGCTTCGAAGCTGTCTCCAGTACGCCTGTTCCTGCCGTGGCCTCCACCCATCCAGGCCAAGTCACCACCAGCTCGGCGGCATTGCTGGCCCACAGCCTCTTCCCTGAGTCCTCTGCTCCCAGCCTTGCCTTCTCTCTATACCATCCTCTCTCCACTCAACAGCCAGAGAGATCTGTTAAAAATGTAACTGGCTCTTGGAAGCTGACTACCATGTAAAGCAGATTGGGTGAGGGCACTGGATGATGGAAGGTCAGGTGCAGGGCCACAAAGGTCCCCTGACAACTGACATTGAAACTCTAGATGCCTATCTTGGATCCTCGCCTTGTCCAGCCTCCCCACATGACACCCATGGAACAGAAATGACTGAGACCTGCTTGCATTCCTCACCCACAGAATCATGAGCAGCAAATAGATACTGTTTTAAGCGACTTAGAAAACCCTGACACTCACTTAACTGTCCCTCACATGTGACTGTGATACTTAGAGTGAAATCCATACTTGCCATGGCTTATGGGCCTTCACTCTCCATTCTCTGCCTCCTACTTTTCTTTTGAGCACCATGTGGTGGCCGTATGATTCTGTTCATCAGACCAGTCATGTTCATTCCTGCCTCAGGGACTTTGCACTTGCTGTTCCCTCACCCTTTCCTGCTGCACTTGGTGTGGCTGGATTCTTTCTATTCTTCAAGCCCCAACTCAGATACCGTTTCTTCCGAGAGGCTTTCTCTAACCACTCTCATCACTCTGTAATATCATCACCCTGTCTATTTTCTTCCTAGCCTTTGCTACAGCATGGAACTATCTTATTCATGGAATTTGTTTATTATCTGACTCCCCTCAGGAGAATGTAAGTTCTGTAACAGCAGAATTTTGTCTCATTTAGCACTGCATCCTTGGGGCTCGACAGGCTGATGACTCATAGGACTTTAGAAAATGTTTGATAGATGAATGTTGATTAGGAATAATTATGATTATGCATATTAGATTAGTGCTTCTTAAGCTTCAGTGTTCATATAGGTCACCCAAGGATCTTGTTAAAGACAGATTCTGATTCCATAATTCTGGGAGTCTGGGGTGACGTTGTGCATTGCTAACAAGCGCCCAGGTGATGCTGATGTAGCTGGTTGACAGAAGACACTTTGATCAGCAAGACATTTAGATGTTTCTACCTGCTGTAATATTTAGTGATCATGTAAACGTATATGTTTTGGCAGGAAGTAAAAATAAACACTCGGAAGCTTTATCCATGGTTCAAGTATCTTTCTAGGTATTTTCAGTTGATAACTATCATGTTCAAGGCTGACTCTTGAGTCTCTAGCTTCTCACGCAAGTTGTTTTAAAGCTAAAGCTACTTCTCCGAAATCAGTTATGCTTTGCATGCCTTCAGGGTGCAGTGGCTGTCCATGAGCACGCTCATCGGAAAGATGTCCTGAGCTCCATGTCAGTCTGGCACGGGAGATCCCAATCCCTGCTCGCCTGTAATCACTTTAGCAATTAGCTAATGTCTCTGAGACTGTGAGTCATTAGTGCCTGGTGATTCAGAGTCCATCTATGTCTAGTGAGTTTCCTCAAGCAACTTTGCTGTCTGGTCTCTGTCCCTTGTGCCAGCATTTGCCCGTCTTTTTCCTTGAGTCAAAGGGAGTGATGCCCAGCAGACCCAGTGCACCATGCCTTCCTTTGCCTCTGGGGTTGGGTACTGTGGCTTTGGCTGTTCCTCAGCCCCTGGCCTTAGAATGCACACATGCTCGTTAGAATCAGAGGGATGGCTGGCTTCTACAATGAGGCCTCAGAAACAGGGGCTCAGAGCAAGGGAGGTACCAAGAAGATGGTCTTTGTCAGGGCATCTTCCAGGGCTTGCCGACTCCAGGCCCGTCCCTGAGCATTCACCCTCAGCCAGGCCCGTGCTGAGCAGTTATCCATCAGTTGTCTCCGCTGCTCCCAACAGTCCTGATAGGGAGGCAACTGTGACTCAGGAAGAAGTTGCCATGAGAGGTGGGTGGCTCACCCAGGCTCCTGCAGCTGGTAAGGTGGCCAAGCCAAGACCATGGGCAGTTGTCCCAGCCCACACTGTGGTGCAAAGCTGCTGCTGCTGCTGCTGCCTTATGGTAGGTGCAGTCACTCAGGATGCCCCGGGAAGAAGTTCTGCCACCCAGCCTGCGCATCATCTCAGGGCTCAGAGCAAATGCAGAGAGGCCAGTGGGGCCAAGGAAGAGGCTGCTCCGTGGGGAAGGCCCAGGATGTAGGCAACAAGGTTGTGGGAGCTGTTTCCCCTGCAGCACGCTCCTCAGGGCTCCGACCCAGAGTGGGTTTTCGTAGAGGACTCTGTGGCCAGCCTTGCTGGGGATTCTCCCGCGGGGCAGCCTTTTACAGAGGCTCCAGCGCCCACATTGGTCCACAGGCAGTGCCCCTGAATCTGCCCTCAGTGTTCCTTTCTATAGGGTGAGCAGTTTCTGGGCCTGTGGGTGTTGCCCACTTAAAATTACTCAGAGACATTAACTTGTTAGCATCTCCCTGTGAACAAGTTGTTCAGACAATTTCTGAGACAGGAAGCCTCGGTCACTGTGGGAGGTGGAGAAGGAGGGAGGTTGTCGCTGAGCTGTCGGTTCAGTGGGGGTGAGACATGGTGGGGAAAGCTGAGAAGAGGCAACGTTCAGCGAAAGTCGCAGCTGGGCGAAGAGTCAACCCAGGCTTCAAACTGAACGAGGATTTTATTAGAGATCACACTTTCTGAGTCCTTACAAAGTGCCTGGTATCATGCTGAGCACTTAGAATTGATTATTTCCCTCCGTCCTTCCCTTCCTTCCACCCATCCAGTCATACAGCCTTTCATTTGACTAACGTGTCTAACAGGAACTTGTCTAACATTAACCCGCATGTTCACCAGTTCAGACAGTGACGAAATGTATAAAGCAAAAAGCTATAGCTGTCCACCTAACACTAATCTAGCTCTCAGTGGGGGGTCTAAGCACTCTTAACAATTTGGTATCTTCTGTATGATCATGAATGAACAGAATTCACAAAATATTTTTTGTTTTTTTGCAAAAAAGCCATGCCAGACTCTCCATGTCATTCTCCAACCCGCTTTTCTGCCTCACTGAAGAGCATGGACACTTTTTAGCCGTCTTAAAGTGGCTAGACTCAGATGAGGATGGTGGAGTGGATTGTCTGAGGGTCACGGTAAAAGGTAAGCAAGGTGTCAAGGAAGCAGACTCAGGGGTCTAGTTTTTATCCCCCCAAGAGAGTGCCTGACCACCTTGAATTTGGCAGTGGTTCTGCCTGATAGGTGCTAGTGGAGCGGCTTGCCTTGGAGTCCTCTTCTTGGGTTGCCACACCCAAATATCTTCCTCTCAGAAGGCAGTGCAGCCAGATGCCTCAGTGCTCTGAGCCCTTAGGGTGAGCCAGTGAGCTAGATGCTAGTGTTCTAAATGTGAGATGCTGTTGAGGGAAGCCTTGCTTAGCAAACGCATCTGCATTGGGCTGGCGATTTCAGTTTTCAGTGAGCAGCATGTGAGTCACCATGATGGGAACTTCCAAGGAAGCCAGCTTGTTCTCCAGCTACATTAATGGAAGTATGGTATTTAGGAGGGTTATCAACTGGCAGGGGGAAGGGGGAGAATAGGGGGGAAAATGCAGAGATTAGGAAGCATAACTGGTTGGTACAAAATAAACACGGGGATGTTAAGAATAGTTTAGGAAATGGAGAAGCCAAAGAACTTATGTGCATGACCCATGGACATAAGCTAAGGGGGGGATTGTTGGAAGGAAGAGGGGTATGGGGTGGAGAAAGGAAAAGGGGTAAAAATTGGAATTTTAACAGCATGATCAATAAAATAGACTTCAAATACATTTTAAAAAGACAAAAGAATAGCATAGGAAATGGAGAAACCAAAGAACTTATATTCACGAACCATGGACATGAATTAAAGGCAGGGAATTGCTGAGGGGAAGAGGGGTACTGGGCAGATGAGGGCCAAGGGGGAAAATTGGGACAGCTGTAATAACATAATCAATAACATTTAAAAATAATAATAGCAATAATATGAAAGACTTACACCGCACAAACTGTGCCAGTCCTTCCTCTAAGTGCATATTATGAACTCAATTAGTCCCCAGAGGAAGTAGTTGTATTATTATAATCCTCATTTTACAGATGAAGAAACTGAAGTAAAGAGAGGTTAAGAACTTGCCTTAGATCATCTGGCTAAATTAGTATCTCTTCCTGCAGAGTATACCCTGATGAAAAAATCAAACAGGAAATCTCCATGAAACAGTATCTAAATGAAATTAATCTAGAAGCCCCTTCTCTAACTCCATCCAGCCTCCTCCCTTCAACACAGCCAAACAATAGCAGAACAAGAATGATCTATGGAAAGTGTGGTTAGCTCCATTAGAAGTAAAAAAACAAAACAAAACAAAACAAAAAAAACACTTTCCATAATTGAACAAAGTGAATAAAATTCTTTTCTGTAAGTGGCTTTGTCAGTACAAGGATTAAGTCAAAGAGACAAGTCTCTTGATTTAATAGTGTTAATATGAATGGGTCTTGTACTGTAAATCTCCTTGAATCGTTTTAGAATGCTGACAAAATGTAAGTGATGAACAATTGGAGTATATTTTATGTGCCAGCCTCTGCTCCTGGTGCTTTGATCCTGACTAGAAGTTTATGAGTTTTTTAAATCATCCCCACTTTAGAGATAATAGTAGGAGCCTTCATAGGTCAGATGCTTACTAGAGTTAAACTTTATGTACATTATTTCATTTAATTGTCATAATAACAGCATTTTACAGTTGAGGAAATAAGGGTTTGGAGGGAAGAACTCACTTGCCCAAGTGCATACCCGAATCCAATTGCTTTGACCTGTCTCTCCAATATGAATCTAGTCCAAGGCATTATTTTCTCTCTCTAGCTGCTGCAGTAGCTCTTAGCTGGTTACTCTGCTTTCACTCTTGACTTGTGTATAGATCACATCATTGTCCCCATTCTTTGCAATTCCCTGTATTCTTGCCCTTTGCCTGGACTTTGCAGTTCTTACAAAAGTAGTAGAATATATTTTTTTGCCCCTTGACTTTGGGTTTGGTCACGTGACTGACTTTAACCAGTGTAGTAAGGCAGATCCTTAAATGATCTGCCTCAACTTGACCCCTTGAGCTTCTGCTATCACCAAAGAATGACGTGTCTACACTATTCTCCTGGTCCCAGGAGAAGGATCCAGCCAGTCTCAGTTTATATCAGTCTATTCCCAGATAATTCACAATGCATAAACTAAATAAATGCTTATTATTGCAGTGGTTCTCAAAAAGTAGACTGTAGATCCCTTTCAGGTGGTCTGTGAGTTAAATTTATTTTTATAATAACAAGACATTATATGTCTTTTACATTGACATATGCCCTGATTTTTAAAAATCCATGGCAGACTGTATAAGAAAAACAATACCAACTATATACTGATTACAGCAGACATAAGAAGGGGGACCCAAACATTTAATTTATTTATTAAAAATTGTATATTCTTACATGTTTAAACTTCAGTCACCTTCAAAGTACTCTCCACTTGATGCAGTATGCCTATTGAAATTTTTTTCCCCCCACCGCTCAAAACAGTTTTTGAACTTGTCAATTTTGATGGCCTTAGTACTTGTACTGTTTTTGATTTCACCTCTTCCACATTGGCAAAACATTTCCCTTTGAGGACTTTTTTCATGCAGGGAAACAAACAAACAAAAAAGTCTCTCAGGATGAGATCAGGTGAATAGGGAGGATGTGGCACAGGGCTCATGCCGTTTTTGGTCAAAAACTGCTGAATACTCAGTGCGGTGTGGGCAGGTGCACTCATAAATCACCCATCACGAAATGGGCAAACGCATTGAAACAGTCTTCAAAAAATTCACTGAAACCAAACGCAGCCTCTCACAATGCCAGGTGGTATACTCATACAGATCGGTTCTAGAACACTTACCCAGTGGGGGAATCCTGTACTACAAGGGACCTGCCCTCCAGAAGATAATTCCAGTGTTTTTGGGTACCCCCTCATATTTTAGACTCAAAGATAAAATAAATTGAAAGTAAAATGAGATGAAAATTATGTCATTAAGCAGCAACCATAAGAAAGCTGGAGCGACTCTACTGAAGTCAGACAAATAGATTTTAAGACAAAAAAATTCCTGGAGTCAGAGGGATATTCTATAATGATGAAAGGGCAAATCCATCAGGAAAATATAACAATTACAAATGTGTACCAAATAACAGAGCCCCACAATACAGGAAGCAAAAACTGACAGAATTGAAGGGAGAAATAGACAATTAGGCTGTATTAATTGGTGACTTCAATATCCTATTTTAAATAATGAATAATGGATAAAACACAAGGCATAAGATCAACACGGAAATAAAAGACTTGAACAACATTATAAACAAACTAGAGCTAACAGGTATCTGTAGAATATTCTCCCCAACAGTAGCAGAATGTCTTCTAAAGTGCACATGGAACATTCTTGAGACTAGACTATGGTAGGCTATACAATAAGTCTTAATAAATTTAAAAGTGTGGAAATTATACAAAATATATTCTTCCTCCACAAAAGAAGCCAAAAACAATTTTGGAAAATTTACAATTATGTGAAAAATATTAAATGATACTCTCAAATAACCAATGGGTCAAAAAGGAAGTCATAAGGACAAATAGAAAATACTTTGAAATTAATCAAAATGAAGACACAGTACATCAAAACTTATGGGCTGCAGTGGTTTTAATAAGAACGTTTTAGAGTTCTGGTCAAGATAACAGCATAAGTAAATATGATACCTGGAACCTCCCACAGCCACACCAAAATTACAACTAAATTACAGAACAACCATCATTAAGAATGCCTGAAAACTAGCTGAACAGAAGTCCTATAATTAAGGCTATAAAGAAGAAGCCACTTTTGGACTGGTAGGAGGGGTGGAGTTGCAGAACAGGCTGGTCCCACACCCATGTGGTAGTTAAAAACCAGGAGGGATATCTTGGCTACAGAGGTCTCCCCTAAGGAGTGAGGAGTCCGAGCCCCACATCAGAACCTCCAGCCCGGCATTCCATTCCTGGGGAAAAAAAGTCCCATAACTTCTAGCTGTAAAAGCCAGATTGTGGCTGAGATGGAGAGTTCCTAGCATTTTAGGAGTGCTTCTTAAAGGACCTGCACACAGACTTGCTTGGACTCACTTGCCCTGAGCTCCAGCGCTGGGACAATTGCTCAAAAGGTACCAAGGACACAAGAAGGGGAACTGAATTGTCTGGCTTCAGGGTGAAGGCTGGAGGGGCAGCTTTCTCCCAGACAGAAGTGCTGGAAGAGGCCATTATTTCATTGCTGAGTTCTCTCCCCACAGAGCTGGCAGGCAGGTGCCATATCTGTCTCCATCAGTGTGGCCAACACTGGCCTGGTGTTTCCCTGAGACCATGCCCCACCCAACTCGTGGACCCATCAAAGCTGATTCCAGTGGCTTTTATATACAAATGGCCTCTCTTGGCTCATGCTTTGGACTTTCCTAAAACCTCTCAAACATGTCACATCTGGCCTTTTGCTAGGTGGTCCCAGGCATGGCAGTAGCAGTAGCCGCCTTGGTTCACAACTTGGCTTCTCCTGAGCACCTCCAAGCCCAGCATAAGTAGAACCATCTGCAGATCACTATGTAACTCATGCCTGGTGGACCCAGGCAGGGCACAGGTGGTGGCTGACCTTGCATGTCCCTGGAGGCCCTAGAGCCAGTGCACCTGATGGTCAGTTTCAGACCATATTGGATTACAACCTAATCACCTACACACACAACACATTAAAGGAGCAGACTCAGCAGGCACCAAAGCCTCACTAAAGCAAGTCCTGCTCCACGGAGCTGGCCACTGCAGAACAGCCCTCCACTGTAGTCAAAGCCTGTCTTCATAGCTGAACAGCCTGGGGGTCAGTTTCTACCAGTGACATACAAATAGCTATCAAGGCTCAACTACAACAGGACAGGGCACATTGCCTGCACAGGGTCACACCTGGAGTGCCCAGCATGGGTGATCATGGGGGCTGTGCCACTGAACCCTACAGAATACCTATTACTTAAGGTCACTCTACCAAACCTAGGAGATGTAGCAGCTCTACCTAATACATAGAAACAAACACAGGGAGGCATCCAAAATGAGGAGACAAAGAAACATGGCTCAAAGGAAGAACAGATCAAAACTCCAGAAAAAGAACTAAACGAAATGGAGATAAGCAATATACTAAATGCAGAGTTCAAAACACTGGTTATAAAGATGCTCAATGAATTTAGTGAGAATTTCAACAACATAAACATACATGAAAACCATAAAAAAGAACCAGTCATAAATGAAGGAAACACTAACTGAAGTGAAGAATAATTTCTAGGGAATCAACAGTAGATGAAGCTGAAAATCAAAACAGCAATTTGGCATATAAGCAAGTAAAAAAACACCCAATGAGCACAGCAAAAAGAAAAAAGGAATTAAAAAAAATGAGAATAGTGTAAGGAGCCTCTGGGACAACTTCAAGCATACAAATATTTGTATCATGGGGATGTTGGAAGGAGGGGAGAGAGAGTAAGAAACTGAAAACCTATTTGAAAAAATAATGACAGAAAACTTCCCTGCCCTGGTGAAGCAAATAGGCATACAAGTTCAGGAAGCACAGAGAATCCCAAACTACGTGAACCCATAAAGGCCCACACCAAGACACATTGTAATTAAAATGCCAAAGGTTAAAAACAAAGAGAGAATCTTAAAAGCAGAAAGAAAAACAACAACAACAACAAAAAACAATTAGTTACCTACAAGTGAGCTCCCGTAAGACTGTCAGCTGATTTTTCGACAGGAACTTTGCAGGCCAGAAGGGATTGGTATGAAATATTCAAAGTGATTAAAGACAAGGACCTAAAACCAAGATTACTGACCCAGAAAAGGTATCATTTAGAATCAAAGGACAGATAAAGAGCTTTTCAGACAAAAAAATGCTAAAGGAGTTCATCACTACAAAACCAGTATTACAAGAAATGTTAAGGGGTCCTCTTGAAGAAGAAGGAGGAGGAGGAGGAGGAAGAGGAGAAGGAGGAGAAATCAAACATATAAAAAATAAAATGGCAATAAATACTTATCTATCAACAATTACTTTAAATGCAAATGGAATAAATGCTTCAATCAAAAGACATGACTGAAAGTATATCAGAAGACCCTTACATATGCTGTCTATAAGAGACTCATTCAGATTGAAAGATAAACACAGACTGAAAGTAAAGGGGTAGAAAAAGATATTTCATGAAGATAGAAACAAAGCAAAACAAAAAGCTAGGGTATCAATGCTTATACTGGACAAAATAAACTTTAAAACAAAGGCTATAACAAGAGACTCCATTTATGGGTATTTATCCAAAGAAACCCAAAACACTAAAGGACATATTCATCCATATGTTTACTGCAGCATTATTTTCAAAGCCAAGATATGGAAGCAACCTAAGGGTCCATCAATAGATGAATGGATAAATAAGAAGTGGTGCATATATACAATAGAACATAATTCCGGACTTCCGGCCAAGATGGAGGCTTAGACGGACACGCTAGGTCTCCCTCTACAACTAGAGAGGAATACAACTACTTCAAAACAAAGGATAACTAGAAATTCCAGAAAATAAAACTACACGGAAGTCCAACATATGAAGTTATAAACCAGCGGTGCCATTTGGGCAGGTAAGAGTTAAAGAGGGCAGTGCTGTTTGCAGTCGCACCCGGAGCGGCGGGCGGCGAGGAATCCAGGCTACGCAAGCCCCTGGCGGTGCGCGACTCCGGTGCTGGGGAGAGCGGCCGCTGCATCGCCTTGAACAGTGAGGCCCAGGGGGACAGGAGGACGGATCCCAGTCTCCTAGCTGAATAACTGTGTGAATCCATCTTGGACCCCTGCCCCCAAAGAAAGCACCACAGGGCTGCGAAGGTCGCGGACAGGCAGGCGCCGGTCGCTGATTTGTGACGCCAAACGGCGCCGGTCACTGGGTCATTACGAGTACACAGGCACTGCCCCCTACAGCCGGCCCAAGAAAACAAAACGCATCTGTCAAAATGAGGCAGACAACTATAGAAATCCCGGTGACACAACTCACCAGACAGCAGATAGAGAACCTGACAGATGAACAGATAAGAAACCTGTCAGAGGCTCAGTTCTGGGCCATTGTTATCAGGTGGCTTACAGAATTCACAAAAGAGCAGGAAAAAGATAAGAAAGAAGCGAAAAAATTTCATAACGAAAGGAACAAAACTGCATACAAGATAGAAGGTGAGAAAAAATCCAGAGTTCATTTCAACAAACTGGAATATGGAGAAGGAACAAGCAGTCAACCAATGCAGCGAGAGGAAATGGGAAGCAACAATGAGAGGATCAGAAACCTCTGGGACAGCTATAAAAGGCCCAACATAAGAATCATTGGTTTGCCAGAGAATGAGGAAGATGAACTAGAACTTGAAAAATTGAGTGAAAATATAATAAAGGAGAACTTCCCAGACTTGGGGAAGGGAATAGACTTGCAGGTCCAGGAAGCAAGGAGAGTTCCCAAGAGACTGGACCCAGGGAGAACCACTCCAAGACACATTATAATCAAAATGTCAAAAATTAAAGATAAAGAGAGAATCTTAAAAGCAGCAAGAGAGAAGAAAAGAATTATGTACAAAGGGGTCCCAATTAGACTATCAGCTGACTTCTCAAGGGAGACCCTACAGGCAAGAAGGGACTGGCAAGAAATATTCAAAGTAATGAAAATCCAAAACCTACAACCACGAATACTCTATCCAGCGAAATTGTCATTCAGAATAGAAGGACAGAGAAAGTGTTTCCAGGACAAAATAAAACTGAAAGAGTTCATTAGATCCAAACCACTGTTATATGAGATGTTAAAGGGACTGGTTTAAAAAAACAGAAGCTAGGGAGATGAAACAAAGGCAAACTAAATAGGCAACGAGAGTGGAAAAGGAACTGTGGGTACGGGAAGCATATTGGGGGGAGGTCAACAGGGAGGGGGAATGTGGAAAGGGAGGGAGATGATATAGGAATTGGGGATCAAGGTAGGAGGGAATGGAATAGACGGAGAGAGGTTGGGAGGAACTGTATGCACAACTAATGGACATAATCTAAAAGGGGGGGACAACTGGAGGGAGGGGGGCCACCGGGTGGAGGGGAGCAGAGGGAAGGGAAATTGGCACAAATGTAATATTTTAATCAATAAAACACATTAAATCTGAAAAAAAAAAAAGAACATAATTCAGCCATAAAAAAAATGAAATCTTGCTATGTGCAACAACATGAATGGACATAGAGGGTCTTATGCTAAGTGAAATAAGTCAGACAGACATGCAAAGTGATTTCACTTATATGTGGAATCTAAAAAACAAAATAAGCAGAACAGAAACAGACTTATAGGTACAGAGAATATTTTGATGATTGCCAGATGGGAGAGGGGTTGGGGGGATGGGTGGAAAAGGTGAAGGAATTAAGAAGTAAAAATTGGTAGTTACAGAATGGTCACAGGGGTATAAAGTACAGCATGGGTGTAAGAATGGAGTCAGATGACCATTAAGATGCAGTGAACTGAGAAGCGAGGTTTATTGCGTAAATCAGTAAGCGGGGAGACCTGCCACGGGTGGTCAGGACTCCGCCTTTCTAGGGGAGAAGGGGGTTTCTTTTATAGGGGGAGAGCACAGAGGGGGATTTTTTTTGTGAGCCTTGTCAGTGGTCTGGCCTTCTGGCAGCTGTGGGTGTGACAGGCTGATCAAAACAGGATGTGGTTTCAGCCTGATACATCCTGTCATCTCACTGGCAGCTGCAGGTGGGGTAAGGGGTCATGGAGTCTGGGGTCTGGAGATGTCAATGGAGAATATAGTCGGCAATATTGTAATAACTATATATGGTGCTGGGTGGGTACTACATTTATCAGGGTGATCTCTTCCTAAGTTATATAAATGAATAATCATGGGGTTATGTACCTGAAACTAACATAATATTGTACATCAACTATAATTTAAAAAGATAAAAGAAAAAAAGTTATGTGTGTTAACATAGAATTAGTTTATTATTATTTTAAAAGGAATTAGTAACTTTTTAAAATCACAGTTAAAAAATTTAATACAGTAGGTATTAATAAAACTAACTGACATAAACAAAAGCTCTTTGGAGTCCTCAGTGATTTTTAAGAGTATAAAGGTGTCCTGAGATTAAAACATTTGAGAATAGATGTGTTATTATATGCTGTTGAGTTTTTGTGGCTGTTTGTTATATAGCAGTAGCTAACTGTATACTACCTTGTGGTCATTTGTCCATTTGGCATAGTGGTCTTTTACAAACATCTGTTGAATCTATCAGCAGGTGAATTGATAAAGAAAATTTGGTGTATGTATGTACAATGGAATACTATTCAGCCATGTAAAGGAAGGAAATATTTCCATTTGCAACAAAATGGATGGATTTCACTTATGCTAAGTGAAATAAGTCAGAGAATGACCAAATACTCTATGATCTCACTTACATGTGGAATCTAAAACAAACTAACTAACTAAAAGTGATAGAAAAAGAGATCAGAGTTGTAGTAACCAGAAGCAGGGAGTCGGGGTTTGGGGGTGTAGATGAAAGTGGTCATAAGGAACACACCTCCGGTTATAAGATAAATACTGGGGATGTAATGTACAGCATAATGACTATAATTAACACTTCTGTATAGTATATTTGAAAGAGTAAATCCTAAAACTTCTTATCACAAGGAAATAACTTTCCTTCTTTACTTTCTTCCTTCCTTCCATCCATTGGCATGAGATGATGAATGTTAACCAAATCTACTGTAGTGGTGTCACAATATACACATATGTAAATCGAACCATGTTGCTGTACACCTTAAACTTACACGGTGCTGTATGTTAATTATACCTCAATAAAACTGAAAGTAGAAATAAAATTGACTCTGCCAACATCTAACACCTTAATTTAATCTTGGATATATAGTATCCAAGATTGTGAGAAAATAAACTTCTGATATATATATATATATATTACATCCATATCCATTGAATTATATCATTACTCTGTTCAATGGCTCTCCATTACATTTAGAATGAAATCCAAACTTTTGTAGGGCCTATGAAGTCCCTACGAGAACTGGCCCCTGTTGAGTTTGACTTTATTTCTTACCACTTTTCCCTCAGTTCACTCTACTCTGGCTACATTGTCCTTCATACTACTCAGATTGCTGCTGCCTCTGGGCCTTTGCATTTGCAGTTGTCTCTGCCTAAAATGTTCTTCTCCCAGATCTTTCCATAGCTTGATCCGTGTTCAGTCAAGTCCTTGCTCAATGTTACCACTGATAGCAGCTCAAGTCTTCCACCTCTTTACCTTGATTTTTTTCCCCTTTAGGGTACTTATCATCTCCTGCTGTTATATTAATGTGTATTTATGTATGATTTGTCTCCCCCACTGCAGTATAAGCTCCATGAGGGCAATGACTTTGTCTACCTTACTCATAGCTGAATCTCAAGGGCCTGAAACAGTGCCTGTGGCATATGGGGATTTGTGTCGTGTTAACATGTGTTGCAAAGAAGTGTCCTTGCAGTTTATATTCCTGGGAGTTCTCACTAGGCTATAAATTCCTTGTAGCCAGGGTGGTATTTTACTAAACACCTCTGCATTTATGAAGGAATGGGGATAATGATTTTTGCCTGTGGACCTCACAGGATTGTTTTTGAAGTTCTAACAAGCTAATAGACCACGGAATGTGCTCTGACAAGGAACTAAAGCAGGATAAATACCAGAGGTTGTTCTGGTTTGGCCTTCTTTAGAAAGGATATTTGGCTCCCTGTGGACTCTGAATTATGCAGACTCAGAGGAGCCGGGCTTTGCTTTCAGGTTCAATTGCCGCTGCCTAGAGCCTCATTTGGATGCCTGGGGTGGCCATTCCCTCTCTGGATACCCTCGGAAACTATCTGTTGGTGGGGACCTCATAATTCCCAGCTGCCACCAAGCCAGACAGGACCCTGAGCCCTGCAAACCCCACCTGGGAGGACAAACCAAAGTAAGACTAGATGAGAAGACCAGCAGCTCTCTGTCCCTGGTGGGGAGTCTGTCGGGGAGTGAAGGTTCTCCTTCTGTTTGAGTTGACCAGGCCACTTTATAATCTTTTCATTGAGTCTGAACTTCAAGAAGCTTTCAGGACTAAGAAAGCTGGACTAAACTGGGACAACTCTGGGTAGGGTGCTTATCTATCTACCTTGCTTCCCTCAATACCGAAAGTTCTTTAGATTAGAATTAGAGTTTAGGCCAAACCTAATTTAGGCTAAAGTTAGTTAATTTAGGTGAAACCTTCTCCCCAAAGGCAAGCTGGTGTAGAAGAATGTGACTTTGGTTTGGAACTAGCCCCAGCTGGATTTGATCTACCCCTCCCCCACCCATCATACTATGTTTGGCAGAGGGGTATTTTGCAACTCAGGGTAGTACCAGAAGTTTCTCTTTAGATGCATGACCCTCAGGGAGGGAAAATGCACGAAATCTCTAACCTATCGGTAGAAATAAGTGAATCTAAGACTGTCTTCCTTGAATCCCGGACACCTAGGGGAAGGGATATGAAGGAGAGGAGGGCTCCCTTGATGACCTCCGCCTGGGCCTTACAGTGTCCCTCCACAAACCTTCAACACTTACTGAACATCTCTCTTGTGCTAGGTGCTTTTTATGCAGTTTCATTTAAGCCTCACACCCGTTCAAGGAAGGGATACTTGTCATCTTGTTACACTTGAGGAAACCTCCCTTTTCCGCTTGTGCCCAGCCCCGCACACCGTCAGTCCCTGGATTTCTGTGTATGTAGCAGGCATTGGTTCATTAGTCAATTCTTTCAATGGATGACTTGTGCGCATACAATGTACTAGACACAGGGATACAGAGCTGAATGCAACCAGACCTGGCTTCTGCCATGGGGGGCAAGCATTAGTCAAAACCCACACAAACACAGGTGAAATCACAGTTGTGGGAAGTGCTGAGAAGGACAGGTCTGTAGTGCAAGAGGTCCTGATGGAGTGAGGAGGATGAGGTGAACTTGGCCAGGGCTGTGGGGGCACTGACTAAAGTACAGAGGACCAGAAGGAAGGTGGTGCAAGACAAGGCTGGCCTAGGTAATGGGCGGGGCCACCTGGATGCCACGGTCCATGTTAGAGCCTTTGGTCTTTACCCCTAGGGCGGAAAGAAGACATTGAACTGTTTCCAACAGAGGATGACATCATGACAGGTGTAATTTTAAGAGATAACTCTGGTTGCTATACGAGAGCAGGTGGGAGGGGACAGAGGGGTTGCAGCTGTGCAAGGACGTTGTGGCAGCCTGGAGTGGAGCAGTGGCATGGATATAGGAGTGGGGAGGCAGCTTCGAGAAACATTTAGGAGGTAAAGCAGATAGTTCTTGTGGTGTAGTCATGGTGTGAAGGAAGCTCCTGGGTAGGCTGGCTTCATGGGCATTAGCACAGGGCCCGTGCTCAGAGGACCCCGCACCTGGCTTAACACTTCTCTGCCACTGTCTTCAAGTTCTTAATAATGTCTGAACGGAGGTTCTACATTTTCACTTTGCACAGGGCCCTGCAAATTAGGTAGCTGGACTTGTCCCTGGGGCTGAACCCAGGATCTCAGCACCTTCCCCCCTTCCCTACCCCTCTATCCTGTTCAGTTCCAGGCAGTCTGAATCAACTTGTCTGGGGCAGGTGGCACAGGTCCAGGACCCGGAGGGCTCATTGCCCAGAGCCGTCAAGCTGGGACAGGGCCAGAGCTTCAGCCATAGGGGTCACAGCGCTGCAAGGAACCAGCAGAAACCAGAACCAGTCCTGATCCCATTCTGGACCTCTCTTTTATTCTTTGAGAAACAAAGGGAATGTAAGATATGATATCTGGAGTCCTTTTAAGCTACCACTTAATGTATTTATGATTCTCTTGTTGTCTTTGTTTTGGTTCCTGGCAGCCTGTCTGTGCTGTGCTAGGCATTTGGGGCTGCCGTGATGTGCAAGCTTCGAGGGCTCAGAGGGGCCCTTACTTGTCTGCTTTGTCACTGCTTGATTTTCCACCATTAGAGAGAAATGCACCATGAGGTCAAAATATAGATATTTCTGGGAGCAGTGATATTTGTGGCTCTTTTCAGATAAAATTTTAGTGGCATGATGTTCACTGGTGGGGGTAGGGGGAGACTTGTTAGGAGGATAGACCCCTCCCCCAAATCACAGTTTGGCCCGGGCTGGGCAGCACAGATCCCTGAGGGGGCGGTGGGGGGCCAGGGGGCAGAAGGGTCATGGACTGTCAGGACTGTGTTTGCTGGCCTCGAAGGCATCTGGCCCTCTCGGAAGCTGCGCTGTGTTTCCACTGGCCCTCCAGCTTGCAGAGGTTTCTGTTCTCATTCCAGGCTCTCATTTGCTCAGTACTTTGCATCTTGTTTAGTATTGTGTGGTTTCTTTAGGACTAACACCCTTGGCCCCTAATCTGGGACATTGGGCAATAACGTTAGGGTGCTATGGGTGTATGGGGAGGGGGCACATGGAAAACTCACTGATATGGACTTCCAGTGCCCTTGTCATGGGCCTCTAGTTCACTCAAATTGGGGTGACTGTGAAGTGGACCTCGAGGTTGTCGGCTTTGGGTATAGAGCCCAGATTCCAGCTTGATCTTCTGGGCATGGCTATCGGTTCCTAACCTGCTGTCTTCAGACTCCTGGGCATTCTTGTAGGCAGCAACCATATAACAGCTGCTGCTTACTAGATAGTGACCTTGAGCCAGGTACCAGCCTAGCTCAGCTCTTATTTTGTTGAAGCTCCCTGAACGATTCAACGACATGGCATGATTGTGTATTTTCCAAAAATGACACAGCAATACTGTTACAGAACCCCTGGGCTGCTCCAGTTGAAAACAAACCCACGGGCTCTTTAGTTAGGGGCCCGATTGCCCGCCGCCAAAATTATAACTCTCAATACCAGAGTTTAGTGAAAAGAAAAAGAATTGTTTATTTAACAGTTATATAGATTTAGTTATTTGCAGATTTCTGTTGTTAAGTCTTATGCTCTTTAAAATACCCACAAACACATATCCTTGCCTCCCCCACTTCCAAACCAGGCTAGTTTTAGAAAAGTTAGAGAAACCGCTTCCCTACTTTCCAAACACAGTTCAGCTTTACCAGCAGCTGCCAATCACTCAATTCTGATTGGGGAGGTCCTTTCTGTGCTGTGGTGCCCTCCAGCTCTCAATGCAGGACCGCCTGGATTCTCAGCCTCCTTGCAAACTGCCTTCTTCCTGCAAATCGCATGGATCTCCTCTCCTCAAAACCGCATGGCAAGAGCCTCTTAAAGCAGCCTGGAGACCCCTTCTCCGAGTCACATGGAGAAGGCCTCTTTACCAAGCCACGTGGAGGGAGCACACAAGAGAGCGAGAGAGCGAGAGCCCCAGACCGAGCGCGTGAGCGTGAAAGAGAGAGCTAAAATGTCCACAGCTGCTTATATATCCCTGACTGCGTCATCTGACGCAGTGGGCGTTGCAAACCGTTCCGACCATTCACAGACCCTTACGTAGGCTCTGTGTGCTTTCCATACCGTCCCCCGGTTCAAGACTCCTCCCATCTACCTGAGGCTTTGGATGCATTAAAGCCATTTTGCATAAAAAAGACACTAGCCACCGGCCTCAGGCATGTGGAGGCATTCTGAAAAGCTGCTTCCTTCTCCCCATCCCCCAGCTGCGAACTCTGGGGTTTTTTGGAACACCCCTGTTTCTGTAACAGTTTCCCCCCTCTCAGACTTAGACCCTTTATAATCTTATAAAGGACAATGGGCGAAGGTCTCATGCTCCTCTAACTGCTTCCTGCTGGACGTGGTCGTTGTCCTGCCTACCCTAGGGTCTAGAAATCCCTAATAAGAGTGGGGATGTAGGGGAGGGTGACCTTCCCACATGGGGAAGGATCTTGCAGAGTCCAGGTCAGTTGGCTGTTCCTGGGTAGCAGCATGCTTAGTTTCCAAGGGCTGGCACTGCTGGACAAGCTGGCATCCTTGTCGTATTCTGAGGGCAACAGATTTGGCAACAGGGTTAAAAAACACAATTCAACCTACAACCACTATATACAAAAGACAGGAGTTAATTTTTCAATGTCCCACATTAGAAATAAAGAAATGGCTTCTTTGGAGGAAGGTGTGCAGGGCATGTCACACCTGTCCAAAGCCTTTTTGCCCACTTCACTTAGCTTGGGCTGAGGGGTATAAATTTTGGATTTCCCCCCTCTCAGACCTCTGGGCCCTTTCTGTCCAAGCCATTAGGACAGAAAAGAAACCAGTTTTAAAGTGAAGCCCACAGACCACCCTATACTTCACCAACTCAATCACTTAGTTCAGCCAAACCGTTGAGTCTCAGGAGGTGGCGATGCAGATGGGCTTCTTAAGTGAGGCCTATATGTACAGATAATCACTCAGGTAGAGATCATAGGCTTACGCCCTATGAAAACAGAAAGAACATGCATATTAAATCACACAACACAATTGACAAACCAGTTTTCAAACTTGAGAGACTGTCTTATTGTTAAGACATCCACTTGCAAGGCGCCTGACATTCTTCTTGCCTGTAAATTAAGCATCCTTGATAATGTCACAGACTTGGTTTAACTTTCAAATGAAAAACAAACTTTATAGACAGCTGCACTGAGCATTGTGATTTTCCTTGAGTCACAATTTTTCTCCTTAAGATCACCCTCCTTGTCAGTAAAGGGACTACATTAAGTCCAGTTTTTAATTTAGCCTGTTCATTTGCATAAAAACAACAAGAGCAGTGATTGATCACATATGATCTTTAAGTCTACTATGCTGGAACTTACGCAAGGAACCTTCATGTTGACTTTTAGTTTGCCCATTAGGGCACAGAAGCTGAGCCACATACCTGCCATTCAGCCTTGCCTGCAAACACCTGTTTTCCCAAAACCTTTGGGTTTTCCATTGTGCCTTGAGGTTCCTTTTATCCATCCTTCAGGAAAGCAACCTTCGTTCCTTCCCTGGAAAGACTGCCATGAACCGCACAACCAACCAAGGTGTCAGGCCTTTTTCCTTCTGGGCTTTCCTTAGCTTCAAAAGTCAAGTCCAGTTCCTCAGGGCTTTCTGGTAACAACCAGAGCCTAAGCATGCCTCCTTCAGGCATGTCATTCCAGTCAAAGTCTTGGTTAACAATACCTTTATTAACAACTGGTCTTTTTAGTTTTATGCAAAGAAACCTAATGTAATTACTTACTCCTTTAAATTGCCAAATTCTGGAGGGATCAGGTAGGGAGAAAAATATACAGTGTGAAGGAAAATCCTTGTCCTTCTAATATTCCCTAAAATTGCATTTCCATACCTTATACTTTCTTTTGTTCACTTTTCTACATGTGAAGTTTTAACTTTCTCTGGGAAACCTCAATTTTCCTTTCCGATTACATGGCCAGTACCAATACAGAGAATTCCAGACCTTCCTTAGGTCCCCAAGAATTCTAGACCTTACATAGGTCTCCAATGGCTAATGCCAAACCAGAGAATTCCAGACCTTCCTAGGTCTCAGAGAATTCTAGACCTTACATAGGTCCCCAATGGCTAATGCCAATCCAGGGAATTCCAGACGACCTTTCCTAGGTCACCAATGGCTAAAGCCAATCCCAACACAGGGAATTCCAAATGACCTTTCATAGGTCCCAAGGCTAAATGCCAATACAGAGGTACAGTAACCATACAATTAGACCACAAGTAGTTGAGGTTTCCCTTTTCCCAGGTTTAAAACTTTCACAACCTTTCTACATATTTTATGACTTTCCACAGACCTTCTGCAACATTCACAAACTTTCCATATATTTACCCATTCAGATTTAACCATAACCCATTTCCAATTCTTTTCCACACTGTAAAGGACTCTACCCAAACTCAGTATTTAGCAGCTAAAATTTCCCTAGATTTGTAGATATTCTGCAGTTTTCTGAAGCTTAGACCTTGCAAATACCTCTCATGCAACAATGACTTGAATGTTTAGACATATACCATTTTGCAAACAAAGCACATCATCTTAAGAGCATACCTAACCCACCATTTTGCCCACTTCAAAGATGGCGGCAGCATTACATGCAGCATCTTTGAAGACGGTGGCACCCATAAGTAACACCCACAAGATGGTGGCAAACCCACGTGACTCATCCACCATGGTGGAGCACTCACGTGGCTTACCCAAAATGGCAGTATACCTATGAAGCTCAGTGTCCAAATCACAACCTTCATGCGGGCTCTGGAGGGAGAGACCCATTTCTCCTCCTGAAGAGGTGGAGTCATTGGCTTTGTAGTCACTTCAGAGGCCATAACCAAAAGGCGTGCTGAGAGGGAAGTCCCTTGAATCTGCAGATGGGTGGGCACTGCAGAAGCCATGCCCACCTGCAGAGAGGGCTGCGCCCCAGGAGCCTCCGATGCTACCGCAGGAAACGCCCCCACCTGGGGAGAGGGCTGTGCCGCGGGAGCGGCCCCTACCTGCGGAAGGGGTGGTGCCATGGGAGGCGCCTTTACCTGGGCGCAGTTTGGCGCCAAAACAGTTCCTTTGTCTCCCGGATTTAGAGAGTTAAAGAGGGCTACTTCTTCATTTTCCTCCTTCTCCGGCGTTTGACTTTCAGGAAAAGGCTTTTTGGCCTCTTCTTCCCTCTGCACCATTATTTGGCCCTCTACCTTCACCAAGGCTTCATTATACAACTTTACAGATGCATCTAGATAATAAACATCTTCCCAATTTCCCGATTGCAAACAGTACTTCTTTAATTGATTAATCATAAGGTAATTCAGAGAACCATTCACAGGCCACCTTTTCTTACCATCCAGAATGTACTCAGGCCAAACAGTGTTACAATAATAAATTAACATTTTCTTAGTCATAGGATAACGACAGTACATATCCCAATTTTCCAAAATTCTCTTCAGTGGGCTGCCATCAGGGACTTGCCCAGAACTGCTTTTATTGACCCAGACATACATGACAATGGCTATAACCAGAAAAACCCCAAAGACCAGAAAGCATATATACCACTCAGGCATCCATAGTTCTATTACTTCCAGGAATTCTCCTAATCGGACAAACAAATCTAGTATCCATGATGCCATTATTTCAGAAATACTTCAGAAATAAGTTTTAGCAAACAATCTTACTTCTCTAATCCCTTCTCAGTTCTATTTTCTTTTCACCACACTGGCGTGCTTAGGCGGTCGGCGTCCTCAGAGGGTGTCTCTCAAGGGGGTCGACCTGCCACGGGCAATTATTAACGTCCCGTCTGCGTCGCCAAATTGTTACAGAACCCCTGGGCTGCTCCAGTTGAAAACAAACCCACGGGCTCTTTAGTTAGGGGCCCGATTGCCCGCCGCCAAAATTATAACTCTCAATACCAGAGTTTAGTGAAAAGAAAAAGAATTGTTTATTTAACAGTTATATAGATTTAGTTATTTGCAGATTTCTGTTGTTAAGTCTTATGCTCTTTAAAATACCCACAAACACATATCCTTGCCTCCCCCACTTCCAAACCAGGCTAGTTTTAGAAAAGTTAGAGAAACCGCTTCCCTACTTTCCAAACACAGTTCAGCTTTACCAGCAGCTGCCAATCACTCAATTCTGATTGGGGAGGTCCTTTCTGTGCTGTGGTGCCCTCCAGCTCTCAATGCAGGACCGCCTGGATTCTCAGCCTCCTTGCAAACTGCCTTCTTCCTGCAAATCGCATGGATCTCCTCTCCTCAAAACCGCATGGCAAGAGCCTCTTAAAGCAGCCTGGAGACCCCTTCTCCGAGTCACATGGAGAAGGCCTCTTTACCAAGCCACGTGGAGGGAGCACACAAGAGAGCGAGAGAGCGAGAGCCCCAGACCGAGCGCGTGAGCGTGAAAGAGAGAGCTAAAATGTCCACAGCTGCTTATATATCCCTGACTGCGTCATCTGACGCAGTGGGCGTTGCAAACCGTTCCGACCATTCACAGACCCTTACGTAGGCTCTGTGTGCTTTCCATACCGTCCCCCGGTTCAAGACTCCTCCCATCTACCTGAGGCTTTGGATGCATTAAAGCCATTTTGCATAAAAAAGACACTAGCCACCGGCCTCAGGCATGTGGAGGCATTCTGAAAAGCTGCTTCCTTCTCCCCATCCCCCAGCTGCGAACTCTGGGGTTTTTTGGAACACCCCTGTTTCTGTAACAATACCTTTGGTCTCATACCCCTCCAGTGCCTCTGTACACACAGAGGCAGAGTGTGTGTATCCTCATTCTGAGCCTGGGGTTCTGGGAGATGGCCTTGTGGACGAGAACACGGTGTGGGGGGAGGTGCAGTATTGTAACAGAACCCCTGGGCTGCTCCGATTGAAACAGAACCCACGGGCTGTTTAGTTAGGGGCCCGATTGCCCACCGCTAGAATTATAACTCTTAATACCAGAGTTTGGTGAAAAGAAAAAGAATTGTTTATTTGCACATAGTTCTGCCTCCTCCTCCCAGACCTGGCCAGTTTTAGGAGAGTCAGAAACAGTTTCCCTACTTCCTAGGCACAGTTCAGCTTTACCGGTAGCTGCCAATCACTCAAATCTGATTAGGGAGGTCCTTCCTGTGCTGTGGTGCCCTCCAGCTCTCAATGCGGGACCGCCTGATTCTCAGCCTCCTTGCAAACTGCCTTCTTCCTGTAAACCGCATGGATCTCTTCTTCTCAAAACCGCATGGCAAGAGCTTCTTCTTTAAGCAGCCTGGAGACCCCTTCTCCTCCAAGCCACATGGAGGGAGCCCATGAGAGCCAGGGCCAGAGAAAGAGAGCGAACCCCAGAGAGCCAGAGAGCGCGTAAGCCCAAGACCCAGAGAGCCAGAGCCAGAGTGAGAGAGCCAGCCCCAGAGCCCCAGCTAAAATGTCCGCAGCTGCTTATCTATCCCATGACTGCGTCCTCTGACCCCGTGGGTGTTACAAAACAGTTCTGACCATTCACAGAACACTACGCAGGTTCTGTCTGCTCCTTCCATACCATCCCACAGTCCAAGATCCCTCCCATCTTCCTGAGCCTTGGAAGTAAAGCAGATCTTTTTGCACAAAGTTTCCAGCTACTAGACCCAGACTTGCAAAGGCATCCTGAAAGCTGCTTCCTTTTCCCCATCTCCCAGCCATAAACTCTGGGGTTTGTTTTTGGACTCCCCTGTTTCTGTAACAGTATGACTCCCCAGGCTAAACTCCAGGAGATAATGGCTTTTTCACGGATCTCTGCCTCTTTGTGTCTGTTTTTCTCTGTCTCTCTCCATCTCTGTCTCTTTCTGTCTCTCTGTCTCTCTGTCAGGGTGCTTGCCTTTGGAACCCAGCCACCATGCTGGGACGCAGCACAGGGACCACACGTAGGTGTTCTGACCTACAGCCCCAGCGAGGGTCCCAGGCAGAATTGACTGCTCTCTGTGAGAGATCCAACAGTCCTTCACAAGCCCAGCTGAGGATGATTCCAACTCCTGGCCTTCGAGTTCCTCTGGCTGATGGTGAATGGAGCATAGGCAAGCTGGCCCTGCCAAGCCCTGCTCAAGTCATTATTTCATGGGCAAAACGTTGTTTTAAAACACTACATTTGGGGCAATTGGTTTTGTAGCCATAGTAACTGGAGCATATCACCATCCTTGCTTGTTAGCTAACTAGGCACAGAAAGGCTGGCGGTGTCTCTCAAGGTAACACAGTTAGTCCGTGACAGCATCAAGATTTAAATCCAGGCCTGCCTGGCTCCTCCATGCGACGCGCTGGTTCCAGGGGCTGTGAGTCTATCCAAGGGGGCAGAGCAGAACGTAGAGGATGGAGATAAGTTGGTCTGTCATGAGGCTTTTTGGAAATAGATTCTCTATACATTGCAAAAGTAATCCATATGCACTATGAAAATCAGAAGATACAAATAATGAAAACACTGAAACCACCCATAACTCTACTATTACTGAACCCCAGGGGTTCACCACATGGGTGCTCTATTAGAAAACAAGGCATGGTTGTTGCAAGGTGGTTTTATTTACGTGCAGTAAGTAAAGGAGAGCTAGGATTCATACCCAAAGTCCTTCCTTCCATAAGGGAGGCTTATACACTCTTTTGTCAATTACATACTGATTTCTTCTTTGCAGTTGGCTCCTTACATCCAGTTCAGTTCCTGTCAGTTCATCCTGTTATTGCTGAGTCTGCAAAATACTATGCTACATTTTAACATTTAGCAAGAAGTAACATTTAGAACTTGAAACCTAGACCTTGAAACCCTTCTCTTATCTAACACTACCGTACAGAGATAACTGCTAATTTGTTTATACTATTCTTTATATAGACCAGTCTTCCCTTCTCCCCCCTACCCCTGCCCCTCCTGCCCTTCCCCATCCTCCCTGCCACCTTCTTCTTCTCTTGTACACACACATACCACCTTTCCACGCCAATTAACACAGATCCACTGTCTTTTTTACCCTCTATATAGCTTTTCACCTGCTGTGTGTAGTAACAGTCTTGTTCCACTCATCCCCTTCATAGTTACCAACAATACTTGATTAACTGTTTCCTTAAGTTACATCATTTAGAAGGCTTCATTGCTGTGTCAAAAGGTATACATGTTTTGAGGCTTTGATACATATTGGCCAGTTTTCTCTTGAGGCTATTCCAAAATACATTCCTTTTAATCAGCAACGTTTGAGAGTGTCAGATCCCCTGCCCCTGAGCTACTTTCCTTTTTCATTTCCACCATTCTGATAGGTGAAAAATGATATTTCACTTGCTGGACTCACTCTCCCTGTAGAGCATGTTAGCCTTCCCTGTACAACACAGAACTCCTTATTTCTGCTCGTGTTTATTGAGTACCTATTATGTACCTGAGCCTCCCTGATACTGAGGATGCTCCATTAGTCTGTTTTGTGCTTACTGCTTCACTGTGTGTGTTTTGCTGCCCAGACTTAGAGAATGATAGGAAGTGAGAGTTGTGAGGGACCTTAGAGATTGCCTTACGTTAGGGAGAGGAAACTGAGGCCAGCCAGGCATGGGGGCTTGCCTATGGTCATACAGGGCAGTGCATTCCTGGTAGAACTGTAACTCTGAATTCAGGCAGAGACTCTGGTCCCTCTGATTGTCTTGATTTTCTCACCCATCCTGGGAGACATGGTTGGTGGAGTTCAACACTGGATTTCAGGCAGGAGATAGTCAAGAGTGAGGAAACTCCAGCATCGCCCCAGGATTAGGACAAAGGACATCGATACTGGACAGAAACCTGTTCTAAGACACATTGTTCCTGTTTTCTGGAAAATCGCTGAGTCATGGTGAATCATGACTGCACCTGTGAAAAAGATGCTACATGACCCCTGCTTCATTATAGTAGCATTATAATAAATTAGCACTGCACCTCCCCCACTGGCAATCAAGGAAAATCATGGAAGATCGCATGTGCAGTAGCTTAAAAGCAATATAACTACTGGTACGTGCATAATAAAAGCCCACCAAAACTAGCCAGGAAATATCTGCCCTATAAAGAACAGAATCCCTTCAGCCTCTGAGGGTCAATCTCTACTTGGAGTTTACCTTCTCCCATATTCTGTGGAGTGTACTCTCGCTTAATAAAGCCGATCTCTCTCTCTTCCTGCTACGAACTCTCTCTGTGTTTGGTTCAATTCATTGTTCGTGATCACCAAGAACCTGGTTACCTGTGCCCATCTGAGGCAGACTCAACAGCACTACCTTTTGGTCTGTGATTCAGGGTCACTTCACTGGACACCAAATAGGTGCTTAGAAAATATGTATTAAACCAATGTTTGTGCATAACAGAGCACAGAAAATAGTACATTTTGTAAAAATGTGGTCAGCATCCCAGGAAGAAAGGCAGACTTCTGTTGGTTTGGGGAAGAAATCTCTGGGAAGAAATAAACCTTTTCTTTTCTTTTCTTTTCTTTTCTTTTCTTTTCTTTTCTTTTCTTTTCTTTTCTTTTCTTTTCTTTTCTTTCTTTCTTTCTTTCTTTCTTTCTTTCTTTCTTTCTTTCTTTCTTCTTTCTTTCTTTCTTTCTTTCTTCTTTCTTTCTTTCATTCTTTCTTCCTTTCTTTTTCTCTTTCTTTCTCTCTTTCTCTCTGCCTCTCTCTCTCTCTCTTTCTTCTAAATAAAAAAGAACAATTCCTGGGCTGTTTGAACTGATGGGGGAGGAGAGATGGAGCTGCCTGAGGCTTGGGGCAATTTTGTGTTTAGAGCTGTGGGGTCGCTGGAATTTCCCTTAGGTTCCTTCTATGTCCTACCAGAGGTGAACATAGAAATGGGCAGGGAGAAGAGAGCTTTGTTTTCCTGACATGTCCTTTGTGAATCTAGACTGACCTCAAGTGATTCCAGGGGACTGTCTCAAGTTGTTTCTTTTATCCCCTTTCCTAAGCCCTTACCTCTACTTCACCAAAAAGGTTTTCCAGCTTTTATCTCCAGAACCTTTTCAGTGTTTCTCAGACCTTTCATGACATGTGGGGTGGCTGGGTCCATGGCCAAACCAGAGTTGTGGTGTGGCTTCACTTCTGATGGTAGTGGGAGCTGGGGCAAGTCCCTGCCGTGTGGGCCCGTGCACCACCTGTTCAGGCTAGCTCCATTCTCAACAGCCTCCTGACCAATTTGCCCACTTCCAGTCCATGCCTCCTATCCCCACAATGCAAACGCTTGCCACTGATCACAGCTCTCCCTCAGTTAAAACCTCCAAAGCTTCCTGGCACTCAGAGGGAGAGAGAGGGCAGAGTCCCACCATGGCTACCAGACTGGGTGGTCTGGTTCTCCAACCTTTCTGGTTTGTCTCACGCTTCATGCCAGCCGTGCTGGCCTTCTCTAACCAGCTGCGTGGCCTTGGGCAAGCCCTTCCCCTCTCTGAACCTCAGTTTCCCCCTCTGTGAAACCGACATGAGAATCCCAGCCATTCTGCTTGTTTAGAGGACAACAACCACTTTTCAGTGACTTTACCCCTCTAGGCCATATCCTCCAAAAGAAGTAACAAATTCCAAAGATCCCAATTCTCAATAAACCTTTTCTTCTGCAAAAGAACAGCCTGTTTTTATTCCAAGGTCTGTTATTCTTGAAAAATGCTTTTCTCTGTAGTTATGTCTTAACCTAGGCCAAAAGTGTCTACCAACGGAGAATGCATTTTTATTGCCAATTCCTTAACAGTTGTGCTGTGACATCCATCGTCGATGGGCATGTTTGTGGAATTAGAAGCATCATGTTTTATCTTTGTCATCACATCCTCTCTGGAAGAATGGTACATATGTATGAATAACATGCTTTGTCACAAATAGCCCTCCTTATCCTGATATCTGCAGAAATATTGTTCCTGGAAGCGTGGCTCTGCCCCTATCGATTAATTTGCTGAAGGATGTTCTTGAGTAATACATCAATCATTTCCTCAACATATTTTTATTGATATGTATGTATGATAGGAAAAAATGGTGAGTAAATATATAAAGGACTTTTATATATGAGACTAATTCTAGGCACTTACAACTGAATGGGGAAGACTGAGCACATTCAACTTATAAGTGAAATCTGCACTCATGCAGCAGAGGTTCAGAAAATGGGGAAGTCTCAGTGGGCTAGTGTGGTCAGAGAGGGCTCTTCCCTGAAGAGGTAAAAATTTAGAATTCCCATCACACCATTTCAAGTTCAAAGGAGTTACTTTCCTTGCCTGTCAGTGACACACACACACACACACTCTCCCTCTCTCTCTCTCTCTCTAACTGAATTTAAAAGACATGTGAACTCCATTCAGAAATATTAATAAGATGGAGGTTGATTGGATGAGAAACTATTTTCATAGGATGATCCTGGGGTGAGGATTGTCAGCATGAGAATACAGATTCGGTTGTGTAATACTTAACTGTTTGCAAAGCACTCCTCATGTGATTAACTCTTATTTACTCACATAGCCCCATGAGGCCATCACTTGGGGAAACTGAGCCACAGAGAGACTTACAAGCCACACAGTTAGTACATGGGAAAACCCAGATGCTAGAACTTATTGCTGCAAGGTTCAGAGAACTTTCTGATATGAAAATATCTTTCTTCTCTCTATTAACCCTCCATGGAACATGGGAATGAAGCATGGGTTGAGAAGTGGCCCCAAATGACACAGGCTAGAAGTAGAATGTGAGAATTACAAACTGGCATCCTGACACAACAGCTTGGTATAGCCTCATGAACTTCCTAGGCTACCCCACATGCCCTAATTTTGCTACATCTGGACGGCATTGCTAAATGTAAGAAGGCTGGGTGACAAGCTTGCTGGCAGAAGATTATTGCTAAAATGTGTTCTCAGCCTTCATGCCTAAGAGTGCCTCTGATGCCCTCCTGAGCTACAGGCCCTGGCAGAATCTGAGAAATCACATTTGGGGTGGGGTGGTGGGGTGAAGTGGTGTTGAAGGGTGGCATAGGGCAGGAGTAAACTACATGTGTTCATGGCTCATTTCTAGCCTGCCAAAAGACTGAGGCAATCTGGGTTTGGATTCATGTAAATAAATGTACCAGAACTGGAACATACCCAAGATACTAAAACTTGGGATCCAGTTCCAGAACATGAAAGTGGGTCGTGACAGGTCATCCCCTGGGCAGGAAACCTTTCTCAGGTGGCATGGTACTGTTCTCAAGAGAATGAAACTGCCCATGGGGACTCTATTTCTTCTCTCCCTTCCCTCCCCAACTCCATCCTTGTATAGTTCATAGATGTCTCTAAAGTGCCTTCTCTGCAATGCCCTGGGTCTTTTGAAATGCAAGTATATACAATAATGGCCCTGCCTTCAAGATGCTTGGTTACTGAGGAAGACTGGGAAATTTATAAAAACAGTGATTGCTGAGCTGTCCTCTTTGATGGTTATCTTTTTGTGTCAACTTGTCTGGGCCACCGTGACCAGATGTGGTGAGGGTGTTCTTGGATGAGAGTAACATTTAAGTTCATAGACTTTGAGTAAAGCTGATTGCCCTCTTCAATGTAGGTGGGACCCATTCAATCAGGGAAGGCCTAAATAGAAGCAAAGGTGGATCTCCTCTGGGGAAGAAGGAATTCTGTAGCAGGCAGCCTTTAGACTACAGCATTGGCTCTCCTCCGGGCCTCTGGCCTACTAGTCCATCCTGCAGATTTTGGACTTGGCAGCTTCCATTATCATGTGAGCCAATTCCTTAAAATAAATCTCTTTGTAGATGACAGATAGATAGATAAATAGACAAACACACATGTATATCATTGGTTCTTTTTCTCTGGGGAACCCTGACTAATATATTCTTCAATGTGTTAGTCCCCTGGTTCATGACTATAGAATCTCTTGCCTGGATCCACATGAGTCTCCTTAATGCCAGTCTCTCCATTCCCATATTCCCTGTTGCCCCCATGGCTCTTGTGCTGAAGCACAGAAAGTATCCAGCCATGTAATATGAAAAAAAGAGACATTTATTGAAGAGGATACAAGATACAAGAAACATTGTACATAGGACAATGATGCCTCTGTACCCTTTAAAGTTATGACCTTCTTGAGGAGATCTGGTTCATTGGTAACAGTTTGAATGAAGTCATTAGCAACTGCAGCATGATGTTCCATCTGCTCCGGTAACAGAAGCCACGGAATGAATTTTGCCATGACACATTTCATGCCAAGATCCTATGTCAAAATCTTGGACACAGTAATTTTTGGAATCCTCAAATCAGTTTCTAGTTCTCAGACTATCGCAAAACTGAAGCAGATTTGTTGCTCTACTCAGTCATTTTGACTGCAATGGCCACACAGTACACATGCTCACTCAATGGCTTCTACCACCCCCACTGACTAGTACAGTGAAGTCATCATTGTTCATGCATGTGCTTTCCAGTCCACTCTCCTTGGCTGCCAGCTTACATGGGTGTCATGCAAACCGTTCTTATTATATTTACAGTGGCTGGACTTTTTCTGGACAGACCTCATCATATTCTATTTACAGTCCTTCCTCATGCTTCACCTTTCCCACTACTGTTTCCCAAATCTCTAGCACTACCTTTGTGATTTTTATTATATCAGACTTTCTCTTTGCTGAAATCAAAACTAATAAAACAACTGAAAAAGAACTAATTTCCTCACCATGTCATTCAGTACCTCTCTATACTAAAATCCACATATTGAGTACCATCAGAGAAAGTATTCTATCCCACATTTTGTGGAATGTGGGTTTACAGAATAAAATCTACCCCTGGCACGGTCTCCAAGGTTCTTCAGCACCAAAAGCATTTATTAACTAGTGGCATCAATTCTTATCCCAGCTATATGGAATAGTCAGTGCCCCCAAATGCCACGTACACCCTGGAATGGCTCTGATGAAGAGCACCTTTTCTCTTTGCTTCCTGGAGAACTTGTTCTTGGGCTTCAAAATTCAGCTGCCTTTTACTGTGACACCGTCCCGCAAATCCTACCCTGCACTTTGCCCCAGCCCTGTATTAGCATTTACCATCACACTGCTGGATGTGAATGATTGTCTCCCTGGCTAGAGGTCCAGGACGTGGGAGCATGCCTTATTCATTGTGAGGAGCCTTCAAGGGCACCCCACAGTAAATAGCACCTCTCTCCCCTGCCTGGCTTTTGCACATGTTGAGAAATAAAACAAGAGAGGAATGGGAATCAAACTCTTCACTTTGTTTTTCCTGATGAAGGCTAAATGAGGACTTAGCTTTTGCATGAGACTGAATGGTCCTGCCAAGTGTGTCCAGAATTCGGCATAGGATTGGAAGAGCCCAGCCCTGGAGAAATGGCCTAGGAAAGCTGTTCACTGCAGGCAGCTCTCTTCCTGGAAAGCGAAGGGCATGGTGGGGTCTGCAGGCCCAGTGTTTTCCTTCTAGAATTTACCATTCAGGGTGTTTAGGGGAAACCACTCCTCATCTGTCCATGGAGTGGGTCAGATGTTTTACCCCCTAGAATTAAGCTCTGAGGTGGCATAAATCATAAAATTCCAGAAAACCAGAAATTAGCTATCCTGACCAGCCCTCGTTTAACATCCATGGAAATGGAGGCCCAGGTCACTTAATCCTCACCTGAGTGGTCTGTAACTTTAATATGTAATTTGTGTGACAGATATTATTAATTAATATTGTTTAAAACAAGGCAATAGGCCCCAAATGGAATTGCTTATGCTAAGCCCCACATTGCCAAACTGAGATTTAACTTAATTACAGTTTCACTTCCCTGGGGATGGAATCTTAAACCAGTCCGGAATCACCTGATCAACACTAATTAGGTAATCTGCCTGATAAACCCCTGTCATCCGCCACATGGAAAGTAACCTTGCAATAACCAATCTGCTATTTGCCTGGCATAACTTCCTTATTTCCGCTCCCTTCTGCTTATAAAAGTCTTTTTACTTTGTAACAGTTCCTCTGAGCTGCTTTCTATGTGCTAGATTGGATGCTGCTTGATTCATGAATCATTAAAAAAAACCAAGATGATCTTTAAAATTTACTCAGTGGAAAAATTTTAATCTTTATCAGAGCATATGTTCATTGATTTTAAGGGGGAAGAGAGAGACAGAGAGACAGAGAGAAAGGAAGGAAGGAAGGAAGGAAGGAAGGAAGGAAGGAAGGGAGGAAGGAAAGAAGGAAGGAAGGAAGGATGGAAGGAAGAAAAAGAAAAAGAAAAGGAAACATCGATTGGTTGCCTTCTGTATGCAGCCCCACTGAGGAGGATCAAATCTGCAGTCTTTTGGTGTATGCACAAAGCTCACCAACTGAGCCTACTGGGGCCAGGGTGGGTCTTCTTTGTTTTATCTTTTTGTTTGTTTTAAGCAATATTTTGACACGAATCCCAAGGGCAAGAAAAAGACAACTGTTGTCTCTCATCCCTTCACAATGCTGCAGGAATTGGAATTCCCAGGCCCACCAGGCTAAATAAACTAGAATCCTAGGACCAGGGCTGCCTAAGAGTCTGCAACTAGGGTGTCTTGGCCCAGGACTTTAATTGTGGAGTCAGGAAACAGGGTCCTTGGCCAAATCAACTCAATCCACATATTAAAAGAAGTTAAATGTCAAAAGGAAATCGCATTTAATAAATTTTAAAGAGCTCTGTTCATTTTTGTATCCTTTATTTTTCTTCTGCCTTAATTCTTGCCACTGTGAATTACTCCAAAAAAACAATTTTAGAACAGAAAATCTAGGAGTCAGAGAAGTGGGCTTCTATTGGCACCATTTAGGATTTTAATTTTGAAGCATGGCAAGGAGTCAGGAATGATTTAGCTCCTCACATGGGCAGAGTCACTTTAAAATGAAGATATAATTTACCCCCTTGAGGACTCTCCATAAAACTACCTAAAGAATGATCTATCTCTTCCCGTGCTGATTAGAACAGAAGGCATTTCTGATCGCTCATGAATGGGAATATGAGCAAAAGTATTCCAAAGGAAGGACTCACTTGAATTCACTGCTAAACTCACCACATCAAACTCCTGAGCAGGGGAAAAGCGCTGAAACTAACCTGGTACAGAATATACCAGTTAAATGCTTCTGCAACTTCATCACCACCTACTCAGGAGAAAACATGGCTACTGAAGCCTCCCGTTGCGCAAGAGTCTGGGGCTTCTAAACCAAGAAAGGAAGAAACCAATCGGGTTATTTATGAGCTCCTTCCCTCCTGCAGTTTTAAGCTGCTGTGAAATAAACCTGTTTGTTACCGCTCAGAGGCCAAAGTTGGGTGACTTAACCCTGTTTTGCGGGGGTCAGCGCTGTCGGCCTCCTGCGCCCCCAGCGGACTCCTGTGGCGGTGCAGTCTTGGCCAATTGCAGAAAAGCGGGGCACAGGCACAGAACTCCGCATGCTGACGCTGTCGGCGCTCACAGCTTCGGCAGCGCTCCTCGTTGGCTGTCTGTCCCTATCCAGCGACTAGCCAGGCTACGGGCGAGGGGATTCCAGTCGAAGGTCCAGAGTCCGAGGTCTCAGGATAGTGTCAGACGGTTCCAACAGCAGCCATCCCACCCTGGGCTGGGAGCGCACGCATCTTTGGAGCGGTCCGCGGTGGTGCAACTCAGGAGCCAACTTCAGGCCAGTCTGTGGATTCCGTGCAGGTAGCTGGGTCCTGCCCACCGGTGGATGGGATGGCTGGGACTGATGGGGCCATCCGGACTCAAATGGAAGTGGTTGAGTGCCTCGCGCTCCTCGTTCCTGTGGCGCACGAGGTGCACCGAGAGATTGTAAAGTGACTGGTTGGGATCGAGATGCAGAGCCCTTGATCGTCGGGGGCCAAGATGCGCGTCGGGTTCCTGGACCTTCGAGGTTGCTGGGCTGGGGAGGCTCCCTGAGGAAGGATCACCGCGGGAGGGGTTTTGGGGACAGCGGTTGGTCATCCTGGGGGTGGGTACTGAGGCAGGAGTTCCTCTAGGAGGGACTGCTGGACTGGAGCTCCATGGAAGGCGCTGCTTGAAGCTTCGGGGTTGAGGGGGATGGTTAAGGGTCTTAGAAACAGGAGGTTGGAGGATGATCCCGAGCTGGAGTTCTCCAGGCAAGGGCTGCTGGTGATCTCCGGAGAAAATAACTGGATTAAAGTTTAATAGGAAAGGTGACTGGTTGGGGGAAGTGGGGGGTGTCTCGCAGGAGGTAGCAGAGCTGAGGAACCTGGGGGGTAGCTAGTTTGGGGATCTCTGGAGAAGGTGGCTGGTTGAGTAGGCATCCCCATGCAGGAATAAAGTGGCTCTTTAGGACTCTCCCCTCTCCTTCAGTCGAAGCGACTGAAAACCTCAAGGAACTGGCGGTCCGGTAGATTCGCGCTCATTTCCAGTGTCTCGGAGGAGGTACTTCAAACGGGGATATCTGGGGTGGCGGCTGAGCAATCCCGGGGCAGGCAGTTGTGCCCCGAGTCTCAGATGATTTGGGGTTCCTGGGAAGGGGAGACCTGGGCTGCAAGTGCGTCGGGAGAACGCGGCGGTCTTTTTAAGGCCCTGGGGGTTTGTTTCAGGGTCCCACCCAGCAGATTGGTCTGCAGAACTCCGGGAGTGGAACCCGAGCCGCACTCCCAGGCACGCCCGGACGCCGCGTCGGGCCCCGCCTTGCCACTCCACACCTCAAAGGGCACCAAGGCCAGGGTTGCACGGCAGTGGCCACAGTCATGGAGGGCGAGCTTGAGGCCAACTGGAGCACCGAGGCGGTCAATGGAAGTGCGGTACCGCTAGGGGCCGAGGGCAACCGCACTTACGGGCCGCAGCGCAACGAGGCCCTGGCGCGCGTAGAGGTGGCGGTGCTGGGCTTCATCCTCATCCTGGCGCTGAGTGGCAACACTTGCGTGCTGCTAGCGCTGCGCATCACGCGCCACAAGCACTCGCGCCTCTTTTTCTTCATGAAGCACCTGAGCATCGCTGACCTGGTCGTGGCGGTGTTCCAGGTACTGCCACAGCTGGTGTGGGACATCACCTTCCGCTTTTACGGGCCCGACCTGCTGTGCCGCCTGGTAAAGTACCTACAGGTGGTGGGCATGTTCGCCTCCACCTACCTGCTGCTGCTCATGTCGCTGGACCGCTGTCTGGCCATCTACCAGCCACTGCGCACCCTCCACCGCCGGGCGGATCGCCTGGCAGTACTCCTCACGTGGCTGGGCTGCCTAGTGGCCAGCGCGCCGCAGGTGCACATATTCTCAATGCAGGAGGTAGCCGAGGGTGTCTTCGACTGCTGGGCCAGCTTCATCCAGCCCTGGGGGGCCAAGGCCTACGTCACGTGGATCACACTCGCCGTCTACATTGTACCAGTCATTGTGCTTACCACCTGCTACAGCCTCATCTGCTTCAAGATCTGGCAGAACTTTCGGATCAAGACGGCGGCGGTGAGGGCGGCGGAAGGACCCGAGGGTGCAGTGGCGAACAGAAGGGAACACCAGGCCCTGGCACGCGTCAGCAGCGTCAGGCTCATCTCCAGGGCCAAGATCCGCACGGTCAAGATGACCTTCATCATCGTGCTGGCCTTCATCGTGTGCTGGACGCCATATTTCTTCGTGCAGATGTGGAGCGTCTGGGACACCAACGCGCCCTATGAAGGTAGCTTGGGGTGGGAGACCAGGAGGAGCAACCACGGCTGGGCAGGACCTTCCTTGGGCTGCCTCTGCATACGTCCAGGGGTCTGAGGGCCTCTTGTGGGGATAATCCTGAAGAGCTGGGTTTGAGTTATGGCTCCATCATCAACGGGCCGAGTGATTTTGGGTGTAACCTCCTTGAGCCTCTACTTCCTCCGCTGTAAAATGGCGGTAGTGTTAGAAGTCCCAACTCTCACCAAGCAGTAGGGGAATGAAATGAGGAAATGCATATAAAGTCCTTAGCACAGCCCTTGGGCTACACATGGGGTGTATGGTTTATGGTTCCTTGTTATGAACCAGGAAACTGAGGTGCAAGTGACTTGTGTTTTATGCATGGTTTGTGAGTGTTGGAGATAACTTTGGAACCCAGGCCCAAGTTCAAGATCCGTCCACTTTAAGTTCACTTTGCGTTGCACTTCGATTTTAAGTTCAAGTCAGCCTGAACCCATGGGGTCTGGTTTCGATAAGGGCAATGGGAGATGGGTGATTAGATTCTTTCAACGAAGTGCTGGGAAGGGGCTGGACGGGGCATTGTGGGGAGGTGAAGGTGAGTCTCTGAACCCTGGCTTAGTGGAGGTGGTAAAGAGGTAACATGGGTATTGCAGGCAGGCATGGGGGCTGGGTAATGCCACTTAGGGTGGGGATTTGGGGGAAGAGAAGGGAGCAGCGATGCAAATTTTCTGATTTGACCTGGAGGTTTGGGTGATTCTGCAGGGAACTTGCCCTCCAGTTGGAGAACTGTGGAGGTGAGGGCTGAGGGTAGCCAGGGGCCATTGTCCAAGCTTTGCTCGTGTCTGGTGACTGGTAGGAGAAGAGGAGAGGATAGAATTGGGGTAGTCTGTGGGGAGGGAGTTTGGGAGAGCAGAGTGTGTGGCGGACTCCCAGGGCTGGGGGCCTGTAGCTGTCTCTGGGTGGCTAGGAGCTCCAGGCAGTTGCTGCCTCATTGCCCACAATTTGCAAAGAGCGAGAGGAGTAATCAGTGGTAAATAACTCACACCTTTTTATTTGAGGGTAAACACCTAAAACTGCACTGGGATGCCAGGGACTCAAATGTTTGTAAGGAGAGACCAGGGGCTTTGTTTTCACCCTGTCTGCCTTTGAGACAGCACAAATGTCCCATTTCCTGATATAATCATTATTGCTCTCAACAGTCTCGAACGCAACCATCCCGTGCACGCTGAAGTCTTCCTTCATTCAGCTGGATAACTTTGCTTTGCTCTCTTCCCCAAACCACAGGCTCCTGGCTTTCCCAGCCTTCCCAATTAGTCTAGTGTTTGCGTTACTACCTAGGTCAATTGTCATTCAATATTTATTAAGCACCGGCAGTATGCTGATCTAGCTGTGAGGGGTGAGGGGTGCTGTGAGGACTGGACTCTGCAAAGCCTGCCTGGCTTTACACAGCCCCTGGTCACACTTTATGGAGGGGATTCAGGGATCCAGAGAGGGGAAGGCACTTGCTCGAGGTCACACAGCTAGTCAAGGCAGTGACTAGAGCTAAGGTTTCCTGTCCACCCTCCATTTCTTCCTGTGCTAGGTTTCTTATGAAAGGCACACGACTAGGGAGTTAGACTGGGCAAAAGCCAGCAGTAGAGGGTTGTAAATAAGATAAAACACCAAGCCATCCCTGTTTCCTGGGCAGGCTCTGGAGAGACCAGACCCAGGTCTTGAGGAGCTCAAACACTAGCCCTTGAGGAAGTGAGACTGACAATCGCTTAGAGCAGATATTGGGCAGACCTCAGTCCTCCCTCCAGTTCTTCCTAGCTGTGGGACTTTGATTGAGGGATTCCCTCTTACCCTTGACCCTTAGTGTCTTACTTTTAGAGTGAGGATATTTCAGCATTCAGTTTATTCACTCAGCAGATACTCTGACTCTTTTCTCTTTGTAGCCCCCTCATCTCTCCCTTTCACTTTTCTCCCTGGTGGTCCCTCTGCTCCAATCCCACATGACTTCCTGTTGTCCATCCTCTCACCTGCTCTCCTCTTTCTCACTTTCCTCCCTAAAGATCGAGAGCATGTGTTCAACATGTTATAATCACTCATGAGTGGGGTATCTTTAAACAGTACAGCAAACAATTGATCTGTCTTACAAACAAGACACAGGAAAAGAGAAGATAGAGAGTACTCCTAGGCAAAGTGAGGGCCAGCGGCCTTCTGGGTACATATGGCCCTGGAGGGTGTCCGGGGGTGAGGCCTGCAGTGAAGATGGGCTTCTGCTCAGGCTCTAGGAGCAGGGAAAGAAATGGACTCTAGGAACCTCAGGTCATCTTTCCCTTTTCTCCTTTGCATCTTCCTAGTTCAGAGGAAAGGCTGGGCCTCACATGAAAAGCCCAGGTCCTCCTGGTCCTCCTGGACATTCTGTCCTGGGTGCTTTGAGAAGAGTACAAATGCAGCCCACAGGGGGTTCGTGACTGTGTTGCTGCCAGCACCCCACTCCCTCCCCACCTCTGGTATGTTGCCAGGAGCAGGCGCCAGTCCACGTGTGAGAAGGCCATTGGGCTCTGGCCACCAGCCTGGCCACGGCATGCAGGATTCCGCGTGGCCGTGGGCTCAGCCAGAATGCACGTCCTGTGCCCAGTTGGCATTTATCTGGATAATTGCAGGCCATCAGAAATGATGATGTTTACAGTCACCTTGGAGATATGACTCAATCTAGAAACTATCAGCAAGCTCAGGAGATGTTGACCAGCAGAGTGGAATCGGTGCACAACCCCCACTTTCCTGTCCAAGAGGAAAGTGATTTACAAGAGATGCAAAGTATCTAGATCAGGGCTCCTTACTCTGCTCATTTCCTGGGGATTGGAGACTGGAGGCTCAGGGAGCTTGTTGTGAGCAGCATGACATTGTTCAGGGAAACAGCTGGGCAGATGGGTTCAGACTGAGGCAGGAGCGGGGCAGCTGTGGGATCTCGTCCTGCAGATAGCTTCATCAGGAAAATCTCTGGGAAACAGAACTAGAAGCTCTTTAACCACCGGCTGCAGATCAGAGTGGATGGAAAAGTCACACTCACCTTGGTAGCTGGTCTCATGGCCCCTTGTAGGATGTCAAGTCCCTGCCTCCATCGGGGTCACTCTCTCTGGTTCTCTTGAAACCCAGGTGACCCTTTTGTATTGCTCGCCCTTGAACGACTCTCCCCACCCCCAATCTCCTACACCTTCATTCACACCAAGGGCTGCCTTTATGGGTTTAGAGTTCACCTTATTCCAAAAATAATTTGAGATGGGTCACTAACATTCAAGCACTGGGGCAAGATAAAGTAGATATAAGAAAACTTAGATAAACGGGGGGGGGGGGAGTAAGACAATTATAATAAGTAATAATAAAAATAAAGTCTGTGTAGAGGTGAGCTTCTGTATACATGGGGCTTCCTTTTCATAAGAGCCAAAGCAGAAGAAAACTCTCAGTTTCAATATTTCCACTGTTTGGAAGAAAAAACAATGAGTGATAAGAGAGTTAGCAGCCTGCCCCTGTCAAACCTTGAGGTATTGGACAAGTCCCCTAAAAGGAAGAGGGGCATAGTGGTGATTTAATGAGCTCCCCTCTTCAGAGCATCCAGGTGCTACTAAAGTCCTGACTTGGTGAGACTGCAGAAGGAGGGCTGAGACCAGACACTTATGCAGGTTTGACAAACCCCACGGGCATCCTTCAGAATCAAATCCCGCAGCCAAAGACTGACACCAACTTTTCTCCTTGCTGCTGGGCCTGAGAACTCCAGCTCTGGAGTAGTTCTGAAGGAGGAAGTAGAGAGGGTGTTTTTGTTTTTCCAGAACTTGGGAATGGTGAGCTGATTCTGAGTCTTCGTCCCTAGTTTTTCCCTTTTGGCGTGTCTCTTGTGAAGTGCCCAGTCCAGTGGGCAGAGATGAGAGAGGATGGGGGCAGGTTGGCACATGGGCTGGGATGTGCTGCCTGTACACCCCGAACAGTCAGTGCAACTCCTGTCTAATCACCATTCTCAGGTGCTGGCAAGGTAGAGGAGAACCTTTTATCTTTTTTTTTTTTTTAAATAATTTATTTGTTTATTTTATTTTTAGAGAGAGGGGAAAGGAGAAAAGAGGGAGGGAAACATCACTGTGTGGTTGCCTCTAACTTGCGCCCCCAACTGGGGACCTGACATGCAACCTAGTCATGTGCCCTGACTGGGAATCGAACCAGCGACACTTGGCTTGCAGGTCGATGCTCAATCCACTGAGCCACAGCAGCCAGGGTGTAGAGGAGAACCTTTTTAATTAAAAGAATATCTCACTCACGTTTGTAGATGAGCCATATTCATCTTTCAGAATAGTCCCCTCTTCTCTCAAACTTGCTGATTTCCATAGGAGCAAGAACGTGCCCAGAGAACAGAGCAGGGACCTCCACTGCACCGGCCAGGACAATGGGCGGGCACTGCAGGGCCTCTAGATGCCATGGTGCAGGCACAGGGTGACGCGGCTGGCTGGTATTTGGAGGCTGCTCGGCCGTTTTCTGCTGTGTGTCCTTGAGCAAGTTGTTTCATCCCTGTGAGCCACTGCTTCTTCCTGTGTATAAAGAAGAGGGCAAAGCCGACTCATGGAGTTGTTACGAGGATGACTTGTGACCTGTGGCACATGGGGGCATGTGATCAGTGTTGCTCTTCTCCTCCTCCCCTTCCCCCCATTCCACATGTTAGAAGTCTTGTTTTCATTCTTGGAACTGACTCTGAGACTTTGGCAGTTATTCCTGAGGGAGGAGATGGACATTCTTCTCTTGAGAGTCTGGGTGGAGGGAGAAGGGGATGCACCCAGAGACTGCTGCACAGTAGGCTCTGTGTCCAGGCAGTTGGTATGTGGAGCAGACCCTTGTTAAGGCTGGAGAGGTGGGCTGGGAGCCTTGTCACAACAGGGACACTGCTTGTCCTTTTCACTGGTATGTCT
Organism: Furipterus horrens; assembly: GCF_987537825.1. NCBI lineage: Eukaryota > Metazoa > Chordata > Mammalia > Chiroptera > Furipteridae > Furipterus > Furipterus horrens. The sequence goes on along the minus strand of NW_028327177.1, from coordinate 101,897,836 downwards.
CTGGTGCCTAGCACAGGGCTGGGTATCCATTGGGATTTCAACCAATGCTTGTTGAACAAATTCATGGGATGTGGAAGGAGGGAGGTACATGAGAAAAGACAGGGATGAGTGTGTAGAGTTGGACTCAGAGAAATAAGGACTTTCTAAGCTGCCCTCCAACAGTAGAACTGGCCACCTAGTAAAGAAGTGAGTGCTCTATCACTGGGGGCAACCAAACATTTGTCAGGGGTGTTGTACAAGAGCGAAGGTTGAAATGAACAGGAAGCTTGGTTTTAAGTGTTTTCCCATGTGAAAATGAGCTTCCCAGCCCCTCTCTGTTTCTGTGGAACTGCATCCCCTCCAGTGTGGCCTGCCTACCTTACAAGGACACTGGCCAAGGTGTGGGTGGGTTTGCAACTTGGAGAGGGGTCCACTCTTCAGGTGACCATTTATATGAAGAGCAGTGGGAGAAGGTGGGCAGGAGATTGGACAGATCATTCTTGGCCAGGGAGAGCTCTCAGCTTGCTCCTTCTCCGTATAAATTGTAATCAGAGGGACAGTTAATGACTGTATTCTTGCTGGATTAAGCAATTGAGACTTCTTTTATGTTCTTGGCTATTGCTAATGTTTTCCCTTTGGGTTTTTGCCTCAAGGTGACCTTTTTATTTATTTATTTTTATTGTTATTTTTTAAAGGTTTGATTAATAACAGCAAAAATAAAAACCTTGGGTGAGGCTTTGCTGCATATTTTTTCCCATTTGAGTGATGTCTGAGTGGGTTGGGGAGAGGGCAGGGAAGGGGAGCAGGGGTTGTGGGAGGGTCTGTGGGAGGAAATCAGCTCTTTAGATACTGGGCTGGGCCTGGGGTCCGGAGCTGGCCTTTCGGCGGCCTAAGGGGCTGGCCCAATTGATGACCCCACCACCTTGCCCTGGGCCACTCTTGGAAGCTAAGGCAGGCCCTAAGGCTCACTCCCAGGGGCTGGTTGGGGGCTGAACTGCTCTGCCAGACCTCATATATCAGTCCCCATCAGCCAGAGCCCCTGGACCCCAAGACAGCACTGGGAAGGGAGGAAAGCTCCCTTGGGGCATGTCTCTGGGTGGTCTCTGGGCCTCTGCCATCCCATTTGAGCAATGGAGATAACATTTCCTGATGGAACACACCCTCTCTGGGCATCAGTTTCAGGGAGTTGAGGGGTTGGATTAGCTGATATCAGTACCACCCATTGTTAAGTGCCAGGCTCTGTGCTTGACCCCATCCTTCATCCTCACCCAAACACATCAAGGGGAAGGTGCATTATCCCCATTTTACAGATGAGAGGACTGAGGCTCAGGGAGGTATGGCCTGCTTATTGAGTAAGTGGTGGAGCTGGGATTTGAACCCAGTCCTCTCACATCAGACACTGCCAGACTGCACTGCCCCTGTCTGCAGATCAGCATTTTCAAGGTGTTCTATTCCCCTCACTGTCTGGATCTCCTGGGTAATTGTTAAAAAAGCTTATTCCTGGCGCTGCCTCTGCCTCAGAACCACTGTACCGGAGCCCTGCACCCTGTCTGTGGCCCAGGCGCCCCGACTCCTGGGCTCTTTCCAGCAACACCCAGCTTCAAGGCTGCCAATGGCACTGCCCTGTCAGCACTCTGGGCTCTAAGCCTTGTCGCTTGCTGTTCCCTGCAGACCAGTGATCCCGCCGTCTTAGCTGCCCACCTCTCACGTCAGCACTTCCCTTTCCCTTTCATTGCCACCTCCTTGGTTGAGAGCAGCCATTTTTAACTTTGGCTGTTGACATTTTGGGCTAGATACTCTTTGTTTTGAGTGTGGTGTGGGGAGGGCTGCTGTCCTGTGCCCTGCAGGATGTTTAGCAGCATCCCTGACCCTACCCACTAGATGCCACTAGCACCTCCCCCTCATGTGTGACCACCAAAGATGTCTACAGACAATGCCCAATGTCCCTTAAGGGGCAGAGTTGTCCTGGTTGAGAAGCGCTGGTTTAGAGCCATGCGTCAGACTGGTCTGAACTAACATCCAGCAAGATGACTGTGCCCTTGTCACCTCTGCTCTGAGCTCTGGCCAGTCGGCCTCACGTCCCCTGCCAGGCCTGCCGACTTGCCATTTCCTGCAGGTCCTTTTGCTGTGCGCCCATGCCAATACCGTTGTCACCACAGGAGTGCCCACCCCAGTCTCTGCTGTGGAGACCCATCCTTCAGAGCCCAGGTCCAATGTGTGGGCTGCTTTGTACACAACTCCAGGGGGTGCCATTTACCTCAGGGCTGCGAGAAGGATGCTCTTGGGAGCTGTGCAGGGACAACCCCAACACAGGACCTGGCAGCCTCTTCCAGTGCCCCCGTCATGAAACTCTCTCCCGCTACCCTATCTGGAGGGTTTCCTTCCTCTGAATGCTGGGTTTGTTCTACAGTCACTCAGTGTGCCCCCCGAGGCACACAGCCTCTGCTCTGATCTGTCCTTCCCTGGGGCGGAAACTTTGCAGGGAGCCCTCCTCAGGCCTTTGCCTGCCCTCTCGTGGTCAACAACTGCTATATTTGTAAACGTGGGACAATCAGGCCAAGGTTGGTCACAGAATCCTGGGCATATACAACAGGACTCTGGGAGGGACACCCCCAGTAGCTGCCAGGTTGGTGTTGGGATCTTATGTCTGTCCCAAGGGGTAGCCAGATGGAGCGGCAGCAGTGACCTGGGCAGTTGACCAAACCTGCCTGGAGCTCAGTTTTCTGGGGTTAAGAATAGAGTTTAGGTTAAGGGGAGGGTGGAATGTGCCAATGACATAGTGCCTGGCATATAGTAAGTTCTCAATAAATGTTTGCCTTAAAAGAGAGAAATTTCAAGACAGGCCAGGGTTCTAGGGTAAGTCAGTACAGTTGAGGGGGTGGGTATTGTTTGGCACTCAGAGCAGCATTTTAGCAGAGAGGCTGCAACCTCAGTTGAGGAATGGTGGGAAACCCAGGGATGCTGGGGACAGGAGTGTCACGAATAAAGAAAAACTTAAGACCTCACTGGAGGAGGCAGCAGGAGGTGACGTGGGGAGGTTCTAGATCTGGGTTTTGAAAATCCTATGTGAGAGGTGGGCAGGAGTGGGGTGTAACCGGGCGGTCTTCAGTGTTCCAGCCCCTGATTCCTGTGATCCTGATTCCTGGCCACTAAGGGACAGCCTCTGCCAGAGCCTCCCTTTGTGCTCCACTGGAAGCTTTCTATCTGTTTGCCAAATGCTCCAGTACTAGGTGTCTCTGCCCCCCAGGGCCCATGCTCACACTGTCATGGTCACTCTTGCTCATTCTGTTTCTTTCTCTTCTCTCCACCTGACCCTGATATGTGAGTGTGAACTTAATTTTTCTAGAGGGAATTGCATTTGAGTCCAGTCATCTTGTTAGGAGGCCATCTCCTGTTGTCAAGCAGGGAAATTGTCTTTTTGCCTTTCAATGTGCCAGTAGGGATGGCTGATTTATTAGGACTCCTGTCTGTTAATTTCATGCTCCCTACTCTCCAGTTTTTGCTGGCCAGGGACAGAGCCACAAATGAGACAGTCTCTAGCCACGTTATAAATAAATAATGACATAAATAATGACACATAAATAATGACAGTATGAAGGGATGATGCTGTAAGAGAGATACTTATTTATCAAGTACTGTGAATGCCCTAAGAGGGAATTGTTGATTCTCTCTAGGAAAAAAAATTAAGAGAGCTTCAGAGAGGAAGCAGCATTTGGAAAAGGTTTCGAAGGAGGAGTAGGAGCTGGCTATGCAAAGCAGCAGACATATGTTCCATATTAAGATCATTAGACAGTTACTTTATTATCTTTAGCCCTATTGGAGGGATATTTCTTAACTTCAGTGTGCACACAAATCATGTGGGGGATTTTGTTAAAATGTGGATTCTGATTCAGGAAGTCTGGGTGGTTTGCATTTTTAAAGGGCACCCAGGTGATGTCTGTGATGCCCATGCAGCTGGCCCACTGACAACACATTGAATAGTAAGTCTTTAATATCTTATCTTTTTAACCAAAATATGCAGTTTGCCTTTACACATATGGTCCAAATTGGCTGCCGGGCCCCGTTGTGCTTATAGGGTAGAGGAGGGCTTGTTGTTTGCAAAAAGGCCCCTGCTTTTCTGTTTCCAGAATGTGGTTAATCCTTAGGTTCATCCAGTGAACCCAAACGTCCCCTAGGTTTAATCAATGACATAATAGAAGCCCATTTAACACTCTGTAGGCCACAAATTTGGCTGTTAATCCTACTTTATGATACATGGGATATGATCACACGCTTGTGATTTTTAAAACAATTTCTATGTTGTAAAATTGTGATTTTATTTATTTACTATTATATTTTATTAATTATGCTATTACAGTTGTCCTGAATTTTTCCCCCTTTGCCCCCCATCCACCCAGCACCCCCCCAACTCCCTCAGGAAATCCCCCCAACATTGTTCATGTCCATGGGTCATGCCTATAAATTCTTTGGCTACTCCATTTCCTATACTGTACTTTATGTCCCTATGGCTACTCTGTAACTATGTACCTATTTGTACTTAATTCCCTAATCTCTTCACCCATTCCCCTAGGTGCACTGCCCCCCACCCCCACCAATCAGGCAACCATCAAAACGCTCTCCATATACATCACTGTGTCTCTGTTCTTGTTTGCTTAGTTTGTTTTTTAGATTCAATTGTTGATAGATAGGTATTTTTAACCATTTTATTGTTCATTGTTTTGATCTTCTTTTTCTTAAATAAGTCCCTTTAACATTTCATATAATAATGGTTTGGTGATGATGAACTCTTTTAGTTTTTTCTTGCTTGGGAAGCTCTTTTTCTGCCCTTAATTCTAAATGATAGCTTTGCCGGGTAGAGCAATCTTGGCTGTAGGTCCCTGCTTTTCATGACGTTGAATATTTCTTTCCAACACCTTCTAGTCTGCAAAGTTTCTTTTGAGAAATCAGCTGGAAGTCTAATGGAACTCCCCTGTAGGTAACTAACTTCTTTTCTCTTACTGCTCTTGAGATTCTCTTTTTATCTTTAACTTTTAGCATTTTAATTATGATGTGTCTTGGAGTGCGACTCTTTGCTTCCATCTTGTTTGGGACTCTTTGTGCTTCCTGGACTTGCATGTCTATTTCCTTCACCAAATTAGGGAAGTTTTCTTTCATTATTTTTTTCAAACAGATTTCTAATTCCTTGCCCTTTCTCTTCTCCTTCTGGCACTCCTATGATGCGAATGTTGAACCTCTTGAAATTGTCCCTTATACTATCCTCATTTTTTTGTGTTCTTTTTTCTTCCTGTTGTCCTGATTGGTTGTTTTTTGCTTCCTTATGTTATAAATCATTGATTTGATTCTCAGCTTCATCCACTCTACTGTTGTTTCCCTGTAAGTTATTTTTTATTTCAATTAGTGTACCCTTGTTTCTGACTGGATCTTTTTAATAAGGATGAGGTCCTCACTAAGCTCCTTGAGCATCCTTATAACCAGTGTTTTGAACTCTCTATATGATAGACTGCTTATCTCCATTTCATTTAGCTCTTTTTCTGGAGTTTTGATGAGTTCTTTCATTTGGGCCATGTTTCTTTATCTCTTTAATTTGACAGCCTTCCTATGTTTGCTTCTGTGTATTAGATAGAGCTGCGACACCTGTTACATTGTGAGGGGCGGAGCCTTAGTTGTTTGTCAGTGTGGGCTACCTGTTTCACCATGTTGTGGCACTCTATGTAGGGAAGGGGCCAAAGAGGGAACAATGCTGCTTGCTTGGCACTTGCTTCTTTTCCAGTCACTTCACCTGCTTCCCAGAGTGGATGGGTTTGCATACATTCTAGGACCGTGAGGGCCCTCTAAATGGATTCTCCTGAGAGATAGGCAGTTTATTCCACCTCCCAAAACCCTACTGGTTTTCACAGCCAGAAGCTATGAGGCTTTATTCCACCCGGTGCTGGAACTGTGAGCCGTGTGGTCTAGCCTGGGGCTGCGATTGCTCCCTCGTTGTCCCTCCCGGCTTTTCTCTGCCCCATGTGAATGTGGGACCCCTCATTCCACCATCGCAGCCGCTCCTTGCCACTGCTGCATAACTCCCACTCACCACATCCTCTCTGGCCCAGCTTCCTGTCTCCCACCTCCTACCCGTCTGGATGAATATTTCTTTTTTAAATCTTTGGTTGTCAGACTTCCATACAGTTTGGTTTTCTGGCAGTTCTGGTTGTTGTTTGTTTTGAGTTAATTGTAATCTTCTATGGTTGTACGAGAAGGAGAAGTGTGTCTACCTATACCTTTATACCTGGTCCAGTTTAAATAGCTGGTCTTCCGTCTTTATAATACATGTACATAAAAAAAAAAAAAAGTCTTCCTTAGACTACAAGTCCCAAATTCTACACAGCCCCTGTAGGAATAAAAGACTTAAACCTGAATTCCAGATCTCCTGGAGCGGAGTTGTGGGGAAAGAAGAGAAAGGGTGTTGATCTGTGGGAGATGAGGAGGCCTTGAACCTAGTGATTGGTTTCTGGAGTATAAAAGTTGATGAGCTTGATTTGATTTGGAGAGATGTTAGATGAGCCAAGCCTTTGAATTGTATGTGAAATGCCTCAGGAACAACATATCCCAGAGAGGCCTGGGGCAGCTGCATGTCAGCTGTTTTGGGCTAATTCGGGCCTTCACTGGAAATTTGAGTGGAGGGAGTGCCTTGAGATCTGAACAGGGGAGTTCTTGGGGTTTCAGTAAAGCCAGGCTGGTAGGGGGTTGAAGGCCTGGAGTGGCCCTCCGTGGCCTGTGAGTCACGGTGCTGAGTGGCAGTGCAGTTATTTTTGTCTCCTGAGGTGTAGTTGCTCAGCACGGGATGTTGGCTTTTGGTGTGTGGCCATTTCTTCTCACCTTCCCTGCTTGGAGTTCCCCCCTTGACGATTACCTGTGGTCCCCAGTCTTGGGCCCACCAGCCCCTCCCCCAGATGCTGTAACTCCTTGTTTAATTGAGAGCCTGTCTTGTACTTCTCTGTTTTTCCCACTGGTGTTTGTAAATCCATTGAGGGCAGGTCCCCAGGTCTGGCTCAGTGGCTGGAACCCAGTAGAGTAGCATGAAAGGATGCATTTCTCATAATCTCCCTCCTCCCCACTATCCTCCCCCTCCTCCACTTCCTCTTCTGAGCTTGAGGTCAGGTAGTGTGAATGCCAGTCCCTGGACCAGTGCCTCCCACTTGCCCTCCCTTTTAGGCAGGAACCAGAGAGCAGTGCGTAGACATTGGGGCTGGTCCTGGGGGAAAGGTGTTATTTTTATGGAGGGTCAGTTGGAGAGCTGCTGCCACCTTCCCTTTTGGGTTTCTTATGTCGCTGGCAGAGTAAGATTTTTCCAAAATCTGAAGTTCTTTTGGTGTCACTTAACCCAATCCAAGGGCTCTCAGTTTTGATTTTTTTTTTTTTTTTTTTAATATTTTAAAGTCATGGGAAAAAGGGCAAAGGACAGTGTTTTTAATTTGCTTGGGAGCAGGAGTCTCCAGACCTTTGGCTTTAAAAATTTTTGCAGTTAGTCAGTCCTGGCCAGTGTGGCTCAGTTGGATGGAACATTGTCTTGTGCACCAAGAGTCCCTGGTTTGATTCCCAGCCAGGGCACATACCTAGGTTGTGGGTTAGATCCCCAGTCAGAGCGCATGTGGGAGGCAGCCAACTGATGTTTCTCACGTCGATGATGTTTCTCTCTTTCTTTTTTTTTCTCTCTCTCCCTGCCCCTCTCCTTTTCCTCCTCGCCTCCCCGCTTCTTTCTCTGCAATCAATAAAAAAATAAAAAAAAAAATTATACAATGAATCATGTCTCATACACATTAATAATAATAAAGCTAATTACTTGAATCAACACTTTGCCATTCACAAAGCCTTTTACACTTTTTTTTTCAAAATTTCCAAAGTCCTTGTGAGTATCCTGTGTTCTGTGCCCCATCCTGGGCTGCCTCAGATTCCAAGACACAGACCAGCCCAGAGAGCAGCCTCCTCCATTGTTTGACATGAACACATTGTCACTAATTCTGCTATTGGTAAGAAAAATAACAATTTATTGTGCACATACACATAATTGTAGTAATAAGGACAGTAGCTAAGCTTTATTAAGTATTTACTAGTGTTGAGTGCCAGGAATCATGGTGAGCACTTGGAATCCTGTCTAATTAAACTGGGCAATGATTCTGTAAAGAAGTTCTTTTCATTATTTCCGTTTCACAGATGGACAATAGGTAATTTGTCCAAGAACACACAGATGCAAAGTGTCTGAGCCAGGCCTCGGTAGCTTGAAAGCAAAGTTCTGCTCCTAGTAATTTGGGGAGAAGTGGGCTGAGTTTGCCATTTGGGTCTGCCTCCCCCCCCTTTTCTGAACTTTTTTCTATGCTTTTAAACATCAGCTCCTCCTGTAGGCATCAAGATGAGCTAAGGTTTTCTGTAAAAGGCCAAACAATAAATATTTTAGGCTTGCAGGGTATAAGATCTCTGTAACAGTTACTTCGCCTTGCCCTTGTAGTGCAAAAGCTGCCATAGATAATATGTAAACTTTATTTACAAAAATAAGCTGCAGGCAGGGTTTAGCCTTTGGGCTGTAGTTTGCTGGCCCCTGGTCTAGACTAGGAGATACTTCTGCCAGGAAGGATGGTGCTCTGATAAGAGGCAATTGTTTCTCTTCCCACTTACATTTGGATTTTAAAAGACCATCCTTGGCGAATGGGCAGTCCTTGGCTTCTGAGGAGACCTACATCTGTTGTGGGAACAGGCAAGTTGTGCTCTGACTATTCCTCAAGTCACACCTTGTGGGTGATTACCCATCCAGCCTGTGCCTTTGCGTTGGGACAGAGGATCTGTTACCTGGACTCACTCAACCTGATGTGTGAATGCAGACCTAGTTTTAAGAGGAATCAGACTTTGTTAAGTTCAGATAGGAACATAGGGTGACTTAATGTGCGTCCTCGGGGAAGACACTTCCCTTCTCTGAGCTTCCCTTTCCTTATCTATAAAATGGGGATAAGGCTGCTTTGAAAACTCTCCTGTTCTGTGTGAGCTTGACTGGTAATGTAAATGGGCAACATTGCTACATTGTCATGTGTTCCCTGGAAATATAGTTGTGAAATGCAAGGACATATTTTCCATGCTCTGTTCTGTTCCTGCTCCTCTGCAATCCTATGAAAGGGCAGTGCTGTGGCCTAAACAAGATATAGTAAGTGCAGAGAGCAGGTGAGTGCAGTCACTCGTCTTCTTAGAGACCATCAATGGCTCCCCAGTGCCTGAGAGTTAAAGTTCAGCCTCAGCCTGGATTCCGAGTCTCTGCAGCCTGGCTCTTTCCAGTCTCTTCTTCCACGAATCTTCCCTTCCCCGGCTCTGGCAGTCCCTGAATATCCTTGGACATTCTCACTTCCATGTCTTTATTCCTGATGCCTTTTCCCTTCGAGATGTCCTCCATGGCCCCTGTTTCCATTCCCAGATTATTCTCTTTCCTGCTGATGGCTTGCAGTTCCACCACTGGGGACTCATGTCTTGGGTGATTAGGATATTTGTTAGATAAAAAAAGTCCAAATGTGCCTTAGCATTGGCAACTTGATGTGAGCAGGTTCAGCTTAGAGAGGGTCATCTGTTCCCCAGGAGCCAGGCCAGGCAGGTTATTTGTGTCTGTGGCCATCAGGTGGGGGCAGGGGTGCTGACCGTGGCCCCAGCTTCTCCCACTCGGGCTGGCCAGCCACTCAGTAATTCATTGACTGTTGACTTTTTTTGTTGTTTATGTAATTTTTGTTTGTTTTCTTTTTTAACAAATAGGATACCCAAATTTAAAAGATCCGAATGTAAAGAGTAAGGCAAGTAGCTTAAATGAACAGCGGAGATTGTACCATGTAACTGCACAGCTAGGTAAAACAGTGCCTTTCTGTCCAAGCCTGAACTTCATTCTATCCCATTTATATGGCCTACACACCAACATTCTTCCCCTGGTGTCTTGATAGTTTACTTTTCGATGCTTTTTAAATTTCTGATTTTTATGTGTTGATTTTGCCTCTTTCATTTTGTATGTTTAATTATGATGTTGAAGACATCCTGTTCTTAGTCTTGGTGATATTTCACCAGAATTCCTAAACTTAAATTCATCTTCTCCTTGTCCATTCAAATCAGAGCAAAACTTTTTTTCATTATGTTTTACAAAAAGTGAAGAATTCGGAATTATTGGCTTGTTTCCCTCTTCTCTCTTTTTAAATTAAAAAAAGAAATCATCACCCAAGGACACTTTTTTTCATTGCTTTGTAGAGGGGTAGGGGAGAAACATCTATGTGAGAGAGAAACATTCATTGGTTGCCTCCTATACGCACCCCTGGGGGGAGCAAACCTGAAACCTAGGTATGTGCCCTGACCAGTGATTGAACCTGAAACCCTTCGGGCACCATATATACTCCAACCAACTGAGCCCCACCAGCCAGGGTTCGCTCTTCTTTTTAAAAATTATTTTAGTTTAAGGATTAGATTCCTGTCTTTTGCTCTAAACTTTTCTTTTTTTTTTTTTTTTAAAGTATATTTGATTGATTATGCTGTTATAGTTGTCCTACCGCCCTGGCTGGTTTAGCTCAGTGGATTGAGCGTCGGCCTGCGAGCTAAGTGTCGCTGGTTCGATCTTCCAGTCAGGGTACATCAGAGAAGGAAAACTCTGACTCCAAAAAACCTCCGCTGCCTTGCGGCATACCTCTTCAGGGGAAAGGCTAAGGGAGTAAACCCCGACAGAAAATCCGGAGCCGGAGTCCCTAAGGCGGTTTGACGTTGTAGTCAACACCGGCAACTCCTGCGGTGCACCTGAACCCAAGCTGTATTGACTCCGTCTTTCCCTTGGATCCTTCAGCTGCGAAGAGAGGGGGGGTCTGCTGCATGGGCAACAGCAGACCCTCCATATTACCCTGCCCAGGCTCTGTAGCTTCAGCGTCATCGCAAGATGTCGATTCAACACGGGAGGAGACAGATACTACCATGTCACTCCCGAGTCGGACTGCACAGCCATTCTCGGCGGTGCAGATAGACTCTTAAGAAGCTACACCATCGTCTCTCGAGACGGACGGCTGCCGACGACGACGAGTTGTCCTACCCCTGGCTGGTTTGGCTCAGTGGATTGAGCGTCGGCCTGCGAGCTAAGTGTCGCTGGTTCGATCTTCCAGTCAGGGTACATCAGAGAAGGAAAACTCTGACTCCAAAAAACCTCCGCTGCCTTGCGGCATACCTCTTCAGGGGAAAGGCTAAGGGAGTAAACCCCGACAGAAAATCCAGAGCCAGAGTCCCTAAGGCGGTTTGACATTGTAGTCAACACCGGCAACTCCTGCGGCGCACCTGAAGCCAAGCTGTATTGACTCCGTCTTTCCCTTGGACCCTTCAGCTGCGAAGAGAGGGGGGGTCTGCTGCATGGGCAACAGCAGACCCTCCATATCACCCTGCCCAGGCTCTGTAGCTTCAGCGTCATCGCAAGATGTCGATTCAACACGGGAGGAGACAGATACCGTGTCACTCCGGAGTCGGACTGCACAGCCATTCTCGGCGGTGCAGATAGACTCTTAAGAAGCTACACCATCGTCTCTCGAGACGGACGGGCATGGGCAACAGCAGACCCTCCATATCACCCTGCCCAGGCTCTGTAGCTTCAGCTTCACTGGAGAGGACACTCCAGCATCATCGCAAGATGTCGATTCAACACGGGAGGAGACAGATACCGTGTCACTCCCGAGTTGGACTGCACAGCCATTCTCGGCGGTGCAGATAGACTCTTAAGAAGCTACACCATCGTCTCTTGAGACGGACGGCTGCCGGAAAAATATAGTTGTCCCAATTTCTTTTCCCTTTGCTCTCCTCTGCCCAGCACCCCCCTTCCCTCCAGCAGTCCCACCCCCCTCTTAGTTCATGTCCATGGGTCATGCATATAAGTTCTTTGGCTTCACCCTTTCTATATTATTCTTAACTTCCCCCTATTTTGTACCTACCAATTATGCTTCTTAATCCCTACACCATTTCCCGATTTCTCCTCCTTCTCCCTCCCAGCTGATAACCCTCCAAATGATCCCATACCTATGATTCTGTTCCTGTTCTGGTTACTTAGTTTGTTTTTATTTTTTAGATTCAGTTGTTGATAGTTGTATGAGTTTGTTGTCATCTTAATGTTCACAGTTTTGATATTCTTTTTCTTAAATAAGTCCCTTCAACATTTCATATGATAATGGCTTGGTGATGATGAACTCCTTTGGCTTTACCTTGTCTGGGAAGCACTTTATCTGCCCTTCCATTCTAAATGATAGCTTTGCTGGATAGGGTAATCTTGGTTGTAGGTCCTTGCTTTTCATCACTTTGAATACTTCTTGCCAGTCCCTTCTTGCCTGCAAAGTTTCTTTTGAGAAATCAGCTGATAGTCTTATAGGGACCACTTTGTAGGTAACTCTATTCTCTTGCTGCTTTTAAGATTCTCTCTTTATCTTTCACCTTTGGCATTTTAATTATGATGTGTCTTGGTGTGATTCTTTTTGAGTCTAGCTTGTTTGGGACTCTCTGTGCTTCCTGGACTTGTATGTCTATTTCCTTTGCCAAATTATGGAAGTTTTACTTTAATATTTTTTTCATATAAGTTATCAAATTTTGCTCTTCTCCTTCTCTTTCTGACTCCTATGATTTGGATATTGGCATGTTTAAAGTTGTTCCAGATGTTTCTAAGCCTCTCCTTGTTTTTTTCAATTCTTGTTTCCTCATTCTGTACTGGTTGTTTATTTCTTCCTCATGTTCCAAATGATTGATTTGAACCCAGGTTTCCTTCCCTTCACCATTGGTTTTGTGTGGATTTACCTTCGTTTCACTTAGCCTAGCCTTCACTTTTTCCCTTCTATGTTTGCTATACTCAAGCATATCTGTCAAGTCTGTGAGCATCTTTATCACCAATGTTTTGAACTCTGCATCTGTTAAGTTGGCTAGCTTCTTGTCACTTAGTTCTCCCACTGGAACCTTGATCTGTTTCCTCTTTGGGGCCATGCTTCTCTGTCTCCTCAACTTGACAAGCTCCTGTGTTTGCCTCTGTGTCTTAGGTAGAGCTGTTGCACCTGTTACACTGTAAGGGGTAGAGCCTTAGGTATTCATCAGTGTGGGGCGATCTGTTTCACCATGTTGTGGCGCTGTATGTTGGGGAGGGGTCTGAGAGGGAACAATGCTGCTTGCTCAGCACTCGCTCCTTTTCCAAGCACTTCTCCCACTTCCGTATGGGATTGGTTCCCCTCTAGCTGTTGCCCTGGCCGTGTTCCCAGAGTGGGTGGGTTTTCGGACATTCTAGGACCATGGGGGCCCTCTAAACAAATGGACTCTGAAGAGACCAGCAGTTTCTTCCACTGCCCCAACCCCCACTGGTTTTCACAGTCAGAAGCAATGAGGCTTATTTTCCCTGGTGCTGGCATCATGAGCTACACAGTCTGGTCTGGTGCTGGGAGCACCCCCCAAGGTGTCTCTTCGTACTTTTTAAAATGTGTGACTGCACTTTCCACTGGCTGGTTACAGCCATTGTCACTGCCACCACCTTCACACTGCATCCTCTCTGCCCCAGCTCTGCCCCTCCTATCTGTCTGCATGAGTATTCCTTCTTTATCTTTTTGTTTGTTGGACTTCTACGCAGATTGATTTTCTGGAACTTCTGATTGTCTCCAGTTTTGAGGTAGTTGTAAATTCCTTCTTAGTTGTGGAGGGAGGTGCAGCTTGTCTACCTACGCCTCCATCTTGGTCAGATGAAGCTCCAAACTTTTTCTTTTGCAAGATTTTTTTTTACTTTTTGGACTGTCGTAGTTTGTTTTGATTCGAGGAATCCCGAGTAATAAGAACAGTGGTTCTCACACTGGGGTGTGCGTCAGAGTCCCCTGAAGGGCTGTTTACAACAAATCACTCAACCTTGCCCCCAGGAATCTGATTCAGTAATTTTAGGATGGTGCCTGAGAACCAGCTTTTCTAACATGTTCCAGGGTACCCCACTTTGAGAACCACTGAATTTGTCTCACAAACAACTGCTCTCCTCCCTTTGGTGCAGATGAACAACTCCACTCTGCATTGATGGTGCTGTCAACATGAGAAACATCCACACCTATAGAGAATTATGGGTTTATTTGAGCCAAAGAAAAATCTCAATGGATTGAGAAAATGCTCTGGAGAATGGCAGTTTTGCAGCTTATCTTATACATTAGAATCAAAGGAGAAGACATGCATGAAATCCATTGTTGGTAGATTAAGGGGGTTAGAGGAAGTAAAGCAGGGAAATCTTGTATTAGATAAAAAGCAAAATGCACACATACTTATTTTACATGGGTGGGTACATGATAAGTTTATAGCACATAGGGGTAGTATTCAGGGAGCAAGGCGACAATGAGTGGTCCAAGGTTTTGAGCCTGTGCCCTGAGGCATCTGGAAAAGGAGGTTCCTCTGCCATTGCAAAGGTTGCTGTCTCGAATACAAAGATAGAACATAGTCTGATGTAAGGTAAAGACTGACCTTTGTCAAGGAAGCTACAGGCCTAGGATGTGAGTACCTGCCATGACACGCTTTTAGTTAGGAATTTCTATGTTCAGACCACCCTGTGTGTTCCCTTTGGTCCCTGTGTTTGTAAGGCGCAGCAGGCAGGCCTCCCCTGAGGTCATCAGATTTAGTATGTGGCCCCTCTTTTGTCCACAGTGGCATCTAGATCTCACAACTCCAGCATCCTCATGAAAAATCCTCTCCTGGATTTAGCTGTAGACTTCTGGAGTTATTTTTTTGGAAACTTTTCTCAGAAAACACCAAAGACAAGTGGGTTTTTTGAGCCTTTGCAGTTGCCTGCCCTCATGAGGAAATGGTTGTGAACCCAATTCTTGGGAATATTGTTTTCCTTGGGTTTCTGGAGGTGTTGCCTTCCTCTGTTGGTGGAAGATGTCTGAAGTTGGTCCAATTTAAGTCCATTGAAAGAAACCCAGATTTTTTTTCTTTCTACTTAAAAATATTTAGGGTTAGGAATTTTCTTTCCCTTTGAAACTTAAATTTGTGACAGGCAATGTTTTGAAGTTGATTTCTGATTATTAATTCTGTCTGAAACTCAATACGTACTCAGTGTAATGGCTTCTACATAGTGCCTCTTAAAATTTGAGTGTCAAAAAATATATTTTTTAAATTTATTTTTTAGAGATAGGAGAAGTGGGACAGAAAGAGAGGGAGAGAAACATTGATGTGTGAGAGAAATATTGGTCTTGCTTCTCCTGAGACCTGGCCCACAACCCAGGCGTGTGCCCGGACTGGGAATCAAACTGGCAACCTTTTGGTTTGCGGAATGATGTCGAACCCACTGAGCCACACTAGTCAGGGCTAGTACTGCTGCCCTTATTTTATTTTTTTTCTTTTTCTTTTTTACATAAATCCGTTGTTGTGTTGAAGTTGTGCTCTGCAGGGCATCTTTACAGAAACGCCTGCAATGTTCTCAGCTATGAAGATAGCATCCACTTTCTGGCCACCATGCCTTTGCCCATGCCATTCCTTCCCTCCCTTCTCTGCCTGGAAAGTTCATGAACATCCTTCAGGTGTCAGCTTCAGTGCTGGTTTCTGTGGGGCCGGCCATGACTTTCTCTCAGAGAGTTGCACCCCTGGTTGGTGTGCTCACCTGAACCATGTCGTGCCCACTTCATGGTGCTACTCCTTCTATTTTTGTGTTTCCAGTGCCAAGCCTGCTGCCTGGCATGTGGCTGTGATGGTAGCCGCCAGTGTATTGGGCGTTCACTGTGTTCCAGGTACTCTTTAGTCCTTGCAGCATTCCCGTGAGGTTTGTGTACTCTTGTCCCCACTTAGAGACTGGAAAACAGCAATTTGAGGGGAAGTTAAAATCATTTGTCCCCGGTGGGGCTAGAATACAAATGAGGTCTGGCAGCTGCCGGACTCTGTGCCCTTGACTCTGAGCAGTCGGCACTCATACCTGCTGGGTGAGCGATGACTGAATAAGTGGCCATGAGGAGGACAGCTCCTGCACGTGGAAGCACACAGTAGGGAAGTGTCTGATGAGAGAAAGGATCGGGATTATTCCAGGGCTGGCTGAGCCTAGGAGGGCTTGGGGTGGTGGGGGGTTGGGGGTGGGGGGCAGGCTGAGCGCCCAACCAGAGCAAGGATGTGGAGGGAAGAGAGACTTTGTTTCTTAGTACTCGGTCTGGTGGCCCAGCTGCTGGTACTGGAAACAGTGGTTAACACTCCAGTCCTGATGCCCTGTTCTTTCTTCCTGTAGCCTCGGCTTTCATCATCGCTATGCTCCTGGCCAGCCTCAACAGCTGCTGCAACCCCTGGATCTACATGCTCTTCACGGGCCACCTCTTCCACGAGCTGGCACAACGCCTCCTCTGCTGCTCCTCCAGCTACCTAAGGGGCTCCCGGCCGGGAGAGACAAGTGTAAGCAAAAAGAGCAACTCGTCCACCTTTTTCCTGAGCCGGCACAGCTCCAGCCAGAGGAGCAGCTCACAGCTGTCCTCGGTGTGACCAGCCTGGGGCTGCATGGCCTCCCTTCGATCAGGATGTGTGACATGGACAGTCAGCCGCTTGGTGGCCGTGTATGTATGTGTGTAAGGTACACCTCCATACCTTGGGGCAGCTTGCGTGGGGTGGGGGATGCTGACACGGGGTGGGGAAGTGGTCTCCTTCGGGGAGGATGATAGGGTGACTCAGCCACCAGACTGTCCTTGGATCTCCAGTGAGTTCCTGCAGGTACTTCTGCTCCCTAGATGCCACTGTCGCCCCTGGCTGCTGGATGGGTGGTTTATGTTTCCTGGACCTGTAATTTCACTCCAGTATCTTTTTTTCTCCTTTATTCTCTGATTTTGTAAAAGGTAATAAGTATAGGATTGGTGACCAATTGTGTTTGGAAATTTAGTGTCCTGAGCTTGGAGTCAGGAGTTGGAATGGGATCTCAGATAGGGAGGTGGTGCTCATATCCTCCTGACCCCTCAGAGTGTGTTTGCCTTTGAGTGGATCTAGCGCAGCATGCTTGGGTACCAGCTTGTCAGAGGATGGCCCAAGGAGAAGGGGATTCTCTGAAGAGACGATTGGGCACAGGTAGTCGATTAAAACTTGGGTTAATAATGTTTAACAAGCTAATATTTAAATAGCAAATGGGGAAGAAAGAAAGAAAAGGCATACAAATTGGAAAAGAAGTAAAACTCTTTATAGATGACACAATTTTATATATAGAAAATTCTAAGGAATGCATACATACCCACATTTGAACTAATTAATGAGTTCAACAAAATTGCAGAGTACAAGGTCAATATATGAAAATCAATTGTATTTCTTTATATTAGCAATGAATAATATGCAAATAAAATTAAGAAATAATTTAATTTAGCCCTGGCTGGATGGCTCAGTTGGTTGGAGTGTCATCTCATATACAAAAAGGTTGGGGGTTCGATTCCCAGTCTGGGTGCATAACTAGATTGTGGATTTGGTTGGATCCTTGGTTGGGGCACGTGTAGGGGGCAGCTGATTGATGTTTCTTCTCCTTTCTTCCTCTCTCCCTTTCTCTCTCTCTAAAGTCAATATACGTATCCTCAGGTAAAGATGTAAAAAAAAGAAATAATTTAATTTATAGTAGCATCAGAAAGAATAAAATAGGAATAAATTTAGTGAAAAAAATACAAGACTTATACCCTGAAAACTACAAAATATCATTCACAGAAATTGAAGAAAGCAAATAAATTGAGAGACATCCTGTGTTCATATGTCAGAGACTTAAATATTGTTAAGATAACAATACTATACAAATTGGTCTACAGATTTATTGTAATTCCTATCAAAATCCTATTTGATTTCTTTGCACAAATTGATTAACTGATCCTAAAATTCATATGAAAATGCAGAGGATCCAGAATAGCCAAATAAACCTTGAAAAGAAGATTCACACAGCCTGCTTTCAAAACTTATTACAAAGCTACCATAATCAGGACAGTCTGGTACTAGCCTAAGGGTAGACATGCTGACCAATGGAATAGAATAGAGAATACAGATATAAATCCTTACATTTATGGCCAATTGATTTTTGACAAGTGTGGCCAGAGAATTTAATAGGGGAGATCGTTTTTTAAACAAATGGTGCTGGGGCAACAGGCTAGCCACATGCCAGTGAATGAAGTTGGACCCCTACCTCATACTCTATATAAAAATTAACTCAAAATGCATCAAAGACCTAAATGCAAGAGCTAAAACTAGAGAAACTGTAGAAGAAAGTGGAGGCAAAAATCTTTGTGATCTTGGATTAGGCAATGGTTTCTCAGATATGATACCCAAAGCACAAGGAAAGGAAACCTCGGTAAAATGGACCTCATAGAAACCGGGCATGGAACTTCTCTGCTTCAAAGCACTCTCAAGAAAGTGAAAAGACAACTCACAGAATGAAAGAAAATATTTGCAAATCATACTTGTATCCAGAATATATCAAGAACTCTTACAACTTAATAAAAAGACAAATAAACCAGTTTTAAAAATGAACAAAATATGTATTTGAATAAACAAATAGACATATTTTTTGAAGACATATTTTTATATCTTCTCCAAAGAAGATAATATAACTGACCAATAAGCACATGAAAAGATGCTCAGTATTATTATTCATTGGGGAAATGCAAATCAAAACCACAGTGAAATACCACTTCATACCCACTAAGATGGCTGTAATAAAAGAGATGGGCAATAACAGGTGTTGGCAAGGATATAGAGAAATTGCAACGCTTATACATTGCTTGTGGGAATGAATATAAAATAGTGCAGCCACTTCTGAAAACAGTTTGACAATTCCTCAAAAAGTTAAAGCACCAGAAATGCTACTCCTAGGTATTTACTCAAGAGAAATTAAAGCATACGTACACACAAAAACTTGTATATAAATGTTCATAGCACCATAATTTATAATTGCCAAAAAACGACAATAACCTAAATATCTATCAACTGTGAATGGGTAGGTAAAATAAAATGTGTTGTATCTATATAATAGCATGTTATTCAGAATAAGAAGAAATGAAGTACTGATTATGCTACAGTATGGATGAACCTTGAAAACAGTATACTAAGTGAAAGAAGCCATCACAAATAGCCACATACTTATATGATTCCATTTATGTGAAATGTCCAGAAGAGGCAAATCTATATAAAGAGAGATCATGGGATAGTGGTGGCCAGGAGCTGGAGGCTGGAGCGAATGGGGAATGACTGCTAATAGATATAGGATTTCTTTTTTCAGTGATGAAAATTTCCTGGAATTAGTGGTGAATGGTGCACAATTTTGAGAATATTCTAAAAACCACTGCATTGAACACTCAAAAGTTTTTACCAGCTGAATTCAGCCTGAAGGATGAATTCCTTGGAATCTCTTATGTCCCAGCACTTTTGTTTCTCTATGACTCACCATTTCTAGGAATCCCATGGTTTTCTTACTTAGTTTTTCTGAAAGAGATGGTGTTTCCAGTTTGACCGAAAGGGCCAGCAGTAATGATACGCCAACCCTGGTGCCTTGTGGCTTCAAGTGTTGTGTTTTATTTAGAGGAACAATTCATCAGGGGTCTCAAAGGCTTTACTTACCTGGTAAACATGTTCTCAAATGTCCTCTCAGCCTTGAGGTAGTACATGACTGTGTCCAAAAAATACCTTCAAGTTGTTAAATACAGGACATTATAGATCAGATGTGTTCATACAGACTGGTCAGCTCTCTGGGGCACTTCAAAAACTTTAAAAATTTCTACAAATACTTTTGGGCTCACTGTGATACAGTAAAAGCATTTCCCAAAGGCTACTCCCTCCATATAGGCTTTCTTCTTCCCCCTCCACATGGCAGTATACGCACACACACACATACACACACAGTCGCATGCATGCACACAATGTGGTGAGCTAGTAGGTGTTCAGGGAGAAGAGAGACCTGCACTGAAATCCCAGTGGTGGAAGTCAGCATTTAGTTCAAGATCTGCAGTACTAACTGGAAGCTGAAGACAATAAATATTATTTTCGGGCCTAGAGTCACTGCACAGTGTTGCTGTGACAGGTGCTTATAGTGTCAGCACCAGCCAGTCCTTGCTCTTTGGGAAGCTAACAGGATGCTGGTTGGGGCTCTCATTGTCCACATACAGGACCATGGGGCACTCTGGTTGCACATGTGGCAATGGTGGGCTCTGTTGGCATTTGAGCTCTGCTCACCAGCCAGAGATGCCCCTGTCTCTGCTGTTCCCAGGGCAGTTGCCATCCTAGCAGCCTACAAAAGCCACTGGGACCAAGGAGACAGTGACTCATAGTGGATTTTTCTGACCAGGCACAACCTTCCTGAGAACCCTAGAGCTGGGAGGTTCTTGGGCACCAGAACCAACTAGGATACTTGATTAGTTCTGTGAAAGCTCTGGGTGGTGCCTCGGGTCTCATTATGGCACAGGCATCTGTGTTTTGTAGCAAATCAGTGACAATTTGATTTTAGCACCACATCTGGATGTACACCTCTTCTGTTCCTGGCTCATCCAGTAGAATATTTTCACTGTCTCAGTCTTCAACAAAAGCCCAAAACAAAGCATGTGGGGTCCAGAATGCTACCTGGAGCTCCGCCATTTCTGCCCTCTAGTTCACAAACCCAGCGTGTGGCTGGAGGTGTCAATAAAGTGGAGCATGCAGATTTTCTTCTGGAATGTTGTGTTGTTCTGATGGTCAAATGTGAAATGTGAATACTTGAAGACTCTGAGCCCTATTTCTTCCGGCCCTGAAAAAAAATCTGTCATATAATTTGGTGTCCTTTCGAGACAGGTCTGTGGGTTGAGACTGTAGGAGGCTGCCTTTTATGAAGATTCTGGTTTCAAAGTGTTTAACCTTTTTGAATTGAATTGCAGTGAAACACAACTTAATGCAAAATGTGAATTCCTTGATTTTGTTCTGCTGTGGTGACTTCTGTGGTACCCTCGTGAAATGTGCCCATTGGTGAATAGTGTGGCCAGTAATGAGATGTCTGCTTCATTAGCTGCTTTATAAAAGGTGCACTTAATAAACTTGTCTTTTTTCATATGTTGTTGTGCCTTTTTCTCCATCCCAAGAATAGTGACCACACCTGGTGCTTGCAGACTTGAATTCCCTTGTGTGGTTGCAGACTTATCTGCCTGATTATTAGCGAGGTGCACCTAGGCTGTGGCAGGGGGGTGGTCCTGGTCCCGCTGTCTTTGGGCACAAGTGCTCTCATTAATTAGAATTCTGTCGGAAAATGCTCTAAATCCCAGAAATAAACCTCTTGTATGATGTAACCACACACACTGTGTGCCACAGTCTAACTTGGGAGTTAATAGGATTCTAGATTGTCACCTTGAAAGGACCCCAACAAATGTTTCATCAAGTGGGATATAGGGACCCCCTGTGAAATCACAAAGGGGTTTGTGTTCATTCCTGGGCACCACTACTGAAGCACACACACTCTGGAGCTAGGGCCCCAAACCTTCGTGTAAGCAAGAGTTCCTCATTACCTGGATGTAGCACACAGAGAGTGAAACTCCACCGCCCTCCTCTGCCCCATTCACGTCACACCCGTGGTGGGCAGTTCTGTGTTCTGCTTCTCAAGGGGGTTCCTGGAAGGAACAGAACTCCTCAGATATACATGTGTCTAAGTGTGTGTCTTTTCTCCAGTTCTGTGCACTTCACAGGTAATTGAGCTCCTGTCACACTGCTCTCAGTGAAAGAGAGCAAGCTTGAAAAATTGGCGTCATAGTCAAATCGGGTTTCAGCAAATGCCAAGATGATGAAAAATCTCTGCATAACCCAAGATTACAAGTCTGAAACTGATGGCCTGTAGATTTCAAGAGGTGTTTGGAAGGGCAGGCCCTTTGAGGGGGTTGTCAGTATAATTGGCTTCAGTCCTTTTCAGCAGGGAAAGCCTGGGCTCCCCAAGTCTGAGTCCACTTGTGAATGTGCAGAGCCCCAGGGGGCAGAGCAAAGAGCAGCAGGTGGGAGCACAGTGCAGATTCTGGCTAGCTGTGCACCTTTTGGCAAGTCTGCTGACCTCTCTGGGCTGTAACTTTCTCATCTGGAAAAAACTAAGGGATTAATTAGGAAGTATTCAAAAGCAAAATATACTGATACCTGCAACTTATTTAAAATGCATAGAGAAAAACGAGATTGGTAGGTAGAGATGTGACAAAACAGGAGCCATAAAATGTTTGTTGTGGAGCCTAAATGGTGTGTGTGTAGGTGACTCCACAAACCCTTCCAAATTCCCTCCGTGTTTGAAAATTTCATCCGATATTAGAAAAAACAAAAATGGGCAGAGTTTTAGAGCTGAAATGGACATTAGAGATCATTTTGTGGATGACAAAATTGAGGCCAGAGAAGGCAACTAGGAGGAGAGGCGGGACAAGAACAAGGCTGCCTGTGCCCCGTCTCTCCGTCGTGTGGGGTCCATTGCACCACACTGTCCCGCAACCCCTTGGGGTCATGGCCAGACACGAAAAAGGTGATGTCTATGAAAACTTGAAAAGTGCCGTGGGACCTTAATTTTATGAGACTTAAATGGGTACTGCATTAAAAAAGAAAGTCAAATAGGATTGGGAGATATTGGCCTAACCAAGATTCTTACTGCAGGACTTCTCAGAGCCTTTAACATGCTAATGTCTATTGAAAATCTTTAAGAGAAATACATAACATTTTAAAAATAAATTTAACCACAAAAGCCTTCACCTCCTTTTTTTTGTTTTTTGTTTTTTGAGGACTAAGTTCTGATTACACAGCTGGGAAAAGCATCCCTAAAGAATATAAGATTACTGAGTGTTTCTTTTTTCTTTTAGGGGCCAGGGAGGTGAGACATGCCCTTTCTGTTGCTTCTTATTTACATTCTGAGTCCACACATGCACCCGTTAGGCCTTATGCCATCATCACATCTGGCAGTGCCAGGGGCCTGTCTGAGGAGCCATGAGGGAGGTTACGAGAGGTTTGAACCCAGGCCCTCACCTCAGTGTTGCCAGGGAAGGTCCTCTACCTCTTCTAGTTCAGAGGCTATTTTCCTCTGTTGTTGATCACTAGCTGGTCCTGAGGAAACAGAAGTCAGTGAGAAATAATCTCCTAAGGAACATGGGGGAGCAGATACCCAGATAACAAGAAGAACCCCAATAGAAACCAAACTCTGTTCTGGTTGTTGGATTTGGCCAAGAGAAGGGCCCAACCAATTTGTCCTGCATCTGTTTCTTCGGGCAGTGAAATACATTTTTGGAACTGACCAGGACATTCACACACCTTATGGACATGTACAAAACACAGCATTCTCCGAATGCAGCCAAAACCCTTTATTGGAGCCACTGTCCCAAAGCCGACAGTCACTGGTGGGTTTCCCGGGCGGCGACCCCGGGTGGGAACTGAGTGCTGATTTGTGCTGTTACAGTACACGTGAACACGAAGAGTTGCAGTAGCTGCCTCTTAGCAAATGATCTCCCACATGCCCAGTTATGGGGCTATCGTGGTGGGGCCACTGTGCTTCTGTGGCAGGGCTGTCTTCTTATTCTGGTTTCCCTAAGCTCTGTGCTCCTGTCTTGGGGGGAAACAGCAGTCCCTATAGAGAAAGAGCTCGCCAGCAGTTCCCGTGGAGCAGTACCGTGGGGCCGGCCTGGCCTGACTCCCCCTGCCTGGCCTCCCTGCTTCACCTGGCCTTACACTTCCTTCCGCAGCATCACCTTGATGCTGCTGCACATCTGGCCCAGGGCGGCGAAGAGCGGGTTGCAGAAGGTGCGGATGCAGAGCGAGTAGATGTGGCTGATGCACTGTATCTCGATCAGGTAGCTCTTAATGCACGGCACCACCGCCCAGATGTGGCAGAAGGAGATGCAGGCAAACAGGAAGCCCCAGAGCAGGGCCAGCGGGACGCCCAGCAGCGTGGTCAGCAGGCGATAGCACCAGTACTTGGAGACAGTGAAGGTGGTGTAGCTTACTTTCCACACGCCGTCAAAGCTGTAGGTACCCACAGGCTCCGCAATCACATCCTCGAAATCCACCTGCAGGGGCAGGAAGGGGATCCTCAATCACAGCACCCACCTGCTTCTCAAGCTTTGGTGTGTGAGCATCAGAACCCCCTGGAGGACTCCTGACCCCGCAGGTCCCTAGGGAGACTAGACTGCTCACCTTACGGGTGGGTAAGCAGGCCTGCGGAGCTGAGGGACTTGTTTCATGCCAGAGATTAGTCAGAGGTGGGCCTACGGGCACGATTCTCAAATGCTATTATTTTATGATCTTACGGAGTTGGACAGCGATAGTCACACTGAAAAGGTTCACTGGGTGCCTGCCAATAAGGTGATGGACAGGCAAAGGTTCCTGCCGTCCTAGAGCTTATGGCAGGTAGTTGTACCACAGTGGTAAGTGCTTTGGTAAAGGAAAGACCGGGGGCTGTGTGCATCCACAGGAGGACATTGAACTCAGCCTGGGGAAAGGGAAGGCTTCCTGGAGGAAGAGACATCTAGCTAAGCTGGTATCTTAAGTAGTCAGGTAGAGGGAAAGACTGTGGGCTGAAAAGAGCATTTTGGGCAGAAGGAGAGTAATTGCTAGGGGCTAGGAGCTGGGGGAGACAGTGTGTGCTCTCAGGGAGATGCAGGTGCTTCCAGGAGGCTGAGTACAAGCCAAGATGACTGGAGTGAGGCTGGAGAGGTAACAGGACAGGCCTCCACATGGTGAACAGTCTCTGAGGTCTTTTGTGCAGAGAGCAGCTCGTTCTGGCCACTCGGTTGGGGTAACGGTGAGGAGAGACCAGCTGGGAGCCATTGCAACAGTCTGGGCAGGACCTGGTGGTGGCCTGGCTTGGCGTGGTGGTGATGAGTTAGAGAGGTGCACAGGTCTGAGAGCTATTTTAGGACCTGGCATGTGGCAAAGTGAGGGCCCTGCTGTTCTGGCGCCTGAGGGAGTCTGGTATCTGAGTGTGGCCAAGCCGGCCTGCAGCACCTTGTGGAGAAGGCAGAATTGTCTTCCTTGACCTAGTTCTGCAGGGACCTCAGATTTCCTCCCCCCACTGCCCACAACAGCCCTCTTTGCAGCTGGAAGGAACATGGATACTCAAGGAATCTGATTCATACATCCTACTGAAATGGTAAGACCCCACTTGGGGAGTGGGAACATGACTTAAAAAAAAAGATGACTTCCAGCCAAGTCACTTAACTAACGTTTCTTGAGTCCCTACGAGGCACTAAGCACTGTTGTGGCTACTCTCTAATATGTGATGTCATTTAGTGTCACTAAGCCTTAGCTGTCTTGTCTGTAAAATAGGGGGAGTGACCATCTTCAATGTTTTCAGGCCCATTCAATGAAAGTTGGTTGAATGAACGCACAGACTAATCAGACTAATGGGAGGTGGACCCTCATGGGGGCTGGTGGGGCCTGAGCTCAAACTTCAGTCTTCCAGGGTGGGCCCCGTTCCCCACTTTCGTTGGGGGGAGGGAATTCTCTCCTCTATGCACAACAGTATTATTACAATTAGTTTTCATTATAAAATAACATAGCCACATTGAAGAAAATTAGGGGACGCGCAAAAAGAAAACGAAAGCACCTCCTATTTGTATTTCTCTGGCACTAAAAATATTATGGCTTTGGTGTTTTTCTTTCCAGTGTAACTTTTTTGGGGGAAGGGAGCAGATATAACCACGTTGTATATACAAGTTTGAGTCCTGATTTTCTCACAGGACTAGGTTCTGGGCTCCTGTGCCGTGCTTTAGATCCCTGGATTCCCCTGGGGACAGCTCTGGATGAGGCCCCACCTAGGGTGGAAGGTTAACAGGGAGCGAAGTTTAAAGGGTGAGATTCCAGGCTGCAGGGGAAGTGGAAAAGCTGGCCCAGGGAGTCAGTAAGGCCTGCCAGGCCCCTCCTGTAAGTCTCAGCCTCATAAAGCCCCCTGAATGGAAGGGGAGGAATATATAGTCCTCATCACATGGGAAGGATGGCACTTACTCCTGGAGGGCTTCCAGTAGGTGGTGGCTGGCTGGGGATTTAGGAGACTGTTGGGTTACAAGGCAGAGATGAAAAACTGGTGTGCTGGATATTTCAAAAAGAAAGCCCAAGTTGGTTGGGGAATGCCTCATGGCTTTGAAGAGTTGACAGAAAGAAAGTACTGGCATCTTCTACATCTGGTTTGCATGGGGCAAAAACTCAATTGCTGCTTTTTAGGGGAACTGGGGTGTATGGGCCTGGGGACCATTCCAGCCTTGACCTGGGTATACCCACCAGGATTATCGAGGTTCAGTCAAACTCCTGGAGCCTGGAATCTGCTGGTGAGATGCTCTGCGCTCTGCTGCCTGCCCCTCCTCCATGGTGGCCAATGCCCAGCTCCTGCCTCATGCCTCTTAGCACCCAGGCCGGCTTCTGCAGTGCTGTGGCCTCAGGAACATTGCCAGCAGGGGGCGGCACTTGCGCAGACGTGCCTCCCTGCCTGTGTCCCAGCCAGCGCTCCCACCTTCCACCTCTCCCCTGCTGAGCACCTGGGTCCTCTCCTACCTTTCTTGTGGCTGTTCCTTAGGAGGGTGCCTCTCCACTCACAGATCACCCAGCCCTGCCTCCTTACCTTACAGGTGGGCAGACAGGCCTGGAGGAGGGAGGCAGGGCCTGGGTTGGATCTAAGGGCTTCACACTGCTCCAGCCAGCATCAGACCCCGAGGGAGATGCTGGCTGTCAGGGAGGATGACAGCCCCCTCTGGGGTGTGGTCCTCGTCAGCCAGAGACCTGCCCCACCACAGCGCCTGGCTCCCTCTTCCCAGCTACATACCCTACTCCCAGCAGTCAGCAATGTCCCCAGCCTGCTTTGTTCATTTATCCCAGCACATTCCTCCATTCAACACATTCGATTATTTGTGTCTGGCCTCTAAGAAGTGACAGAGTGGGAAGGAACTCTGCCTCAAGCCACACCACTCAGGTCTGAGTCCAGCTCCGCTCCTTATTGGCTCTGTGACCCTTAGCGAGTGGCTTAGCTTTCCTGCCTCCTTTCCCTCGACTTAAAAGGTTTGTCGGAGGATTCAATGAGTTAAAACATGTGAATACTCCAAACACTGCCTGGCACAGAACACCTGATGAACTCTTAGCTGCTGTTGGCAGTGGTGGTTACGCAGGAAGCTAAAGTCCTGAAGCTAGAGTCCCAATCCTGAATTTGCACACCAGTGCAGTTGCTGATCTGATGAGTGACTTAGGTAAATAACATCTTTGAGCTTCATTATCTCACCTGTAAACTGGGTTTGCCACTTCTTACCACCTTGCTGTGAGGAATAGAAATAACTTTTCATCTACTCATCCATCTATCCATCCATCCATCCATCCATCCATCCATCCATCCATCCATCCATCTATCCACTCACACCAACAAGTAGTTATTCAGCTTCTACTCTGTGCTAGGCACACCACTTCTTAGGCAGTGCTTCTCACAATATCTGGCATGTGGTAGGCACTCAGTGATAGTAATTATTTGATCAATTGCTCTGAAGTTCCTATGAAAGCATATTTCAGAAAATCTGTTGATACCTGAGATCATAAGTACAATTCTATAGCCTACCTACCTAGCCGTAAGTGTGTGTGCGCACATGTACCTCAGCCTGCACTGATAAAATGGATGGGCCCTCTCCTCCCTTATTTTCTGTTTATGGTAATATTTATACCCCCAAGGATTCTACTGCTCTGTCTTTTAATTATCATTTTATTGCAGATGCCATTGATGCTGATATTTGAATTAACTTCCAATAATTGCCTTCAGGCCCGATGCATGGGAGAGCTGACCTGTTTTCTGTGAATCAGAAAATGTGCCCTCAGAGGGGTGGGCTACGATGGGAGGAGGCAGCTGTTCCCCTAACCAGGATTAAGCGTGGAGACAGCGATGGCCGTAGGGTGCTAGTTCGGGGAGGTATTTATAAGGCCCAGCTCAGGCAGTGCAAGGCAGTCGTGCCAGTGTATCAGAAGCACACAATGACTTCATTTCTTAATTTGTTTTCAGAAGCAGATGGGGAAATGGCTCTTTTCAGAGAGGGTGGTGGGACGGGGTCGGGGGTGGGGTCCTGGATCTATCAGCAGAGCTGGAGGGAGGGGCTGGGGGTGGGAGGTGGAGAATGTGGCTGCTCATTCAGTTGGTGTCCCCTTCTCTGGCTTATTTATTTTTGGAACAGCAAGAGAGGCAGTTGATTAATCGGAACCAGCCAGCTCAGCCCCCGCAGTCTCTAAGAGGGCAGGGTTGGTGCAGGACAGCGGGGCCAGGCGTGCTGGAGGGTGCGGGGGCGCCCAGCAGCCACCCTCTGTCAAAAATACCTCCCCCGGATGACTCGGCCCTGGGCGTCCAGGGCCCTGGGCAATTCAGACGGTATTTGTGGTGGGGGGACAGCTCCTGTCAGGGGGATATGCATCTGGTTCCAGTCTCCACTTGACCACTGAGTTATTGCTGTGTGATTTGGGGTGAGGCTTCCCCTTTCTGGGCACTGGGATTTTTTTGTTTTTTGTTTTGTATTTGTTTTCATTTTTAACTCTACACATAGAGGGTTGGGCCAAGATCCCTCATGAGGCGGAGTCAATTTTGGAGTCAGAAGACTCAGGAGGGTGGCTTAGCTTTGCTGGGTCTTAGTTTTCTTACTCATTACCTTGTGACTTCAAGGGTGGTCCTCAGTCAGTTGCCCCTCCACAACAAGGCAGGTGCAGAAGTTGAGAGTAAGCATTTAGAAATATTCTCAGCAATTTGACCTGGTAATCTTGTCTGTTGACTCTAAGAATACTAAAAATTGGAACTTACACTATGGATGGCTTTTTTTTTTTTAATTTGATTTTTCTAGTAATTAACTTTTATTAAATTTTATAAAAGTATTGGTGTAGAAACAAATTGGAATAATCGTAATAAAACTAGCCCTCACTGAGATAGTTTGTGAAACACTGGTCTATAAAGTAGGAAGCTAAATGGGGTGAATGCAGCAAAACAGCTGAAAAATGGCAAAGCGTTGCTTCTTGTGTTGTAATTGGTACTAACAATAATAGAATTCTGTACAATCTGGGATAACTATAGCAACACCCACAATTTGGCCCTTGTAGATGTTGACTTCTGGCCATGCATCTTATATCCAGTATTTCACCCAGCATGTATGGAACAGGCAGGGGTGGAGCCCACGTTGGCCTGACATCAAATTCTGAATCTCCTCTGCCCTCTCCCTGGCCACAGTCATCGCAGGACTGGTATGCCAGTAGCAGCCGAGGCACAGAAGGCAGCAGAGGCTAGTTCTGAGGGCACGAGGAGGGGTCAGGGATGCACTGGAACTTGAGGTCCATAGGACGCTACAGGGGGGATCTGGGGCATCTGGGCAGGGTTGTAATGGCACTTGAGTTCTAGTAAAAGAGCTGTGAAGAGATCGAGATAACAGAGGGCTTCAGGGAGAGAGAAGGGGCCCTGTCAGAAAACCCCCCACTGGGTCTCCTGAGCCCTGTCCTTTCTTTCCCTCCTGCCCATCGCGTCCCATTGTCTCTCCTGCCCTCTCAGTCTCTGCCTTCAGGAAAGTTGGTGCAGGTAGAACGGAGAGTGGTATAAGTAGCCCTGGGTTGAGTTGTAGGCTTGGCCGTGCACCAGTTTTTGGTGGGTGGTTAGCTAGTATCCAAAGATAACCCCCAATTAGTCATGCCTCTGAGCATTTATGTTCTTCCATAGCCCCATCCTTATTGAGTCTCGGCTGGCCCCGTGACATGCCCTAACCACCAGAGCGAGGCAGAAGGGGTGCTGTGCCTTTTCCAGAGCCTTGAGTGGTCGGGCAGCTTCTGCTTTGGGGAGCTCTGAGCTACCATTATTAGTTTACTCTTATATTCTAATCTAGAGACAAGTGTGGTTACAAATCCATTGCGATACCCTGTTTTAGAGACTGGTGGAGAGGCCATGTTAAGGGAGAGCCCCAAAACTACATGGAGATATCCCAGCATCAGAGCAGAGTGCCACCTCCCGCTGTACCTGCCAAGACTCCAGGCCTGGGAGGGAGCCATCTTGGGTGTCCCAGTGCAGAAGCAGCCCCAGGTGATAGCAGCCCCCGTTAGCATCTGACTGCAGCTGCAGGAGCTGCTGTCAGTGAGCCCCATAGACTGCCTGGCAGAGTCTAGTCAACCCACAGAACTGTGAGATGGTGGTTGCTTTAAGCCATCAAATTCTGGGGTGATTTGTTACACAGCAACAGATAACTAATTCAGTGTATCTTTAGGGAAGACTGGTGATAACTCTGGATTCCATGTTCTATAGGATAAGAGGAACTTGTTTGCACTTGAAAGTGCAAAACGTTCACCAGGCCTGTTGAATAAGAATTTCTAGTGGCAGGCCTCAGAAATCTGCATTTTAACAAGCTCCCCAAATAAATGTACTATATTTTGAAGAACTCCAGACTAGTTGATAGCCAGAACTCCCTACAACACTAACTTATAAATACCTCAATGTGAGTTAGTCCAATGTAGCCCTTCCTAGAGATACTTGACAGATGACAAGATGTTTCCGAAAGGAAAGAATTGCCAATGTGGAATGACTGGAAGGTTGGGTGACCTTCCATAATTCAACTTCAACCTGCCCCTTCTGCCTTCTCTCCCACAAATTCCCTGTCGGATGCTTTATCTTAGTCCCCTTGTTCTCCTGCAGACAGGGTAGCAAAGAGATTTTATCTTTGTGCCAACTCTGCCTAGCTGATGGGCTGTGGCTTCCTGGAAAAGTGCTATGATCCATTGGTCATGTCTGCCATGGACACAGGTTGGGGAAGGGCAATATCCATCCTTCACATGTGCTGGCTCTGCCCAGGATTCTTCTCAACGATGCGGCCTTTGCTTATTTTGTTTCCACTTCTGGGAAAGCCTTATTCCCCCATTTCACTTTTTAAATCCCCCCCCCCCTTTTTTTTTTTTTTTTGCCCTGGCTGGTGTGGTTCACTGGATTGAGCATTGTCATGCAAACTGAAAGGCCCCCAGTTAGAGTCCCAGTCAGGGCACATGCCTGGGTTGCAAGCCAGGTCCCCAGTTGGGGGTGCGAGAGAGGCAACCACACGTCGATGTTTCTCTCCCTCTCTTTCTCCCTCCCTTACCCTCTCTTTAAAAATAAATTTTAAAATGTTTTAAAATTTTTCCCCATTTTTTAATGCATCTGGATTCCACTCCCACCCCCACCCCATGAAGTTGGCTCCTGATTTTCCCAGATGAAAGTAATGTCTTCCTCCCTTAACCTGTGACACTTCAGCTGGCAGTAATTTATGGCGTTTAGCACCTTCCCTGTATTTTCATTAGTTCAGTCTCATCTCATCTGCTGGGTTGGATTCTTCTCAAGAAGAAGGAGGAAGTACAGGTCAGTTTGATCTTTCTGGAACAAGATGTCCAGGTGGTCCCACGCTGGGAGCAGAGCTTGTAGAGCTGGTGGGCTGCTGGGTGCTCTGGGTGTTTGCAGCAAAGGCTGTTTGTGTGGTTTTTCTGCAGGAGGAGGGCATTTGGCAGCAAGAGTGGGTTGGGGGTGGGGTGGGTTCTAGGCTGCTGGGCCAGGGTCATGTCTGTCCCCTGCCCTGTCTGAAGGGCCAACTTTGAGTGCCTAAGGAGATAGAGTTTGAAGCTAGAAACTGAAGGGCCCGCCTGACCCTCTGGGCTCAGGTATCACTGTGAGAGCCCCTGGGGGCGTGTGGGTGAGGTAGGGAGGGAGCGTGGGTGGTGCTGATGAGACAGCCCTGAGCCCTCTCAGAAACGGCTCCGGGCATGAGGGCGGGGCTGTGCTCCTGCAGGAATGCATGCGGAGGGGGGCTGGAGGCTTTACACCTTCAGTCTGAAGGGAAAGGTGCCCTCACTGGTGAGCTGCAGAGCCCCAGGACCACTGACACACACTCAGCAACCCCCCAGAGCCTGGCATGGGGGGCAGTCCTGCTTATCACCACCTCCTCTGACACAACAGAGTGCCTGGCACCTAGCAGGCACTCAGTGACAATCTGTGGAGTCAGTCAATGTTCCCTGAATGGTGCTAATGGTGGAGGGCAAAAGGAATGGTGTGCTTTCCCAGCTCCTCAGATCTAGTCCCCTGTCAGCCTACCATCTGCCCTAGGCCTAGCCCCAAACCTTGGAGACACAGTTCAAGTGTGTTAGGCTGTACAGGCTCCCCTCTGTCTTTAGCACTTATTTTCCCACGTGTTTCAAGGGCAGCAGCAGGCCTTGCTCAGGGGAGTTTGGGGAGGTTTTAACTCTGAAAAGGTAAAAGGGAGCATCTCCCATCTGCTGGGGAACAAATCCATGGACATATTGGGTGTATCCCCTACTTTCTGTTTTTGGCTTTTCTGTATGAAACCTCAGTAACTGGTCGAGGGGATGCGTCTCCCTCTTTTCCACCCAGCCTCTATCTACACCGGGGACTCAGGCCCAGAGAGGGAAAGGATTGCCCAGAATCACACAGCAAGTTAGTGTCAGGGCTGGGACCAGAACTTGGGTCTCAGTAGCCTGGTCTATATTTCAGCATCTTACTCTGTCACTCACTGTAGGCCACATGGAGCCTGTTGCCACTCACGAAACCACCCTGAAAGGTGCCTTCCAAGTCTTCATCTCAGCTTCCGTCTCCCTCACCCCTCACCCCCTTTGCCTTTCTCCTCCCTCCAGCTTGCTGTTTCCCCAGTTGATGAAAGACACCCAGGTGATCCGTGCTTGCCTCTCTCCTTTCCTCTCTGGATTCTTTCACAGACCAACACACCACTCCGAAGTGTGATTGAACCTGTTTGTGGTATTTATCTGACTTCATTTTAAGATCCCCATTCTAAATTTCAAAACATGTTCATTTCTCAAAAAAAAAAAGAAAGAAAGAAAAAGTTAAATAACTACCCGTACCAGGGAATGTCCAATAACCATACCAAATAATATTGACAAGATTATTTGCAGGGCCTCTTTTCTTTGCCTGTGAGAGATACATTTCTGGGGCTCACCCCCAGGGGAGGGTGCATGAGCAGCTGCATCTGTGGGGTCCCCCCACCTCAGGTTATAATCTGGGCCTAGAGCCTGGAGCTGGCTCCCTCTTGGCTCAGCAGGACTGAAGAGCCTCTCTCCACTTGTCACCTAGTGTTGGCTTGGGACCACCAGAGGAGGGTCTGGGTGTAAAGGCTGGTTCTGGCTTAGCTCTGTTATCCTGCAAGCTCCTCCAGGCTCCCACTCAGCTTGCATTGATCACGTCTTTGCTTTGTGCTGGGGACTGTGTCAGGCCCTTGCAAATTCCTTGTTTCATCTAGTCCTCCCAGCGTATTTCTGTTGCACAGTGCTGCTCTGAGATTCGTTTATCTGGTGAAGGCAAATGATATTATGCTTATTTTACAGAAGCCACTCAGACTCAAAAAACCTACATGACTTGCCCAGGTCATTTTTAGGTACAAGAGCCTAGATTTGAAACAAGATCTGTAAAAGTCAAGTCCAGGAGTATTTCCTCTAGACCACACTGTGCAAACCATGATAAATACTATTTTCCATTTATATAGTGCTTTTCAGCTTGCAAAGTTTGCTCCCCAATATCCCCTTTGTACCTTTGTAGTACTTTTCACACTGTGCTGTAATTATCCTACATCCACCATTAATTTTATATGTATAAATGCAATAATAGTGTAATATGAGCTCTTCTGGAGAAACGCCCTGAGTGAAAGTAGGGGCACAGAAGAGCCAGCTACCAGCTGCTTGCAGGAGTTGGGGAAGGCTCCCTGGAGGAGGTGACAGTCTAGTTTGTTCTTGAAGGCTGAGCAGGCTATGCCAGGAGGTGGGTGCTCCTGGCATAGACACAGGAGTGTGTTCTGGTTGGTGTGGCCATCCTAGCATAGTGGCTGGAAGGTGGGAGGAGAGGAGAAGGTTGGGGCCAAGATCATGGTGAGGTTTGAAAGCTAGACTTTCTCCAGCATGGGGGGTGTCCCACTGAAGGATGGCAATGCAGGAATGCTTTGGGACAAGTCCTTAGCCACACTGTGTAATCAGTGGTCATGTAAAAACTGATAACTCAGTTCTAGAGTTGGCAGTCTTTTAAGAAAGTTTGGAACATTTTGGGCAAGTGAATAGATATGGGCATTTCAACGGTACCTTTTATGCAATTAAATACAGAACAAGGATTTCTGATAAAAATTTAGAGTCTGGACTGTGATGTACCCTAAGTCTAAGAAACACTCTGGATTTTGCAGATGAAGCAAGACTGGGCAGTAGTTCCTTGATAAGCATTTTATATTAATTGATTACATGTTGAGATGATACTATTTTGGATGTATTGGGTTAAATAAAACGTATGAAAATTAATGTCACCTATTTGTTTTTCTTTTTTAAAATCATGGCTGCTAGAAAATATACAATTGTATTGGATGTCTGCATAATGGGTTGCATTATGTTCCTATCGGACAGTACTTGTCTGAAGTCTGAGGCATTCAGTGGGACCCAGGAGGCCTCAGGCACCTGCCCTTCTAATAGCCCTTCCAGTGACGCTGATGCTGGTGGCTGGGCGCCCTGCCCCCAGCAGTTCTGCTGTAGGAACATCCCTGTGGGTACCGAGTGGAAGTGGGAGTGAGGCTGTGGGCCTGGAGGCAGCCAGTCAAGGAAAGGGGCCTGACTCAGGCAGTGGCCGTGGGTGGGGGACACTCCCTGAAGGCTGCCCACCCACCCTTCACCTGAGCATTTCCTTTCAAGGCTGTGGGTGCCCTCTGAGAGGCCTCTGGCCTGGCTTGGCCACTGAACCAGGGCTCAGGCAGGGAGCTGGCATGAGCGCCGGGCAGTGCTACAGGGGGTAGAGGTGGTGAGTGACCCTGAGAGGACCACCAGCCCTGCCGGAAGCCGCCCTCTGGGTATTAGCCCCGTGCCTGTTGTGGAGGCCATAGAAATGCCCCTGGCACGGAAAAGAATCCACATTGGCTATCTCGCCTTCATCCTGGGACAATGGCCAGGAGCTAATGGGAAGAGCTGCAGAGTAGTAAGGACTCTGACGTGCCTTCCTTGCCCAGTCAGTGCCTGGGTTGTGCCTGTGTGGCTAGCTAACTCTTTGGTCTTGTTTACGTACAGGTTCTTTGCGGGGGTGCACAAGCCGGCTTTTCAGGGAGGGGTTGGAGAAGACAGAGGGAGCTGATGGTGTGTGGAGCACAGCCCTCCCTTGTCCAGCGCCCCAAGCCCGGCAAACCCCACCCGCTCTGGACAGGCGGCGCCTGGGCAGGCCCACCGAGCCTACCTTCACTATGTCTTCATTAATGTTCTTGGGGTCTCGGTTCACCAGGTCGATCTCCTTGCAGTGAATGTCCTTGATGATCTGGGCCTCCAGGTCTGTGTGCTCGTCGGCCATCATCGTGGAGCCTGGGGACCCGTGGGGGGAGATGTGAGCCGTGTGGCCGGTCGGGTGGGAAAGACCTGGGGCAGGGACACCAGTTCAGTGTCCCCAGACTTGTGCCCCTGCCGACTAAATAGGCCCCACCCAGCATGCCAGCTGACAGCTGTCCCACATAACTTCAGCCTGCCTCTCACTAAAGCCTCTGTGGCAGGCCTCCAAGCTAAAATTAAGACTGGCGCTCTGCTGGATGGCCCAGCACCCCTTAAAGGGGGCTGTTGCGGGCACTGGGCCTCACGCGAGGAGCAGAGGGCCTGGCTTCCCCTGCTGCCACTGGGCAGCAGAACTCGGCTGTTCATGTGAGGTCCTGGAATTTGTCCCACTGTGTCAGCATTTGGGGGTGGGGGTGCGTAGGGCCCAAGCACTGCCTCTTGCCTGGCTATGTGAGCTGGACACACCTCCCCTCTCTGAGCCACTGTGTCCCCCCACCTGTGAAATGGGGCCCTAATATAATAATTGGGGCTCTGCTTACCCTTGTGGAAAGGAGGAGGCAAGCTCAAGTGTGAGGAAGGGCTTCACAAAGGCACTGAAATGCCTCCTGCGAGGGACTTGTGCTAGAGTACTTTGTGCCTGGCCCTACTCTCTGGCGGCCTGAACAAAGCTGAGGTTTCCCTACTTCTGGTGTTTTCCCTGGACAGGGAGTTGATGGACTGTGGCATGGGGTGCGGTGGGGGTGAGACAGGGAAGGAGACCACTGATGGGGTTGCCCACCCTCCTCTGCCTTCTTCATGTGAGCCAGGTGGAGCTGTGAAGTCCATGCTTATGCTGCCCTTTGAACTACCCCTGGTGATAGCCTCCAGGGTATTCATGGACCATCGGCATCACTGGGGTGCACCTCTCTTAGGGGTCTGCTCAGTTTTTTTGTGTCCTCTTCCAACTCAGTCATCACTCGAAGCCTCCATGGCATGAAGAATGAAGACTCTGAGTCCCTAATTGTCAGGGTCTATGCATCCATTTACCTACCCACCTACTCATTCATTCAGGATTTGCGACTAGTTGGGGCTAAGCAGTCCCATCAGGCTCTGTCTCTGCCTTAAGGAACTCAGAGACTGATCAAAAATAGATAATTATAATACAGTGCAGCAAGTGCTACAGATAAGAGATATTTTACAAAGAACCTGCCTTAGAAGGCCATAGGAGGCAATGGCTCACTCTGAGGTCATTAGGGAAGGCTTCCTGGGGGAGGTGGCTTTAGAATTAGATGTTAAGAACAAGCAGGAGTTCATCACATGAAACATTTGACATGGGAAGACTGTCGATATCAGAGGACTGGTGTGAACTAGAGTGCTGGTAAGTGTGTGGTGGCTGGAGTATGGGTTGTCTGGGGTGTAGGGAAGGAGTTATGGCTCTGTTGGGGCCTAGGTCTGAAGGATCCTGAGTGTCGTACTAAAGAGTGTGGATTTTACCTAGAGGTGCTGGGAAGCCATGGAAGGCTTCAGAGCAGCAGAGAGTCTTTATCAGATTTGTGTGTGAGGAACATCACTGGCTATTAGAAGTGGGTGAATTTCAAGGCAGGGAGACTAATCAAAATCTGGAGGCAATCAGCACTCTATCAGTAATTGTGCTTGGATTCTTACTAATAAGGAAGATGTAAAATAATAATGGCTTATACAAGGTAGGGACTTCTCTCTTTCTCAGTCTCTCAGGTAATACAAATAGGTAGTTCAGGATGTTTATGGTGGCTCCATGGCCTCATTAGGCACCCAGACCTCCGTCTTTCTGTCCTGCTCTTCTCAAAGCCACCTCACAGGCACAGGGTATCTGCTGCTCTTCCAGCCATCATACCTGAGTCTAGACAAGAACAAAGGCAGAGGCAGGGGGAGGAAAAGGCATCTGCCAGCTAAGTCAGCTCCATTAGTTTTTCCAGAAACCGCTCTTGACAATTTCTGTTTATTTCTCATGGCAAAGGAGGCTAGAAAAGTAGATTTTGAGCTGAGCACATTGTCAGTCCCCACGGTGCCACTAGGGATACATGACTGGCGACTAGACACTCTGTTGCTAAATCTCTTAGGAACTTCCTGTTTCTGTTGTAGTTTTATCTGTCTGTCTGGGCCCTGTCCCGGGGATAAATGCTTCTTCCTGCAAAACGATTGGGACAACGGAAATGTTGTTGCTTGTGTTCATGTGGAATATGACAGGGATCGGACCTGAGCTTGAGCGCTGTCCACTGCTGGACCAGACATGTGAAAAGCTGGGGCAGCCAAATCTGGGGCTGTCGCGAGGGTGGCAGTATTGTCAGCAGAGGCGGGAAGCCACCTGGAAGAGGCTCATCCTAAAGCAGATGATAGTAATGGTTACGGAAGATTGTCCTTTTCAAAGATGGCTGCATCTGTGCTCTTACGACAGGGCTGGCACTCCTTCCTGGGTCTGTGTTCCTCCCCTTTAATTGCGACAGGCATTTAGATGACTCTGATTCACAGAGAGCAGCAGAACTGACGGGACGGGACTTTGAGCCAGGCTGTCGAAGGATACAGCTTCCTGCTCTGTCCTCTCAGGATTATTGCCCTTGGAACTCAGTGGCCACATTGTGAGGAAGCCCCAATTCGCCCACGTGGAGAGAGACCACAGGAGAGGAGCTGAGGCCCTCAGCTGTCAGCTGACGTCAGCCTTTAAACGTGGGAATGAATGAGGTTTTCAATGGCTCCAGTCTTGTCTTCAAGCCACTCCTAAACCTTCATGCTTTCCAGTGGCAGCCCAGACATCATGGAACAGAGACAGATGTTTTTTTTTCTGTACCTTTTAAAAATACATAAACCACAGTGTCCATGAGCATTAGACTTTTTTTTTTTTTTTAATTGTCACTAAATTTGGAGGTAGCTTGTTTCACAGTCATAATACCTGGGACCATGAGTGATACTAGAAGCCATAGCTACTACTACTGTCTGTTGAGGTTCACTGAGTGCTGGTGTCATGCTAAAACCCCATGGCATGTGTACGTTGGTTCATTTGTCACATGAAAGTGTAGCAGCTTTGAGCTGATGATCCGTGTTGAGGGCCATGGTTGTGGGACAACAAATACAGGTACTGAACTTCAGAGGAAGGAACTGCTGTGGCCTGAGGTGACCAGGGAGTGCTTTCTGAAGGTGGTGGCACTTCAGCTGGACCAGAAGAAATGATGGGGATCAGAGAGGCAGAGTGGAAAGAGGAAGACACCAGAGGCAGAGCTGTGTCTCATTTCATTAAGACAATCCAAAGATAAAGAAGTGGGATGAGCACTTAACCCAGGAACTGTTAGTCTTGAGGTCTTTTGTGGCCTCATCACTAACCAGCTTTGTGACTTGGGCTCAGGTATTTGCCTTCTCCGTGCCTAGTGTTCTCACCTGTGAAATGTGAATAGGGAACCTGCCTCATTTCTCACATGCAGGGAGCAAACCTAACGGGGCACGAACAGACCCATGTACCCGCAGACAGAATGTTATGAAGAACACACTGAAAAATGAAGCTTTCAAGTCAACCCCAGGACAATGCTTCTGACAGAAGAACCAGGAGGGAGAGCGACTTTCCAAAGCCCGTTCTGTGCCTGAGGTTTTATGGAGGGCTCTGCTTATTTTCAAGGCATTTGTTGTTATTTGGGAGAGAGAGAGAAAAATCTTTAAAAATAGGATGTGCAAGAAGAAACAAATTTGTGGAGTGTGAAAAGAGGAAATATTAGGAAAGACGATATAGAGACCAAACTCACTGAGGAAGTCACAGCTTTTCAATCTAAGGACTCAATTAACTCTCAAATTTAGAGCTGCCATTAACCAGCAAGATATATCACTTACAAAAATATAAGGCTAGGTTGAGTAGTAGAAAAGGAAACTTTTTTTTCCCCTAGGAGTTTTAGATCTAGGCAGAGATCTTCTATTTTCTGTTCACTGATTTGGCTTTCAGAGCTTGCCTTTAGAAGACAAATCACAACATTATAGAGCTGGAAGAGACCCATTTCCTGCATTTTGCAGATGAAGAAATGGACAGTTGAAGAGTCTTAGTTGGTGAAGTGGGGAGCTGGGCATTTGGAGAGAGAACTGGGAAAAATTGGCTGCATGCCAGAGAGCAGGTCATTCTCCTCCAAGCTTTACTTTACTCATCTATGTACTGAGGATAAGAAAATCATCTCTTCTTACCAGATTTTGGTACTCAATTCCTACCAGATATTTTGGAGATTTTTGGGATACTTCCCAAAAGGACAATGTGATCTCAGGATGCATTAGGAGAGATACATCATCTAGAATGATGGAGGTGACTCTTTTACTCAACCCTCCACTGGTCAGACTACGGTTGGAGCCTTGTTTGAGCTCCATGGTTTAAGAGGGGTCTTGAGAAATTAGATCCTAATGAAAGAGGGTAAGATGGTGCAGGAACTTGAAATGTCTTATGAGAAACAGAACAATTTGGGGCTGGAAAGAGAAGATTCATGGAGGAAGGACAGAAGAACTTAACTCAAATACTTGAAGGTTTAAAGGATGAGATTTATTCTGGATGGTTCCAAGGACTGGTGATTAAATGGAAGCCTTTGGCTTCATTCAACCTAGTGCCTGGCTCATAATAGTCCCTCTTGGTAATGATAGCTGATAGGATTACCGCTAAGGGTACCAGAGAAACTGACTCTCAGTTTTCCAGAAGTGTAACAGATTGCTTCAGAAAGGGGGAGCTTCCTGAGGCCAGAATTATTAAGGCAGAGAGTGAAAGGCAGCCTAGGATTGGAAAAGTCAAGGGACAGGTAAACTTTGGTGCCAGACAGTAAATATTTTAGGCAGATCTTGCCACATTTACAGCAGGGGTCCCCAACCTCTGGGTCGTGGACCGGTACCAGTTTGGGCCTGTTGGGAACCGGGCCAATAGCAGGAAGTGAGCTTGAATGTAATGCACTTGAATCATCCCCAAAACTATCCCCCTACCCTCCTGACAAAATTGTCTTCCACTAAAACGGTCCCTGGTGCCAAAACGGTTGGGGAACATTCATTTACAGGACCTGGTAGAAAACAAAAATGCAGGGCCCTTGTTAAAAAATGATTAAGAATTTCAATATGGCAGCAGCAAAGCATTAAACCAAGCTTGTGGGCATCTTCTAAGCTGGGGGTCACATGCCCGTGAAGTTGACCTGGTTTTAGGCTTCGCAGACTGTGCTGTCTCTGTCACAGTGATTCAACTCTGCCGTTGTAGCACACAGGCAGTCACAGACAGTACGGGAATCCCGGGGCATCGTTGTGTCCCGGTAGAACTTCATGTATCAAAATAAGTGACTGGCAGATTTTGGCCTGTGGGCTGTAGTTTGCTGACCCGGCTTTAGAGTCCTGAGATGGTCGTCAGAGCCACCCTGGGATGGAGCCACCGAGTCATGCCTGGCCAGCCTCAGTCCATGTCTGAGCCACCACAGCTTTGCTCTCCTGCCTTGTCCCACCTGGGGGAGGAATACCTCTGCCTGAGTCCCATACCTCATCAGGATGCCTCGAATCCTTCCATCCCTTTGGAGTAAATGAACCCAAGTTGCCCTCTTTCCCTCAAAGGTAGTTACCAAAACAGGGGAGACCGGCCCTGCCACTGCTCAGCTGGAGTCCACCTTTCCTCCTGGCTGAGAGAAAAGAGGTAGACCCCAACACTGTTGTGACACCACAGTGGAGCAGGCTCCTGGGAATGGAAGGGGAGGTGCACGTGCTTGGAGGGGAAGAGCATTGGCTGTTTTCTTTCAGCTTGGTCTCTGAGAACAGCAGGAGCTTCTGCGTTCAGCTCGGTTTTCATTAATTCATAGAGACCTGATGTCTGAAAAGGTGGTGCTGGCTTGATTTCTGCATTTCTCTTTGAGTGGCATGGTGGCTGATCCAGACCCCCACTGTTGCCCCAGAGACAGGGTGCCCTGGAGGTGACGTTTTGATCTGAAACATCATTCTGCTGCGTTTATACAGGGGCTAAGATATTCCTGTATGTGTCTACTTTGTCTCCCTGTAGGATCATGTCTTGGCTGCAGAAAGCATTGGCTCCAATTTAATCCCACCTTAGCTGTGGAGCTGACCTGCAGATCAAGCGGTGGTGATTCTGAGAATGCCCTTACTTCGCAAACAATGCCTGGTTTGAAAACAGGTTGAGCTCAGCTCCTCTGTGTCAAGGAAGTTTTCCCAGGGCTGTTTTTCCATTCGCTAAGCAGTGACTGAGTGCTGCTGTTTCTGCTAGGCTCAGCGGATGGGAAGGAAAGATAAACAATGCATTATTTCAACGCACACTTCCTGAGTGTGGGCACATCGCAGGTCCTGAGGGTACAGTGGACAAGAGGACTGGGGTCCTGACCTGGCAGATGGCCCAGTTCTGCTGAGGAGGCAGCCAAGGAAAGACAGTGACCAACAGAGGGCCCAGCACTGTCTGCACATGTAGGCAGGGGGCAAACATTAGAAGAAAGCCACAGGAGGAGGGACCAACATGATTCCTGCCTGGGAGGATTTCACTGCCTAGTAGGAGGTGAGAGACAGTCCAGCACCCAAAGACCCTGCAAAGTGTGATGAAGTTCCAGTGAGCAGCTGGGTAGACGCCATTGCCCTGAGCGAGGTGAGAGGTGCAGGAAGATGTTAGGATGGCCTGCTTTGCAGGAGAGGAATTGTGGGCTTTCTCCCTCCAGTTTAGTAAAGGTGGGCAACTCTCAGAAGTAATATTGTGTATCGGTTGAACTGTATCCCCTCCAAAAGTTGTTGAAGTCCTAACTGCCAATACCTGTGAATGTGAACTTATTTAGAAATAGAGTCTTTGTAGATGATCAAGTTAAGATGAGCTCATTAGGGTGGGCCCGTGTCCCACATAACTGTGTCCTTACAAAAAGGGGGAAATGTGGACCCAGAGACAAACACCCACACAGGGAGAGTACCAGGTGAAGATCTGAGTTCTGCTGCCACAGCCAGGGAACCACCAGATGCTAAGAGAGACACCTGGAACAGACCCTTCCTTGGTGCCTTCAGAGGGAGTGCGGCCCTGCAGATGCCTTCATCTCGGATGTGTGGCCTCTAGAACTACAACAGAATAAACTTCTGTTGTTTGAGCCACTCTGTCTGTGGTCCTTCATTACAATCCTATGAAACAAATGTATGGTGGAAGGACCCAAACTGCTAACTGTATTAGTTTCCTTTTGTAGCTGTAGTGAGTGAAAACCGATTGTAAAAATGACAAGACATTTCTGTCTTACACTTCTGGAGTCAGCAGGCCATCAGAATACATTCTGCGTCTTTCTCGCTTCTAGAGGCCACATGTGTTCTCCGGTCCGTGGCCCCTGCCTCTGTCTTCCAAGTGCATCCCTTCAGTCTCTGTTTAGGGCTGTGTTCTAGGCTCTTGCCTCCCCTCTGCCCTCCCAGTCCCCCTCAAACTCCACATTTCTGGTCTCCAGGGATCTTTCACTTTTTGCTTGCTGGGATATGAGCCCCTGATTCCTTTCAAGCCAGCAATCTCTGGCTCTGTGGGAATTCTGGGGCCCCATGTGCCAGGGCAGTCTGTCTGGACAGCAAAGAAAGACACTGCAGGCCCCCAGCTGAGCAGAGCCTACCGGGCAGCCGAAATGCACCCAGCTCCCAGACCCTCCTTCCCTCTTCTTTTCACATGAATGCTATGCTTGCAGATGTGAAGCAGAGTTGGGACTCTGCATAAGGAGGGACTTCCAACAGCCAGAGCTCTTGGAGAGTAGAATAGGATAGGTAGTTCACTGGAGAAAGCAGAATCCTGGAGGTCTTAAGAGCTTCTGAGTCAAACTGATCTGAGCGGATCTACCAGCTCTGTGTTGTATGACCTTGAACCTGAGTTTTCTGAATGATATTGACAGGACAGCATCAGGACAATGCCAAAGTCACAAACTTAAGTGCCCTTAAGGGAGGTGAATGAAGTAGGCCAGATGGGAGAAACACAGGGTCTTGGGGGTCAATTCTCTCTTGAAAGACCTGGAGACAAGAAACACACCACT
This sequence comes from Furipterus horrens, assembly GCF_987537825.1. Classification (NCBI taxonomy): domain Eukaryota; kingdom Metazoa; phylum Chordata; class Mammalia; order Chiroptera; family Furipteridae; genus Furipterus; species Furipterus horrens. The sequence goes on along the minus strand of NW_028327177.1, from coordinate 101,854,655 downwards.
TTCCTTTTAGCTGTGGGAAAACCAACAGGGCAGGTATTAATGATGGTAGCAAGGGATGCTCACTCCTAGCGTAGGGGACAATAAGAAGTGGTGGGACTGTGGAAAACTGGAGGTCATGTGCCCCGTCTCCCCAGAGAGGAGCTGGGTGTGCAAGCTTGGGGGTGTTGCTGAATGGCTCTGCCTGAGTGAGGAAGGGCAGAGCAGGCCTGAGGGGCTACAGTCCTCAGGGGCTTGAAGAATCTCAATGCCCAGGCCACAGTCCACATCAATTATGGATGGCAGTACCTCTGGGCTAAAACCTGGCATCAGTCATTATTAAAGCTCCTCTCAGAGTTCCAGTCTCAGAACCAGCAGTCTAGCAGTGGGGACAAGGAGGTCAGGGCCGTGCGGCCGTCTGGCAGCTGGGGCCTAGGAGGCCAACTGAGGGAGTGAAGGGATTCATGGTGGGGATTTGGGGGCAAGTGCCATCTGGTCTGCAATGTGGCTCCTCCCTGTGACTGCTCCTCATCTTCATAGAGCTTTACATATCCCAATGCGCCTGTTGTCATGGGGAAGAAGGGGCCGAGTTTAGTATTAAAAATGACACGGGCTAAAACAGCTATTGTGAGTAAGAAGAGCAGATGACATCCTGAGGACACAAAGGCTGATATTCTTGTGAAATTACTTAGTTGTGATTGCTCCTTCATGGGGAACAGCACATCCTTTTCCAAACTCAGACAAGAAGAGTTACAAAACGTATATTTACAATGAGAAAGAAGCTTGTCAGATTGGAAACTAGGGAAATGGCCTTTGGTTGTTACCAAGGCTGGTGTCAGGATGAGAAGAGCAGGGTTAGCTGCACAGGGGCTGGAAGGAAATAAGATGTCCCAACCCGTACTAGCTTAAATTTAACCCCAGCTCAAAGGAAGGAAAGATAACAGAATGTGTAGGAAATCACTGTGGGAAGTTTAGTTCTGTGTATTAGAAAAGAAGAGTCCTTGGTCAGCCAGGAAGAAACACTTTAACATATTCAATAGTATCACTGTATCATTAAATTGAAGCAGCAAAGGAGACTGAGGTCGTATTTATGTGATGGACTTGGCACATCTGCCCTATAAATAAAAGCCATTCTTGTTGAAGTAGAATTTTTGTGGTTTGCGGTTGGTCCTTATTTTGTTTAGATATATAAGAAGTCTTTGTTTTGCTCAGACATGTGAGGATACCACTGTAATATTTCAATATGTTTGAGAGCTGGCATTAAGTTGTTTTACTTGTTACCAGCATGCACATGTACATCTGCTGTTTGTGTGCTTTCGTGTAGGAGGAATTAATTTTATTAGGGGGAATAGTATACCCTTTGAATGGACTTTGATTTTATCCCCATTTAGTGGACCAGGCAAAAAGTGGCCTGCTTGGTTGGTTCCCTGGAGCCAAGGAACCTGGGCAGGAAGGATGTGGCCAGGTTGTGGGAAAATGGCAGTGTGATACTGTGATTTATAATAACAGATAATTTGGTCTTCATCCCCATTCCTGGCACAGTCCCACACCCAAAACCTCCTGGACATTACGTTCTGTCACCAGTGGCCAGTGATTTAATCAACCCTGCTTATGTAATGAAGCCTCCATAAAAACCCCAAAGAACAATGATCTGAGAGCTTCCCAGTTGGTGAACATATGGAGATTTGGGGAGGGTGGCATGCTCAGAGAGGGCAAGGACGCTCTGTTCCCTTCCTCCATACCCTGCTCCATGCGCCTCTTCCATCTGGCTGTTCCTGAGATACATCCTTTTATAATAAACTTGTGACCTCGTAAGTAAACTGCTTCTCTGAGCTCTGTGAGCTGCTCTAGCAAATTCATGGAACCGAAGGAGGGGGTCGTGGGGACCTCTAATCTATAGTCAGTTGGTCAGAAGCCCACGTGACAACCTGGATATGTGATCGACATCTGAAATGTATCTGGGAAATAATCTTGTGGGACTGAGCCCTTAACCTGTAAGGTCTGAGGCTAACTCCAGGGAGTTAGTGTCAGAATTCAGTTGAGTTATAGGACACTCAGCTGGTGTCACAGAATTGCTTGGTGGTGTGGGGAAAACCCATTGGAAGCATGTAGTAGCCATCTTGCCCGGGAGAGGTGCTGAGAAGGTAGCTTTGGAGTTGGGGCAAGGGAGGTGGGAAGAAGACAGCTGGCAAGCAGAGAGAAGGATGGAAGCATGAAAGGAGAGGACATGTGGAGGGAAAACCAGTGGCCTTGTGTGCTGTCCCAGAGCAGGCTTGGTGGATGGGGGGGGCTTATCTACAGGGATCGGAACAGGAGAGTCTTTCCTTTAAAAAAAATCAGGTTACCTGGGCAGTTACTCAGCCTTTCAAGGTTTCTGACAGTATGTTCTGAGGAATTAACTGTACTGGCCCTTTCAGAGACCAAAAGAGACTTTGGGAAGAAATTGATTGAGAGAAAATGAATAAGAGCTGGGAATAAGTTGTTCCTTTGAATTTAGCTTTTTGGAGACTAGTGTCTGGTACCCTTAGGGGCTCTGTAGATATTTGTTGAGTGAATAAATTACCCTGCACAATATGGAGGTAATACCACATTGATTCGTATCTGGGAAGAAAATAAAGAGTAGAAACGCCCAGCCAGAGAATTCTGTGAATGGAGAATGACAGAAAAAAGTTGCGCTCTGTTATCTACGTCCCATGAGCTACACAGGCCTGGGCCCCTGGCATCTCTGGGCTTGCTTCCAACGGGACAAGGCAAGGATTGGGAATGCGGGTCCCCCTCCAGTCAGGATGAATGTCTGCTCCACCAGGAGGGAGGCAGCTGACAGCATCTGCTTGCTCTTGGCTTCTGGGAAGGTTCAGAAGTGGCCTCTGTAGGGCATGAGAATGACTCATGTCAGGGCTGAGTCAAGAGACAGGGCAGCTTGCAGCTGGATTCCAGGGGCATTTGAATTGACATTGAAGGCCCATCTATTTCTGTTAAACACAGGAAATCTTGAGATGTGTGTTTCTGAGACAGTGAGATATAAATTGGGCTGTATAAATTCAGATTCATCCTGGCTCGGCCACATACCCGGCGTGGCTTTGGGCCCTTGATCTCGCCAGGTCTCAGTTTCCACCTCTGTGAAGCGGGTGATGGTGTTTCCTCACTCCTGCGACTGAGTGAGTGAACACATGAATTAACGCACAGAAATCACAACAGTGACCCACACGTGGCGAGAGCTCGATGCATTAGTTATTGATGGTGACCCACAGTAGTGATTTTTCAAATGGAGGGAGAGTGACATTTGTTAAGTTACATGTTTGCTGAGTGAGTGGACTCTGAGGATTCGATACCAGACACTGTGCTGGGCCCTCCATCATAACTCTCAGAAGAAGGTGGGAGCTGCTGAGGTTCAAGAAGTGCACTAATGTGTGAGAGGTCACACAGCTGCTAAGTGGTTGTGCTTTGAATTCAATGATGCCAGAGCTTCCCCTCGCGCCACAGAGTGGTTCTGAAAGAGAACAGAATGACCTGTGGTTTGCAGCTGAAGATGGCCTTCTGATGGAGTGCGCAGAGATGCTACACAGGGGCTCTGGGACAACTTTTGCAAAGGGGGTTGGAGGGTCCTCACGTGGAGTGTGAGGTAGGAGATCCTTGGTCTGATCACGTGAGCGGTCTCTAGACTTCCACCTTATGACAGTGGCATCCTAGGGTATACTTTGGGGTACAGCTGGGTGAGACGGTACTGGGGGAGAGGTCCTGGTGGATGAGAGCAGCCAGCAAGCACTGATGGGCAGGAAGTGGTGTATAAATACCCCAGCTTCCTCACCTTGTGGAGTAGGGGGAAGGAGAAGACTGGGATGAGTGAGTCAACACTGCCTCCTAGAGGTCCCCAGCAGGATTACATGCCAGTCACCCACAGTGGTAGGCAGTTTGATAACACAGCCTCTATGAGCCTCTGTTTTTTGTTATATTACTTCCCCACTCCCTATGGGCTTTTCTTGCATCTTCCACATAGGCTCCTTGTGCTGAAATCTTTGTCTCCAGGTCTTCTTCTGGGGAACCCAAACTGAATAAAACTACCTGGCATCTGGTAGACAGAGGCAGGGATGCTGCTGAACATCCCACAATGCACAAGGCAGTCCCCCAACAAGGACCATATGGTTTGAAAGTCAGTAGTGCCACTGTCGCAAACCCTGTTCAGATGATGGCAGCTGGTCACCCTGGCATGCTTATTTGTCAGGAGGGGGTCCCATCCCCCAGGACAGGCCATCCAGAGCAAATGCAGCCCTGGAGACTCACAACACACGGCAAGGCCGCTGATAACAGAGGACATCAGTTGTTTCTGAGAACGTATCATCATTTCCAGGTGTTAATGGATCAGCTGGAAGGAACTGCTGAGCAGTGGCATCAGAATAGCTAAGGCTTGGCTGCCTGGTGGCACAGGCAAGTGTGGCAAACTCAAGAAATTGCAAGGTATGGAAAGAAAACAGCATGTTCTTCTCTGGAATGGAAGAAGAAAAACGGTTATTAGAGAATCCACAGCTACAACACCCCCACCACCCAGATGCTCCCACCCCAGGAGCTCCACCTTCTGCATGTCATGAATCTGGAGTCCAGGTAACCCTGAACACCAGGCCAGGTGCCCAGGTGTGCAGGATGCAGGTGGAGCTGGCCCAAGGGTGCTGGTTTTTGCAGGAGCTAGACTGGCTGGGTGCATTCCAGAGCTGGTACCTTCAGAGGGCTCCTCCCCTCCTGTTGCCATCCTGGGCAGAGCCTCTAGGCTTTGGTTTTCTTTGGGGAATTAGCCTGCTGGGGTGCTGGAGAGATGATGCATGTCTGGGTGGTGGGTCCTTGAGTGTGCCCATACGTAAACGTTTCCTGAGGAGGGTCCATATTAACCAGAGCTTCTTAAACCTCTACAGGTATGTGACTCACATGAGGGTCTTGTTAAAATGCAGATTCTGATCCAGCTCACCTGGGGTGGAGGTCGAGACTTTGCATTTCTGACAGGCTCCCAGGTGATGCCCATGTCCCATCTAGTGTTGTGTTAGCTGTCCCTTCTGGGTGGACAAATGGCAGATCCCCTAACCCATGTTGTCTCTGGAGAATGCTCTGTGGGGGCCTCCCCAGCTGTGCTCTGCCTGATCTTGGACCCTGCCCCCATGCACAGCTCTGGGGATCCCTTGCTCTGGTAGGTAGCCCTCCAGACTGCCCTGGTGCCTGGGGACATGCAGGTACACTGGGCATCTTAGCTTGGGCTGCCATAGCAAATTGCCATAGACTGGGTGGCTTAAACTGTGTCCTCACATGGCAGAGAGTCAGCTCTCTGGCACCTCCTCTTATAAGGACATTGATCCTATTGGATCAGAGCCCCACACCTATGACCTCATTTAACCTTTATTACCTCCCTACTCTAGATAGCCACACTGGGGGCTAGGGCTTCCACATGTGAATTTGGGGAGGCCACGATTCAGCTGGAACACTGGACCTACCGTATGTGCAGACTGTTCTTGTTCTGGCATGGTAGGCTCCTCCCACCAGCTGCTTCCTCAGGCTTCCTGGAAGGGCCAGCCTGGGCCTATCTTGGCATACCCCAAACTCTTGGACTGCCTTAAGATGCTATCAAAACTCCATTTACTGCAGCTCAGCAGAGATCCAGCCTAGGAGGGTTCACCCATGCCATCTTTCAAGCCCTCCCCAGCCTACCAGTGCTTCTCCTGAGCTCCCCCACCCCCCATTGGCTTGGGAGGCACAGGAAGGATCCTCTCTTCACTCACCTACAGGGAAATGCCGTAGTACCTGCACCTGCAGCAAGTTCCCTCTAAAAGTCGCCACCATTCCCTTACATAGGCAGTGGCAGATCATCTCTCTTGGTCACCTTTTAAATAAATAAACACTTATGTAGCACTTGCTAAATGCCAGAATTTGTTCTAGGAGCTTCACACATATTATCTTGTTCAATTCTTATAAGGAATCCTGTCAGATAGAAATTATTATTAGCCTCATTTTATAGATGAAGAAATTGAGGCACAGAGAGGTTAGGTAACCAACCAAAAGTCACACACAGCTTGTATGTGGCAGAACCAGGATTTGGTTCCCAGCAGTCAGGCTTCAGAGTCAGTACCGCTAATGGCTGTTCTCTACAGCCTCTCAGAGGTGAGGATTTCAGTGTTAACACCTCACTCACGAGTAAGAAAATGACTTTGCTGAGTTTGCACAGCCATTAGGCAGCAGAGTCCAGATTCTAACTTGGCGTTTGTGACTCCAAGTCTAGTGCTCTTCCCAAAGGGTAGTAGCTTGGGCTATTTGTTAAATAGTTTTCTTTACCCACTTCTGTTGCCCTTTGGGCTTTTGAAAACTTTCTAGTACACTGAGACACAGAACCACTCCCAAACTGACCATAAACGTGCTTTCCTTAACAATGGAGGCTTCTGGGATGTCTTGGGTGCATTTCCAGAAGAACTGACCCTAAATCCTCACCACCCCCTTGAAGTCCTTAACAAGGACCACCAGGGGTTTGTCCTTCTCTGTAGCATCTATCAGAGTGAACATTTTCAGGACACCCAGGCCACCTGAGTCCACATCTTTCCTGTGTCCCCTGCTGCCTCTCTCCTCCCCCCAGATTCACACCCCTGATATACTCCCTTGATACTTGGCATGAGGACTCTGGCTCCCCAGAGGCACAACACCCATGGACAGCTCTGGGTCATGCTGGCCTCTCTGACAAGTACCCCCCCCCCCCATCATAACAGCTCTAGTCTGCTAACAACTAGAATGAAATTCCCTATTCATCAAGTTATTAATTCAGCTTTCTGCTTCTTCACTCTGTTGACCATTTTAAATTAAAATGAGACGGACCAGTTTCCAATTAAACCCACCATAGCATTAGCTCATGACCGTGTAAAGGTTTTATATTATCAGCACCTGGTTGATGCTCTGTAAATATTTGTTGAGCTCATGGGTATATCAGCTTTCTGAGGACATTTTAACAGAGGGTTCTGGAAGATGCTAAAGCCCTCCCTGAAGAGACTTGTCTTCTGTGGTGGGACCTCAGGCATCATCACACCAGCCACCGCAGTCCAGGGTGTCGGCCCAGGTCTGCTGCCTCACCTCCCTGTGCCCAGAAGGCAGTGCAGCCATGGAATGAGATCAGTTCATTCACACCATCATCATAAATGCACGTCCATAACATTGTGCCCGTGCATGATAGATGCCACAAAAGACTGCCCCCTCCGTCCGTTCACCCGATTTGTATGTCAGCTGGCTCTGCCCACAGGAGCTTTGTGACATATCCTCGGTCCCCTGATCCCACAGCCTTGGACGTCCAAAGCCCGTCCCAGTAATCTCCAGGTGGCTGGACTCCAGACCGCCAGCCTGTCCATCTGCCCAGTGTTGGCTCTGTGTCCCACCCCTATTTCCACGCGGCACTCAATCACTCACCCCCTCAATTTCCACACTCCCCAAACCACTAACACTGAGCACTCGTGATTCTGATGGCTTTAGTGCTCGTTGCTGCTGGAGTGCAGGAGAGGCTCCTTCTCACAGCCCATGACCTTCCTGTCTCTGCTCCACGCTCTTCTCCCATTTCACTTCCCTATTGGGAGCAAAAGGATGCATTTTCTCCTTGGTTTTCATGAAGACGACTCCTCCCTTCTGTCTCAAGTCCATCTTTAAACTTACCAAGACTTCCAGACCAGTGGTTCTCAAAGAGTGGTTCTTAGACCAGCAGCATGAACGTCCCCTGGAAGCTTGTCAGACATGCACAGTCTTGGGCCTCACCCTAGACCTAGGGACGTGGAAACTCTGGGGTGGGGCCCAGGGACCTCCTGGTGATTATCATTCTCAAATTTGGAAAGCTCAGGTCTGGACAACCAGTGTTCTTTCCCTTGGGAAATTTCTGGTGAATCCAGAGGCTTCCTTGTTATGGAGGTTTCAAGGGGTATTGGGGTTTCGGGGAGAAGCCCAGCTTCTGCAAGTAACCTCCCTCTTCAGCAGCAGAATGTGGCCTTCGGAGTCACCAGCCTGGCTTCTGCCACCTCTGTCGCTTATGGTCTGTGCAACCCTGGGGCGGGTGGTTCACTTCCCTGAGCCTCGGTTTCCTCCTCAGATGATCCTCTCCAGTCTACCTCCTTCCACAATTCTTGTGAGTCTCAGAGGACCCCAAAGACTCAGAGGTTTGTTACAGACTGAAAACCCCAGGGGACTGTGGGGTCAGTGCCTAAATCACAGGCATCCTCCCTGCTTGGGGCTTCTATGGTCTCTGTTTCCTCTGAACAAATCTCTGGGTGCTGAAAGCCTGTGTCTCCTGGTGGGGAGAGGATGCAGGGCCTGTTGATAAACTGGGTGTGGAAACAGAAGCATATGGGTGTGGGCAGGGCTGGCCAGGAGGCATGCTCCGTGTCTGCCTCCCGCCAGGCCCTTTCCTTTCACTCAGGCCCCCTACCCCTGCGGGTCACACCTTCTTGGAACCTGAGCTGAGTGGGGAAGGGAAGAGGAGCATGGACTGAGCTGCTCTGTGCACGGTTCTTCTCATATAGAATCTCATTCTACTCCCTAATTGCCGAGAGAGGGAGACAGACAGGCAGACAGACAGACACTGACCCCAATTCCTTCATGAGAAGCTGAGAATCACCCACTCCCCAAGACCTAACCAACTTACAGCATTTTTCATTATTCTGAGCTCCTTTTATTCTTACAGCTCTGAAAGTAAAAACTTCCTGTAATTGTAACTCACCTCTATACATTTTTCTTTTTGCAGCAGGCATATTAAAAACATTTTCTCAGTTGCTGCATAATCCTCACTGTTGTCATTTTAAATAGCTCCAAAATATTCAATTAGGAGGGCTTGTTGTAATTTGTTAAATTCCTTCCATATTATGGATATTTAGATTGTTTTTAAACTTTTCTTTTAATGCGTCATTTTGCTGCAGTGCCAACATCTCTGGACACAGGGCTTTCAGATTCTTTTAGAAGAGATTCTGTGGCGTGTGATCATTGGTTATCTATAATTTTATGACTCAGGAAACACTTCCAAGTTACTTTCCAACATACTCTGCCGTTAGCACTAATTGAACTTACCAATTTTCCTACAACTTTGCCAACATTAGGCTTTATCGTTATTTATTATTTTTTGCTAATTTAATATATATCATGTTGGCATATCATGATTTCTACTTACATTTCTTTGGTAATTGGTGATGCCAAACATTTTAAAACTCTATCTGTCTGTCTGTCTATCTATCTATCTATCTATCTATCTAATTAATTGAATCTATTAGGGTGACATTGGTTAATAAAATCATATAGGTGTCAAGTGTACAACTCAATAAAACAGCATCTGCATACTGCATCGTGAGCTCACCACCCAAAGCCAAGTCTCTTTCTTTCCTATTTATCCTTCCTTTGCCCACTTCCACCTCCCCAACCCCTCTGGTTAGCACCACACTGTTGTCTGTGTAGATGTATCATATATATATTTTTGCTTAATCCCTTCGCCTTTTCTTACACAGCTCCCCAACCGCTGACAAATATCAGTCTGTACTCTGTATCTGTGCTTCTGTTTCTATTTTGTTTGTTAAATTATTTTGTTGATTAGATTTCACACATAAGTGAGATCATATGATATTTGTCTTTCTCTGACTGACTTATTTCACTTAGCATAATAATTTCCATGCCAAACATTTTTTCTATGTTTGTTGATGTTTCTTTTCTCTCCTGGGGAAATATTCTTCTCATGCTCCCCACCCCCCACACATTTTAATTATTTGTATTAGCTCTTTTTATGTAGATACTAACTCTCTGATATGTTTGTTTGCTTACATGTGGTTAATGTTGTTTTTTTCCTCCCAGCTCAAGCTAGTTTTTAAATAGAGGGCTATAATGACATAACTCTGTGTAACTCTAACTTATGATGCCTGAAGAATTCATGGTGTTCCCAGAAGCTGAGTACTTGGAATATTGGAAGTTTAATTTGCAATGAAATGAATTGGTTTTAGATTCTGTCTGAAGTCTAGGCAGGAATGGATATCTGGGTGTCTGATGTCTCAAGTCCAGTGCCAACTGAGCAGTTGGCTTTTGCCATCCCTTGCCCTGTTTTCCTCCTTTCCTCTTGGTTCTTCCAACTCTTTAGCTAAAGAGGACCTCAAAGACATCACACTCAGGTAGACAGTGAGCTTTGCTGCTGCCATCAGTCACTGCAAAACAAAAGCCCCTGGTGATCTGATTCCCTTCAAGACCTGTCGGGATGCTCCCACTGCTTCCCAAGGAGCCTCTTTGTTCCCTGGGCCCTGGGAAAGGCCAGCTGTGTCTGCCTGTCTGGCCAAGGAACCCCCTGAGCCAAGCAAACAACAACCCTTAGTCATCACCCCCTCATCTGTGCCCCTCATCAGTACATCGATTTCCTCTTCCACCAGTAGTAGATCCCCCTGGAACTCCTTCCTTCATGAGGTGGCACTAGTGTAGAAGGAGCACTGGACTTGGAGTCTGTAGCCTGGCTGAGACTCTGACCTGTCCTTACCAGCTGTGTAACCTCAGAGGGTCACAACTGAGTTCCCTGGACCTCTGCTGCCTCCCATCAAGCCTTTGGATTATAACCCAAAGTTACCAAATCTTCACATTAGAAGGCTTTTCTGTGTGTTATCCCATTAAAGTCACACAACAGCCCTCTGAAGCTGGTTCTATTTATTAGCCCATTTTCAGTGGAGGTGACTCAGTTTCAGACAGGTTAAGATAGGAGTGTGGCCCTGGCTGGGTGGCACAGTTGATTTGAGCATTATCTCATAAACCAAAAGGTTGGGGGGTTCGAGTCCTGGTCAGGCACATACCTAGGTTGTGCATTCAATCCCTGGTTGGGGAATGTATGGGAGGCAACCATTCAATGTTTCTCTCTCACATCGATGTCTCTCTTCCTCTCTCTCTCCCTCACTCTCTAAAATCAATAAACATATATATTTTAAAAAAGATGAGAGTGTTAGTGTAACTGGCTGACCATTGACTTCGCCTTCCATTTGATGTGACTATCTTTACACCAACATGCACAGAGCGATTTATAGAGTGCCACCATTCCAGTCATTGACTACCAGCAACTTAATAACTCCCATAACTTTAGCTTGCATGTTAGTCAAGGGCTTCATCAGAAGCAAGGAGGCCTTGTTGGACCACAGGCTAGAAAGGGATGGGGAGTGCCTGGCAGGAAGCATGACCTCAGGGACCAGAGCAGGGGCTTGATGCCACTAGGACACTTGCTCTGTTTCACTCCTCATCTCTCAGGTCTCTGTTAATCTCCTAAGGGCTCCATTTCTTGCTGCTGCCAACAGACTTTCTCCACAGAACAGGAAAGATGGCTGCTAGATCTTAGCTTTAAGTTCTTCCAATGCTAAGAGCCCAAGGCAGGGCTCCTCTGTCCCAGTTCAAAATGAGGAAACCCCAGGGGAGGGCCTGATTGGCCTGGCTTGGGTCATGCTAGCTGGGTCTGGGCAACGGGGTTCTGTAATTGGCCAGATTGGGGTCACATGTTTATTCCTAGCCATGGGGTTTGGTGTGGGGTGAGACTCCCTAGCTCCCTCAGGAGAGGAGGAGGATTAGGAAAAGAATGCTTGCTGGGTAGACGAGCAATCAATATACCCACAATCCAGTCCCTGTACCTGTCCCATGACCCCTGGGGATAGCAATGTAGGTTCTAGGAAGTCTTGCAGCGTAAGGCTTACTTTTGGGAAGTGAATTTTATCCTGAATCATCCCCCTGTATAGCCCAGTGGAATAAAAAATAGTGTTGACTTTTGGGTTTTAAATTCATTTTGGTTCACCCCTAGCAGCAGTGGAGCTCTGTGTAACAGTTCTATGTGATGCTTTGAGTGCCTGCAAAAGTCACCAATGGAAAGAATCATTGCAGCATTACAAGTTCATGGTGCTCCAGAATTCTAGAACTCTGTAGTTGAGAAAATGTGTAAGAGTTCACTCAGCCTACCTCCCTGCCTTCAGGCAGATATCGTTTCTTCCTGAAAACCAGCAGGACTGGAATCTTTCTGGCCTCTTGAAGAATGTAGTGGATATTTCCCATTCTTTTTGGCCACTCAGAATGTGAACTTCCTGCATTTTGGAGCATCATGCCCTCCCTACCTCACCAGCCAGAGTTCACCATTCCCCATCAAAGGATGATCCGTTGTCCTAGCTGGGACTGAGGGAGGCTCAGGAGATGGAATTTGCAGTTTAAAAACTGGAACTGTCCCAGGCAAATCAGGATAAGTTGGTCACCCTATGCTAAAAATGTTAGCCACTCTCTTCCCAGCCTCCCTTGCAGCTAAGGTATGGGCACATAACCTGGAATCCTCCAATCAGATGCAACCACACCTTTGGTTTGGAGGCTGGTGATAGGAGAAACGAGGCAGGCAGCAGTGGCCACATCCAGTTTCCAGTGACACCAATTCTTGTGGCAATGCCCCATCCCATAGAGGAGATGTGGGGTATAGTAGGAGTGTCTGTGACCAGTGGCAGCCACAGTAGCACCTTCGTTGACCCAGTTTTGTGACAAGATTTACAATACTGATCCTGTCTGGGCAAACCGAGTTGTCTGACCCTGCTGGAAATTCTGTGAGCTACTGAATAACCTTTTCATTTTTAAATTCTCTGCTTAAATCTGTTAGCTTGATTGCTTTCCTTGTTTTTATCGGCTCACATGGGAGACATGTTGTCTTTTCCCCAGCGGTATGGAGTTACCTTAAAAAATTTAAAATAATCTGCCTTATAACCCAGCAATTCCACTTCTGGGAATTTATCTGAAGGAAACTGGAATCTTCTTTTATTCTCACCACTTGTGCTTTGTAAGTTTCACCTCAACCCTGTCATCTAGATTCAGAGGGTCAGAGAACCCTACTTGCGCATCCTGTCACTGAGAAGTATGCCATGAAAGCTAGGAGTGACCTTCCTTCATGCATTTGGACTTTAAGTCTACAAGACATATCCCAACTGAGAGTGGGTTGCCTGAGCCAGGTGGTATCTCAAGGTGATGATTTTTGTTATTATTTTAAAATCTATGAGCTCGTGTGTGCTGACTACACCTCTGGAAGTATGTGTGTTCAGGTCACATCTTAGCTTTGACCCTTGGATTCTGAGTGGTTCCCTAAACTTCAGTTTCCCTATTGATAAAATGGGGATAAAATACCCTCCTCACTGAGCTGTGGGGAGAACCTAATGCAATGGATAATGATAATTATTATTACTATTTTATTATGATAGTATAGTTGTATTAATAACTTTGATGCAACATTATCATTTATAATAATCATTTTTTAGCATAGTGGATTCTGGGGGCAGACTTCCAGGTTCAGATCTTGGCTCTGACATTTACTATCTGCATGACTTTGAGCAAGTTTCTCAGTTTCCTTCTCTGTACTAGCCTTTTAGGATTGTTGGGAGATTTAAATGAGATAATACATGCAACATGCACTTTAAAACAGTGACTGGCTCATGTATCCATTTAGTTGCTCTTTTTGCTATTGCCACCATCATTCTTATTGCTTTAAAGGCCCACTCAGCCTGGAGCATGGTGGTTCCACATTACGCTTTACACCTGTCCTTGGCACACGGTGGGGGTGGCCTTTAGAACAAAGGCCCAGGACTTCTCGGACTTCTCCGTTCTAGCTGCCATGTGGGAGATGAGGATGATGGGCACACTTCTCAAGCCTGCCTGCTTATTGCTTCAGAACATGCCACCATTTGGCACTGCACATTCGCTTTGAATTTGCTTTGAAATCAGAAGAGCTGAAACTGGCCGAAAGTGATTTTCCCAAGGTCACTTAGCAAGGTGAGGCAATGGTGGGAAGGGAGCCCAGGCCGCTGACGCCCTGGCCCGGTGCTCTCCCACGGCACCGGTGATTCTGCTAAAGCACCGTCTTTGCTTTCGGAAGCCCTGCTCCCATCTCACCTCCTTAAACAGACATCCCATCACTCACCGATGGACCCAGCAGCTAGCTCTCAATTTTCAGAGCTACCACTCTTAAATTCCTGTTTCTCTTGCAAACGGAATTAGCTCTAAGACAGATTCCTGAGATAATACTCCATCCCAAGTGCTAGACTCAAGGGTGGGGACTCGTTTCATGCACAATGTGAGAAGAATTGAAGGGGAGTCACATTGACTGGCAACGCTGGTGTGGGTTAGGGATGCTTAGGGAGACCATTGGACTCGGTGGTTTCTGTGTTTGCTTCTTCCACTACATGTTGAAAAAGTCCAGAGAGGAGACGATCACGTTTTTTGCAGAATGTCTTGTAACCAGATGTCAGGTGGGGTCCCTTGTCCTTTGCCTTGGAGGTAATGTTAACGTGGAGCCCCGTCTTGACCGTTCTCCATGGAAGTCTAAACCCCTCCCCAAAGTCTCAGTGAGTCCCTGACAGGGGTTCCTGCTTGGGGTGACTTCTCCAACTTACCCGTCTTCCCTTTTTCTCTATTTTGCGCTCCAGGGGCCCAGACATGAAACTTGAATCTCCTGATCAAAATCCCATGCCCCCAAGACCGTTCTTGAATGTGTTAGGCTTTCTTTTGTGAGAATGTGGAAGGAGAGAATGGAGGGGTTTGATTGCTGCATCCTGACCTGAATTGTAGGGCACCTCTGCCTGAGCGCCAGGGACGGCCCCCTGCAGGCATCTTACACAGCAGGTGCTGCATTTCTACAGCTGGGTTTCTGGGCACCTCTCCTCTATGTCTCTCCCTTTCCTTCCTTGTCTGCCTCCTTGGGTAATTCCAAGAAACAGCAATTTGCTTCTTTTGTCTACATGGCCTCATGTGATCCCTCTTGTCCCCAAATGTCTCATCAAGATATTTTTCCACTTTAGGTGGACAGTGTCATTTATTTATTTATTTATTTTTAGAGAGGGGAAGGGAGGGAGAAAGAGAGGGAGAGAAACATCAATGTGTGGTTGCCTCTCACAGGCCTCCAACTGGGGACCTGGCCCGCAACCCCAGGCCTGTGCCCTGACTGGGAATTGAATTGGCAACCCTTTGGTTCGCAGGCTGGTGCTCAATCCACTGAACCACACCAGCCAGGGTGAACAGTGTCATTTAAAATACCCAAGGCTTCAGGCCCCTGGACTCCCTTCCCTAAGCCTCTGTCCCTTAGAGCCATCATTATGCTGATCAAGTCTTTGAAGCAGAGAGGGTTTGGATCTGAATCTCGTCTTTGCCATTCAGTCACCCATCTGGACAAATCCCTTTACCTTTTTGGCCTCAGTTTTCTTTCCAGTCTTCAGTTGGCCTGTCTTAACAGAGATGGGGTGGTGTTCAAGGGCAACCCTCATCAGAATTAAAGCAAAAGTAACCACAACAGGCACATTGGGGTTATAGCTCTCAGAAAAGATGCATTAAGTGCAAAAATAATATATTTATCATAAATATTGCTTGGCCAAAAAGATAACCCAAGGCTTCCCATTTGATAGTGTGACTGGCTCATGTCTGTTTTATAATTTTCCCTTTGCTCTGTTTTAGAACGAAGCCTCTTTAACACACATTTGTCACCAAGAGACTGTTCTGGATAATCCCGCAGGCTGGCTAGATGACTGAGTGCAATGTGGAGCATTATCTCACATTAATAAGTCAGCAGATCCAATCACTTTCCCACTGTTGCACTGTCTCCCCACACAGCAATAACAGCTTTGAAACCTCTCATGTGTTAACAAGTTTAGTCATTGACTTTTCCCATGAGGCAGGTAAAGCAGGGACAAAAATTTGCACATGATAGCTGAGTGGGGTTTCGAGGGTTGATAAATTCCCGCCAGTCAGGGTGCAGGTGGAGCTCGGACTGCATGAGAAGCTGTCCCGGCTGTTTCACATTTGCCTGGCTCATGTTCAGCTTCTGCGGAAACTCTCTGACCCCACGGCCACAGGGGCATCTGCTTGGAATGTCAGCTCCTCATGCTAAATGAAATTGTGCTTTGGCTTGTTGGTGGTCTTCACGTTTTGGCATTACCTACTGCCCTTCCCTGTCCAGCTGATGTCTCTTATCATTGGACTCAAGATTGCTGTGGGTTTTCTTTTTTTGTTTGTTTTGTTTTAATTCTTTTGGCCTCCTTTCAAGAATGTTTTCATTTCTTTCCTCACTGTCAACAGGCACATTTTTTTTTACTATCAGCTACCTCTCTAATTCCTGCCCCTTCTAAATTCATTATTTCTAATCAGCTGTGATCTGGGATATCAGATAACTGACCTTGTTAAGAATCCCTTTCAAGTATGGGTCATGGCTGTGAGCTAAGGCTTTGCCGCATGTACTTGGTGACAATGATAGCTTTGACTTTGCCAGGGTCCTTTTGGCTTTCTTCTATATTTTGAGTCATGTTCTGAAAGGTGAAATTCCCAGATTAAGTGACATTTTGCCATAGCGGGTAAGTGTAAAAATATGACTCCTAAGGGTGGAAGAAATGGCAGATGGGATGGATCATTGCAGGCTTGCCCTGTGAAAGGGGCAGCACGGGGAACGGGAGCCGGTGGCCCTGGAGGCCCACGCTGGCTCCCTTCTGTGTAGCATGATGCCCGGGTGATCCTTCCTATCATATCTGCAGATAGGCAAAGATCCTGGAGAACCACTTCAGAACCTGAACTCAGAGTCCTGATACTTGGTGGTGGGTTATTAAGAAGCAGTAGACACTGTAGCCAAGGTCACAGGTCATCGATGGCATTGGAAGGAACCAACATGATCAGTCCCAGATGGGAGACTCGGATGAGTGGAGATGTTCCATTCACATACATAGAGAAATTCCAAATCTAAGTAATCTAAAGGAGGTCATCACAGTCAATTACAATGACAAACAGTCAGAAATAAGTTAAGGTGCATAGAATACTGTACAATGGTAATAGAGGATTTCTAACAATGTGGGAAACTGCTGGTGATGAAAAAGGCAAGTGAAAAATTGTTAATACAGGATGATCTCAAGTGTAGAAACGTTATTGGTACAGACCAAGGACAGAAAAGTTATACTTGATGATCATGGCTTTGATGACTGCAGGAGCCAGTGGTGAAGAGAAACTTGTGGCTCAGACCAGATGTAACAACAGAGAGTGGTGGGGACTGAGGCAGATTAGAGAGAACACGTCCTTTAAGGGGCTCCTAGCCAGCCATGGCCATGTATTGCTAGCTCTTCAAATTTTAAAAGAGAAGCTAGAAATCATGGTATTAATGTAAAATCCCCCAAGTTTTAAACATTAACAACTAATTTACACTTTTAAAAACCATGTTTGGACTAAAACATTTTATTTTATTTTATTTTTTTGGTGGTGGTGGTTTGCCTTTAGCATTTGGTCTACCAATCTGCCACCTTTGATGAGTGCACTTACTGGAAAATTGAACTTTATCATAGCTTTGGTAATTTTCCAGTTTCATAAATCAATACATAGTAATTCTGTAATTAAAAGAAAAATTGATGACTCTAACCCCAGGGGAGTGGGGTGTGTGTGTGTGTACATATGTGTGCATGTGCATGAATGTTGAGGAAAAGGTATATCTAGGAATTCTGTGAAGCCTTCCTGAGCTTCCGTTTCCTCATTTGAAAAATGAGAAGGGCAATTTATGCTCTACTTACCTTGCAAGTCAGACTCAGACGAGGTGTCAAATTGAGCAGACCTTGCAAATAATAAGGTACTGTTGAAGGTGAAGATAAAAGTGGATGCTCAGAAAAGACTTGTCATTTGAATGTAGGGGAAAAATGAATGAGGGAAGTTGGTAAGTCTCTGCAAAGTACATGGTTTTAGGAGTCAAATGTGTGTATTCAAAATACCCTGGCTTTGCCAATAACCAGTTGTGACATCTTGGTAAATCGTCACAATTATATCAGTAACTATGACGTATTGCACATTTACTATGTGCTAGTGCTCTGTTAAGCACTTTGTATGCATTATAACTTTCTGAGCCTAATTCATCATGAAAAAAGGATGATCAAAGTTCTTCTTTTGATCTTGTTAGAATTAATTCAGATAATTCTGGAACCATGTCTAAGATAGACCTGGGCTGGGTTTCACCACTGGTAGAACCTATTTAATTTCCCCTGTTCCCACTAATTCAGGGAGCAATGGGTGGTGAATATGAGCACAGTAGATTACCTACTCAAAATATGTAATTTCCTCCTTTCCGTCACTTATTAAAAACATGTATTTTTTTCTTTCTTGATTTCTTAAAGAAACGAAGCTCATTCAGCTTACTGAGATGATCTACAAATGGGAAATAAACTCTGACTCACATTCTGTCTTCGGAAAATTGCTCCAGGTGTACCCTGAGAACAATGTCTAGAAATCCTGAGCAATGCCACCACGTAGCCCTCTTGACTTGAAAAGCTTTGCGCCAGTTCCAGTGTGGCAGGAACAAAGATACAGCTTCTCTGCCAGGTGTCTGGACGATCTGCTACTTGCTTTGGACTCTGGCAATGGAGCTCATGCTGACCGGTAGACTGGGGCATTTGCAGGAGCCAGAAAGGTTGAACTGGGTTCCACTGGAAAGGGTAGGGAAATAGCCGCAGAAGAATGGGCTGAACAGAATAAATTAGAAGGCTGGGGGTGGAGAGCAGTGTTGAGATGAATAAACAGGGAAGGAAATCACTTTGGGTTAGGAACGTGGAGATAGAGAAAAGGTTTGTGAGCAGGGACTGTAAGGACCCCAGAAATAAATTCGGAGTGCAGGGGGCAGTTCCCACATGTTATGACGGGCTACAATGGAATGTCTCTCTGGAGCCCTTTATTTTAAAAATTTTACTTTTCAATGACAGTTTGCATTCAACATTATTTTGTATTAGTTCCAGGTGTACAGCATAGCGGTTAGACAGTCATGTACTTAACAAAGTACCCCCCTGCCCCTGATATTTCCAGTACCTACCAGGCACCTTACACTGTTATTACAGAATTGTTGACCATATTCCCTGCGCTGTGCTTACATCCCTGTGACTATTTTGTGACTGCCAATTGGTACGTCTTAACCCCTTCACCTTTGGAACCTTTTAAAGGGATTTCTGTAAAAGTTAAATCAGAAACAATTTACCTTGCTTTTCACAACAACCAATTTAAAAAAAAAAACACAAATAAAAAGCAAAGGAAAAAACCCTCAGTACAGGTGTATTCATATGTATATATATATGTCTGTTTATATTTTTATAAGCAAAAGGAACCATAAAATTAACACTAAACTGGCCACTCAAGGGATAGAGTGGGTAGGGAAGGGAGGGTAAAGTTTTTCTTTATATTTCCTATTTGGTTTGACTTGTTACAATAAGCATGCACTATTTTTTTAAAATTGTTTAAAATAATTGTAGACTTACAGAAGAGTTGCAAGGCATATACTCTTCACTCGGCGTCCCATAATGTTAACATGGTACATTTATCAAAACTGAGAATTAATAATGGTACAAGACTATGGAGTAGACTGCAAACTTTATTCCGATTTCTCTAGTTTTCCCACTAAAGTCCTTATTGTATGTATCCCAGTACCCCATCCAGGACCCCACATTACATTTAGTCATCATGTAACCGTGGTCTCTTAATGTGTGATGGTTCCTCAGTCTTATCTTTTATGAGCTTGGTAGTTTTGAAGAGCATTAGTCAGGTATTTTGTAGACTGTCCCTTAATTTGGGTTTGTGTGATGTTTTCTCATGATTATATAGATTGAGGTTATGGATTTTGGGGAAGAATGCCACAGGGTTGAGGTGCTTTCTTCAGGGTATAATACTGAGGTACACGATATTTGCATGTTCGTTACTATTGATGTTAACCTTGATCGTGTGATAATCTGCCAGCTTTCTTCACTATGAAGCTGCCATCTCCCCTTTTGTAATTAATAAATATGGCAGTGGGGAGGGTGCTGCTCTTTGAGGTTATCAAACATCCCGTTTGTCCTAAACTTTCACCCACTAGTTTTAGTTTCCATTGGCAGATCTTGCAGCCATTATTCCTGTGGTGTTCTGATGGTGGCTTTCTATTTTCCCCATTTAATTGGAATTCTTCTGGAAGGAAGAATTATCACTCTTCCCCTATGTATTTATTTATTCAATGTTTTTACATCAGTATGGGCATATATTTATTTATTTTGGGGGGGTGTTATAATAAATATTACAGCTACTTATTTTATTGCTCCCATTATTCCAGCCTTGCCTAGTAGAAGCTCTTTCAGGTTGAATCTTGTATCCTTTTGGTGTGATGTATTACTTTTATAATTTAAACAATACAACAAAGTATAAATAATTAAAATTGTTTTACTCTACGTTTTGTTATGTTGAACTAGTGTTTCCTTTGAATGGAAGAGGACGTGGAGACTAGACATCAGGAGGCTCAGCTTCCTTTTTCTTCACATGTCACTCAATTTTTTTTCACATTTATGCCAAGTTGACAAACATGTAAAATATATACAAACACTCACACTTATTTATAACTGAATAAGAAAGATTTATAGCAACCAAGTTCATACTTTTGTAGCTGGTCACTCTTTTGGAGCTTGTATTTATAACTTCTTTCATCCATTGCCCACTAAAAGTATTCCCTTTGCCCTTTGCAAGCACGCGAGCTGGGTGGCTTTTGCTTGGTTGGATGACTGACCCTGACTTTCATTTCTAAGTGTCAGGGCTGTCACTAATCCTGCCTGGATTTCTTTCTTATGACTTTGCGTTGCCTTTCATCATAGGTCATGGTAATACTAAGAATGTCCTAAGGAATCTCTTGTATTCTGTACATCCACTGTGGAACAGCAGTCCAGTTACCCCGTGGTAATCAGGATCAATTGCCACAGATAGCTCAGAAACTCCCTTTGTTGCCTGTTGATTCAGAGTCATGAGGAGCTGTAAGCTCCCCGGAAGCAGTCTTAATTTCCAGTCCAGGGAAATCATTGTGTCTCCTGGGTGGACGTTTTCCTCCCTTTGGGATGATGACTCCTAGACTAGTTGACCATGAGGTCACATGAATATGAAGCGTAAATTATGCTTGTGGTAATAGTGAGTGGTACCACACCCATCTCCACCCTTGATTGCTGAACTTGTAAATCTTGGCTATGGGAAAATTAGTGCTGTATAACAGACACTGGTTTAGAGCCTAAGAAGCTTCCTAGGAAACACTGCCCCAGCCCTGCAGAGTATTGAGTTAGTAACTCAGTCTTCACAAGCCCATTCTCTTCCATCGAGTCAGCTGCTTCAGGATGAGGAGGAACAGGGAAAGACCAGTGGATTAGATCCATGAGCATGGGCCATAGCCACACAATTTTCTCTGCAGTGAGTTCCTTGATTAGAAGCCATGCTGAGTGGAA
Source organism: Furipterus horrens (assembly GCF_987537825.1). Taxonomy (NCBI): domain Eukaryota; kingdom Metazoa; phylum Chordata; class Mammalia; order Chiroptera; family Furipteridae; genus Furipterus; species Furipterus horrens. The sequence goes on along the minus strand of NW_028327177.1, from coordinate 101,833,443 downwards.
TATCCTGATGATGGATAAGAGATTCTGTGAGTCTACAGATGGTAGTTCACAGAAACATCGTGCGAAGGGAAGGCAAATGTGTACCCAGAGTTGGAGTCTACACCATTAAGAATAAAACACTGCTCTATGATAGTCGATGTCTAATATAATCACCTGGTATGAGATAACTGCCTGTTCACCCTGGGGAGTGGTGCCATATGTGGGACCCTCTTTGTCTAGGTTCCTGGCATATTTGGCACTCAGCAGTGCCTGTGGGAGGTCAAGTTTGAGCAGTGGCAGTCACTGATGCCGACCCCATGCATAACCTCTGCACTTGCCATTATAACCACTTTATTCATGAGCCCATTGAATGCCAACAGGAGGAGGTGATTCAGCTTTGAGTTACACAGACAGACCTTAAAAAATAACAGATTTCTTTCTTAAAAAAAAAAAAAAGGTACGGCCCACGAGGCTGTATTTTACTATGACATGGAATCATGAATCTACTGAGGTTAGGAACATCTGAAATAGCTTTTCTTAAAAAAGATTTTATTTATTTATTTTTAGAGACAGGGGAGGGGAGAGAAAGAGAGGGAAACATCAATGTGTGGCTGCCTCTTGTGTGCTCTCAACTGGGAACCTGGCCCGCAGACCAGGCATGTGCCCTGCCTGGGTATCAAACTGGCGACCCTTTGGTTTGCAGGCTGGTGCTCAATCCACTGAGCCACACCAGCCAGGGCTGAAAGCTTTTTTAAAAAAAAATCACAAAGAATGACAAGAACTTCATATTGTTGAAGAGACTCACGAAAGCCATGAACTCTGAGTGTTGGCAAAACTTCACTTGGAGAGAAAATTAAAAGTAAATTCCAAAGTATTGTTTTGTTTGCTTTTATAGTCTATGGCTGAAAAGACTTAGCTGAGAAAATAAATTTCAAGGTTAATTTATCACCCTTAAAGAAAAGTTGTGTTTGGTGCTTGTTTACTTAGGCTACATTAAAGAAGAGACTGTGTCCCTAAGTCCTTAAGTTGATATCTTTGAAGTACTGTCAAAATTCTTTGAGGGAATGAGCTTAATTAGAAAAAGTAAGGTTGGCTGTCTACTGATGCAATTTCAGCAATACCACATTCAAGATCAGCATTTGGAACAAAAATCCAAGAGAAGCTTAATCTTTTTAGGATGTCTTATCACTGTCAAACATTAGAGTGAAACGCTGTGTGGGGAGCTTGAGGTAGCTGTCAAGATAGCCTGTTTGTAAAAAATAGTGTGTTCAAATATCAGATTATTTGCCTTTTTGTGTGAAGAGTTGAGTGCTAATCCCAGAATACAGAGGTTTGTTTATTTCCAAAGGGAAATTAACTTGGTGGAGTCAGTGAAGGTCACAGTCACCTTCTTTGGAATAGTCAGGGAAAGACCTTTTCACACTTTCTGTAGCTGACACTCAACGCTTCTCTCAGAGCCCCTCCATCTCTTCCATGGGTTCGCACATCCATGTCACAGGTTCTGTGTGCTCTGCCACCATCAGTTACACCTGCTGTTTCTTCCAGGACCACTTGTGGGTGGCTGGGGCCCTCTGCACAGGTGTAGAGAAGTTCCTTCTGGGAGTTTGTAGCATCTAGGGGTGGCTGTGGCCAGTGACTGTAGAGCCGGGTATGAAAGTCCAGGTTCCATTTTGGAGCAGAGGAATAAATTCCAAAGTGTAACTCACCCTCCAAGGGTCCCCAGGGGACCAGGGCAAGGTCAGGACCTGCTTAAATGGCCCCTTTGCCCAGCTTTTCCCTTTGCCCCTCCTGCTTTCCTCACTTTTTTACAGTTTCTCCTTAATAAAGATGTTGAACATGTGTCCTCCCCTGGGTCTGCTTCTTGGGAGCCGGACCTAAGATACTTGGCATACTTGGCACATATTTGAAACTTTGAATACGTTGATTGTGCAACTTTATGAAATAAACATCTACCTCATTTCTTAGTATTTCATATATCAAGAAATTATAGCGAGAAGCAGCTTTTTGGCTCCTTCTTGAACCTCTGTCTGGTTTGGCCTTCTTGCTTCCACTCCAGCCTCCACCATGTCCACAAGGATGACCCAGAAGACCACCTACAAAGTGTCCACCTCTGGCCCCCGGGCCTTCAGCAGCCGCTCATACTTGAGTGGGCCCAGCATCAGCTCCTCGGCCTTTTCCCGGGTGGGCAGCGCCTACCGGCTTGGCCTGGGTGCCAACATGAATCTGGCTGGAGGTTTCGGCGGAGCGGGGAGTATAGGGTCCATCAAAGCTGTCCAAGTGAACCAGAGCCTGCTCAGCCCCCTGAAGCTGGAGGTGGACCCCAACATCCAGGCCGTGCGCAACCAGGAGAAGGAGCAGATCAAGACCCTCAACAACAAGTTTGCTTCCTTTATCGATAAGGTGCGGAGCCTGGAGCAGCAGAATAAGATTCTGGAGACCAAATGGACTCTTCTGCAGCAGCAGAAGACGACTCGCAGTAACATGGACAATATGTTCGAGAACTACATCAACAACCTTCGGCGGCAGCTGGAAACACTGTCCCAGGAGAAACTGAGACTGGAGGCGGAGTTTGGCAACATGCAGGGCATGGTGGAGGACTTGAAGAATAAGTATGAGGATGAGATCAACAAGCGCACAGAGATGGAGAATGAATTTGTCCTCATCAAGAAGGATGTGGATGTAGCTTACATGAACAAGGTAGAGCTGGAGTCCCGCCTGGAAGGACTGACCGATGAGATCAACTTCTACAGGCAGCTGTATGAAGAGGAGATTCGTGAGCTGCAGTCCCAGATCTCCGACACGTCCGTGGTGCTGTCCATGGACAACAGCCGCTCCCTGGACCTGGACAGCATCATTGCCGAGGTCAAGGCCCAGTACGAGGAGATCGCCAACCGCAGCCGGGCTGAGGCTGAGACCATGTACCAGATCAAGTATGAAGAGCTGCAGACATTGGCTGGGAAGCATGGGGATGACCTGCGTCGCACCGAGACGGAGATTTCTGAGATGAATCGGGGCATCAGCCGCATCCAGGCTGAGATTGATGGCCTCAAAGGCCAGAGGGCTGCCCTGGAGGCCTCCATCGCTGACGCCGAGCAGCGTGGTGAGCTGGCCGTCAAGGATGCTCAGGCCAAAGTGACTGAGCTGGAAGCTGATCTGAGAACTGCAAAGCAGCACATGGCCCGGGCAGCTGCGTGAATACCAGGAGCTCACGAACGTCGAGCTGGCCCTGGATGTGGAGATCGCCACCTACCGCAAGCTGCTGGAGGGCGAGGAGAGCCGGCTGGAGTCTGGGATGCAGAACATGAGTATCCATACCAAGACCACCAGCGGCTACTCAGGTGCGCTGAGCCCAGTTTATAGCAACCTCAACTACGGCATGGGCTTCCAGGCCAGCTTGGGCTCTGGCGGGAGCTCTGGCTCCTTCAGCCGCACCAGCTCCAGCTCCTCCAAGACGGTGGTTGTGAAGAAGATTGAGACCTGCGATGGGAAGCTGGTGTCTGAGTCATCTGATGTCCTGCCCAAGTGAATGACTGCTGCTGACGGGAGGTCCTCCGAGCTGCTGTGCAGGGGGGTGGAGGGCACAGGAGGCCCACCTGAAGCTCAGCCCCATCCAGTCCTCAGCTCGCCCTTGGGGTGGGGGAGTTTACTGCCTTTTCCCCATGTCCCTGACTAGAAGCCAAATCAAGTGTTTTCCTTTTTCCCCAAAATAAAGTCTCACGTGGCTCTGCCAAAAAAAAAAAAAAAAAGAAATTATAGCCAAAATGTATCTATAGATACATCATATCCATGTTAAAATTTTATTGTTAGTGTTTAGATTTGGTGATGTTTTTGCTTTAAAAAAAAATCATTTCATCAAACGTGTCTGCAGCGTGAATTCAGGATATAAACCCTTTTTTGGATACTGCGGCTGAAAAGCACATTTGAAACTCTATTAGACCTCTTTCTCTCCAGCACTCCGTCTTTTCCAGGTCTTCCAGAGGTGCTTTGGAACTCAAGCTTGACTTAGTGGACAAGACAACCTACGTCCAATTGACTTTAAATATTTGGGGGAGTAAATTATCTCTCTCATTTTCCTGAAAACACGCAAGCATTACTTGTGCATCATTTCCCATTTTTGTCAACATAAAAAGGCATACAATGGCCTCAATGTCAAAGATGATCTTGATTACATTTTAGCTGCCATTTTCAACCCATGAGAGAAAACTGGGGCAAGCAAATAGATTGAATAAAATAAAGATTCAATTACCCTTGCAGGGAAAAAGAAATTATTGTCATCTAAAATTGCTGCAGCCTTGCTTCATTTATAGTAATGATATTTAATCTGTTGAGACATTTCAAGTGAAGCAGGTGTTTTTGTTGGTTTGTGTTTTGGGTTAATCGAAATGGCACAGGGATTGGAAGGTTGAGAGCACTCCCTTAGATATCTGTGTGGTCTTGCCCTGCTCTGACATTCTTTGCAGGATAGTGAAATTCTCTTTTTTCTTAGCTAAGGTTTGTCTGTGAGTCACAATGCCCTTTCCCCCAATCAGGGGATATTCTGAAAGTTGAATTAAACTTTGGTTTCAGGCCCACACACGGAGAGATACAGACTGCAGAGTGAAAACCCTCTTATTTGGACAGACAGTGAGCATTAAAACCATTGTCTTTAGCTGTTCCAGATCCTTTGGCTGGGAAAATGAATAGATGACCCGTGGTCCTTCTTAAAAGACATTCTTCCCCTCCACCCAATGTGTTTCCTCCCTCTCCCCTTTCTTTCTCCATCTCCCTCCTCCTTCCTTCACCCCCTTTTCTTTTCATCTTCCCTCTCTTCCAGTGCCTTTTTCTCCTTCCTTTTCTTTCTTTCTTCCTCTTCCTTTTTCCATCTTTCTGTTGTGGCAACTGAAATGGACCCAACTGAAGTGACTGCAGTTGGCTTCTTACCTTTTTGACAATAAATGTTCTGGAGCATTGACACAAAAGAACTCCCGCAGCTGAACATGAAGCAGAAAACCCTGTGGTGAAGGACTGGGTGTGTTCGGTAGGGAGCGTGTGTGGCAGTTGCTTTTGAGGAAAGTGTTTATAAAGGGGAGGCTGGATGCTACAGGGAATACAAGCTCAGTGTTTGCGTGACTTGCTTCCAGAAATGACATGCAGGAGCCAGAAGATATCTTCCTTGTGAAACACTTAAGAGTTGAGTAGGCGGTGATCTTGATAACATGTCAAGTGGCCTTCTGGATGTGTGAATTTGCTTTCCTGAGAAATGGGAACAATGATTTGGCTCCTTTGTGAAGGTTAGAGACATTGTGAAGGTCAGTGACCCATAAGAGCAGCACGGGGGTGAGGCCTGGACACTGAGCCAGCTCTGCAGTTTTCTAGGTTTGTCATCGTCAGCATGATGTAGCTTCTGAAGATTGCTGTTTCCTCCTCTGAAACGGGAAAAGCAGGCTTCTCAAAATGGGATGCATTTCCCCAATTCAAAGCTGCTATTCCCCCTTCTCCGGCCCTTTTGGTTATGTGTTTTTTAAAAAGCAGAGCCTAGCATAGATGTGGCAAAAAGCAGTTGCTCAGAAATATTGTTGAATGTATGTGTGTATGTACGTATGCTCACCATCAGGGCCTGCAAGTGTGGCTTTATTATACACAGCTTCAGGGACAGAGGGACACTCCATGAAGACTGTGATGGAAACCATGCTCCTGGAGTTGTGCAACATGGCTGTCTTCTTCGCTGTCCTGAAATTGCCAAGAAGGATGTGAAGCTCTTGGAAGATGTAACATCCCTTATATCCCTCTGTTTAGTTTCATTTTTCCAGGAGCTACAGAACAACCCAAGTGGGTTCTCTGTCTCCCTTACCCTACAGAAGTGCAGGCCTGTGAGCGCTTTCTGCGGCTCCCTGACCTGCAAAACCTCCAGCAGGACCCCCAGATCAGCAGATGCTATGCAGTGCCAAAGCCAGAAAAGCTTTTTAAATAATATGACTCTTCAAGCCCTTCCACTGGAAGTTATATTTTGAAAATTAAAAAGCCAACATATCCCTCACTTTCTAACCAAGGGAAATATTTATATCCCAGTCAGAAAGCAAATCCCTCCATTCCCAAGGGCATTTAGAACAAAACCAAACTTTATTAAAAGATATATAATTATTAAAATTTTTTATGAGTTCTCTGTATGTCTTTTACGATTACAACTCTCTGCGACCCCGCCCCCTCCCCTAAGTTGCAGGCGTACTGAATGATTTTGGATTGAGGTTGCTTAATTATTCAGGTAACAGATTCACAGCGCCCCCTGGTGGACATGCTGCTCTAATAGTCCGTGAACTGGAAATAGCATTCCCAGCCACACTGCTGTGGTTCCCACCCAATCCTGCTCTCAGCCAGTTTTCTTAATTTTCTCCGCATTTTTTATGTTATTTTGTGCTTGTTTCTCACACAGTTCTGGTGCAGCTATCAGAGAACAGAGGATGGGGTACAGAGGTCAGGACACAGAATTTTAGTGCAGGTCCTTTCTCGGACTCAGTGCAGGCCACCTCTGTTCTGCAGGCCTCCGTTCCTCTGTAGTCAAACAGGTGTGGGCGACCTCCCAGGCTGCTTCCGGCGGTAGAAGGCAGCGTGGTAAAACTTGGACTTTTGGGGTCAGGCCAGCATGGGTTTACATCTGAGCTTAGAACTTGAGGCAAATTATTTCACGTCCATGAACTTTAGCTTTCTAATCTGTAAAATGGGAATAATGATGATCATGGCTGTTCCCTGGGGCGGTGGTGAGGGTAAAATAGGAGCATCCATGCCGAGTCCTGGCCCAGGGCTGGCGCCTTGATCAGCAGGCTTAGCTGGGGGCAGTGGCTATTTTCGTTAGTGCCATTATGGTCTTCCAGTGACGTGGTCCGTGGCAGGACTGCCGAAGAGAGCAAACAGTGTCTAAATGACAGCACGAGTAGGGGCATGAATGTTGCCTTCGTACTTATTTTGCATTTGGAAAGACTCCAAAATCATACATTTCATTTCTATTTTTTTATCCTCACCTCACTTTTATTGATGAGAGAGAGAGAGAGAGAGAGAGAGAGAGAGAGAGAGAGAGAGAAAGGGAGAAAGAGAGACAAAAAACATTGATGTGAGAAACATCAATCAGTTGCCTCCTGTAGGTTCCCTGGCTGGGGATTTAACCTACAACCTAGATATGTGCCCTACCAGGAATAGAACCCACAACCTTTAGGTGTACAGTCGATGCTCCTACCAACTGAGCCACCCAGCCAGGGTATCACCTCCATTTTTTAGCAGGTAATAATCTGTTCCTAGCCAGCACCACCTGAGTCTAGGGTCATGCTCAGCCATTTGGATGTCATCATGTCCTGTCTGTGAAGGATGATGCGGGATGGAGAGCAGTCAGCAGTGGGGGAAAGTGCATCCTCCTGAGTGCCCAGTCAGCGCCTGGGGGAAGAGCATGAGGTCGGCCTTTTGCAGCTGTAATTCTGCTCCTTTGCAGCTGTAATTCTGTTCCCTACTCTGGAGCAGGGTAAGCTGTCTGCTCCACGTGCTCAATCTTCTTCTCTTTCTGCATATTGTTCTTTTTTTCCTTCGCTAACACATATAGCCCTACTGTGTGCTAGCCTAAATACTTCATATAACTGAACTCATTTCATCCTCCCAACCACCCTTTGATCTAGCTGCTGTTATTAAGCTCCTTTTACAGTTGGGGAAAATGAGGCTCAGAAGTGAATTGCATACCCTGCTTTGGGTTCTCCAAATTCTGTTGCCTCTCCTCACTCTGGTCTCCCTTCCCCACCCCATGCATAGCTGAGGGCCCCATGGGTTTGGGGGGAACCAGTTGGATTCTGTATTACCCTTCAACCCCTCCCCAATTTCTGATGGTGGTATCACTGTGAGTCCTGGCACTCACTGGAAGGGAGCCTCCAGGAGGGACCAGGTCAGCACTTGGACTGGCGACTCAGTCCTGATGTTTGTTATCAGGAGGGCAGAGTGAGACATCCCATGGTATGCAGTAGGTGCTATTGGGGGACTGGTCTCCATGGGCCTCGGATATTTCTGCATGTCTTACATGCAGAGGCCCTGTCTGTCCTTTATTCTGGTCTGTCTTTTCCAGGGTGTTTGTACAGCAGACATCCTTGGGAGTCAGGCTTCCTCTGGAACAAAGAGATTACTGCGCACTATAAAATATTTAGGTTCCCTAAGCTCAGCGTTGCTCTCCTTAAATGCAACCCATTGCATATGCAGGTGTTACCTGGCTCTCCTCATGTGGTCCTGTGGGAATTGGGGTTCAGGGACTGGGGCAACAATGCTGACCATCTGGATACTGCTAGTGTGTCAGTAATAACATCCTTGGTCTCTGATCCAAGTGTCTCATGTCTTCCTTTAGCATCCATGAAGCTGGCAGACTAACTTGAGCTTGCACATAGGCTAAATTCTCAGACCCTTTGCAGTTCTTGTTAGAGTCTAAGCTCATGACTTAAGAGGAGACAAAGATTTAGGATTTTTCAGATGAATCAACCATGAGTCAGGAGAAAAGACAAAAGGAGAATGATATAAGCACTGGAAAGATTAATGTTTTCTCAGTAGATAAGGAAAAGACTTTCAGAAGACACAGCCTGTGGATGTGGCTGGAAGGAGGCAGAGGATTTTTAAAAATCCTTACCCAAGGATATGTTCATTGATGAGAGAGAGAGAAAGAGATCAATGGACTGCCTCCTATACACACCTTGATCAGGGATTAAACCTAACCTGTAACTTAGGTATGTTTCCTGACAGGGAATCGAACCCACAACCTTTTGGTGTATGGGATGATGCCACCTGGCCAGGGCAGGAGACATAGGATTTTGATGGGCATGAAAGCTGGGCAAGGCAGTTGCAGGCAGGGGGAACAGGATGAGCAAAGGCACAGAGTATGAAGGCTAAGGGTGGGTTCAGGGAACAGCAATTAGTCCAAGTGTGTTGGAGCCAGGGATGCATGACTGGATGGCCTGAGAAGCTTCATCTGGCCCTGCAGCATTAACCTTTCCCCTTTCAATCCTGCTCTCTGCCCTGGAAGGCTGGCTAGGGTAGCCAGTGGGAGGTACCATTGGAAGATCAACAGGTGGGGGATGAGTGAGGTCAGAGCATGGGTCCTTTTGGCTCCATGCCTGAGAGTTTGCCTTGGGCTCCTGAGCCCTTTGGCAGAAAGTCACTGTTCCTCTCGTGAGGCCTCTACCCAACTTTCTCCTGGATTTCTGCGGACTCTCCCTGTCCTCACCCTTTCAGGCTTAGAGGGTAGTAACGGATTCATTGTACCTAACCAGTCAGGTGACTGCCCTATCCCACAAGGTTTCCTCACCCACCCTTTTGTGTATAATTGTCCCCACAAAAGCAAACACTTCTCATGCGAACCTTACTTGAGCAAGCCACCTAATACAGTGGCATACGAGGGACAAGGATGATAGGAGGGAGTGTCATTAAGCCTGTCTAAGAAAGGCCTCTTAGTTGTACCCAACTAACCTCATTCTTCCCATAAGATCCAACATAAGTGTTTACCTCCCTGGAGAACTCCCAGGACCTCCCCTTCCCTTTCCAGGGAGTTGATTACCTGTATTTCACTTGCTTCCTTCCATATCTGTCTCCTCTCTGGCTGTAGGTCAGATAGATTTCCATCTTTCTTACACTGCACACAATAACTATTTGTTGAATGAATGAATAAACACGTGGATAGATGTAGGCATGGACAGAGGGTTGAATGTGACCCTCTGTCATTGAGGGTTTAGGGATAGGGGAGTGATATGAACCAACACAGAAGCTTAGTTGTAGCCCTTGCCTTCCAGCAGCTTCTAGTCCACTTTGGAAGATACAACATGGATATTGGAAGTCTCTCTAACCCTGAAAGCCACCTCTGCAGAGGTGCCCTAATCACACAGACAGTGGGTGTGATAGGAGGTCAGAACAGAGTTAGCTCACTTTTCTCTGGGCAGGGAGAGATCAGGGAAGGCTGCCTGGAAGAGATGGGGCTGGAGTTGGGTGCAGAAAGATGGTGTCTTAGTCAGCTTGGGCTGCTATAACAACACAGCATAGACTGGGTGACGTAAACAACAGACATTCATTTCTCACAGTTCTGGAGGCTGGGAAGTCTAAGACCAAGGCACTGGTAGATCTGGTGTCTGGTGAGGAGCCTCTTCCTGTCTGTGTCATTATGTGGCAAAGAGTGGAGAGAGGAAGCTCTCTGCGGTCTCTTGTTCTAAGGGCACTAATTCCATCATGAGGGCCCCAACCTCATGACCTACTGACCTCCCAAAGGCCCTGCCTCCTAATACAATCACATTAGGGGTTAGAATTTCAACATATGAATTTTGGGAGGAGGGCACAAACATTCAGACCATAGCAGATGGAAAGATTTAGGTGGAGGATGAGGAGGAGAAAACAAAGGCCTTGGGACCAGAGGATAGAGCAGCACAGATGCTTTCAGAGAGAATGAGGATGCTGTGATGTAGGAGGGGCCAAGCTACAAAGGGTGTTTTGGGCCTTGCTAAGGAGTCTGGAATTTATCTTGAAGGCAGCAGAAAGCCAGAAATGTCCCAGTGGAGTTTATTACTTTAAAGAAAACAAAGAAAAGCAACAAAACAGGCTTTCTTTTCATAAGGCATCAGAAGGAGCTGGAAGAAACAGCATAGATTTGGAGTCAGGCAGACCTGGACTTGAATTGCAGACTCTGTTAACTGTGTGACCTTGGGCAGGTTACCTCACCTCTCTGAACCTGTTTCCTTTTCTAGAACATAGGGCTTATAATAGGTACCTCCTAGGGCCTGTGAACAGATGATTAAATGAAAACAACATACATATCATAATGCTTTGTGTCTGGTAAGTGCTGCTTCTTCTTCTTCTTCTTCTTCTTCTTCTTCTTCTTCTTCTTCTTCTTCTTCTTCTTATTATTATTACTGTTAGTATTCCTACTACAGCCTTTATGTTCTTTGCTTTGTTTGAGGAAACATGCCTTTGAGGGTCATGTGCATTGTCTGTAGTGGTTTTGGCAGCTGTGATTGTGGGTGACAGAAAGAGGAATCATGTAGCCATAGAGCTTTCTTTTCTTTATTTTTCTAGCCTGAAATAATGAGATAGTAGACTATTAATACCTCTATCTGGGGGCTTGACGCTGGGGCCTGGCGGGGGCTTGTTTTCATAGCCTGAAATAGTCTGACATTTGCCTTTCCAGCAGGCAGGCTGCCAGGCCCAGGAGTGTGTAAGCACCCGCTTAACAAAGCAAAACTATTTTTATTTGGGGGGGAAGGTGCCCAAGAATCATCGCAGAGTCCCTGAGCCAGCGCCACCCCGCCTGGCAGGCCCAGCCAGCCACCAGAGAAGGCCGGTCTGTGTAGGCGCCAGTGGGAAGTAAACAGCCAGCCCCTTAGGGACCAATTTCCCTGGCAGAGAGACCAGGTGTGCCAGAAAATTCCTGGAGTGGCCTACCCCTGCCTTCATTTCCCAGCTGGAAACGAGGAGACAGGAATTCTTACTGAGAGAGTTTCTGAAGACACCAGGCAAGAAGCAATAGGGTTTAGTTTTATCTCCTAATAGAAAATGAATAAGAGCAATGCTACTACTAATAGTAATGGCTTCCACTTACTGAGATTCTACTAGATATCAGGCTGTGCTGACTGCGTCATATGCACCATTTCTATCCTGTAATATCTCTATAAGAAATAGCTCCATTTTTTAGATGTGCAAACTGAGGCTCAGAGAGGTTAAGTCACTTGCCCAGGGTTAACCAGCTAGGAAGTGGTTTGCCCCCAGGCTTATTGGCTGTACAGTGCATGCCCCTCTTGCCTCCTCCCTCACTGCCTGCCATGCAGTTGAACAAGAACAGGGAGGAGCTGGGGGCCAGCCTTAGTCCTAGTCTTGCCCCTGACCCAGACCTCGAATCTAGAGTTATCATGGGGGATAAAATGCCTGTGCCCCTGGCCATGCAGGGTGTGAAAGCTGGGAGGGTGGAAAGGGACTTGGAGAGCCCCAACAGCATGTGGATGTCAGCCCATAAGGCCACATGCTGGAGGGAGAGGGCGTCACTGTGCCTGACTCTCTGATGAGGGGGAGAAGCTGGGAGTCAGAAACCGGCAGAGTGGAATCCTCCGTAACCTACCTTAGAGAAGGCTCTTCGTTATTCCTCCCTCCTCTTTTTTTCCTCCTCATAACCTTCCTCTCTCCCTCTCTCTTCCCCTCTCTTTTTCCCTTCCCTCCCTCTAGTCCTTTGTACTCACCTTTTGGTAGGAGGTAGCCAAAGGAGCATGGTCTTCAAAGTTGGCCTCTGTTTCCTCCTCCTCTTCATTGTCTAACTTTTCCCACCCTTCAGGGTCCAGCTCCAGCCCCACCTGCTCCAGGCAGCCTTCCCTGACTTAGCCCTGCCCAGCACAGAGTGAGTCCCTTCCATGTGACCTCCTGCCACACCCATGGTCTGAAGTGTGGGGCACCTCAGGGGAAGTGGCCTGTCAGTGTTAGAGACATTTCTTCCCTACTGGATGGAAAGCTGCCTGAGGGGAGCGCCGGAAGCTTGTGCTTCTTTACAGCCCTTCGTATAGCTCCCTGTCCTCAAGTCCTCAGTGACTTCTTACTACACACAGGATGGTGTATTCACTTGTCCACCCATCTACCCACCCACCATCCTCCCACCCACTCAACAAATACTGAGTGCGCTGTTAGGGTGTAGAGATACTTTAGTGTCAAGGAGCATCAATAAGGAAGGAAGCAACTACAAAACAGAATGGTAAGTCCTATGAAAAAGGAGGTAAAAGATTGAAAAGGTTGTGGGGGTTAGAGATACCATATTCAAGTCATGACTTTGCCACTTCCAGCTGTAGGAGTTCGGTCAACTTGCTTCCCGTCCTGTGCCTCAGTTTCCTCATCTCTAAAATGGGGATAATATTAATTCCCACCTCATAAGGTTGTAGTGAGAACTAAATGAGATGATAGATAAAGAACACCTGTCTCTTTCCTCCTTTCCATCATGTTAGTTCCATGTGGGCAGGGGTGTGGTGGTGGCATGATGGCCATTAGTGGAAGGGCTATTTCTTTGTCCCTGAGTCCCAGGCAGTGACCGCTTCTTGCTGGTCATGGGGAGCTGAGAGCCCGAGAGTTGAAATGATCAACCCACAAACATGCTTTGTGCCCATTTGGCCCCAATTTCTTTGAATCAAACACCCACTCAGTCTTCTTTATTTCTCTCCAGCCTCTGTCTATATAATTACATTTTGCAGGTGGAAGGGGCAATTTCTAGAGGTCCCTTTCCCTGGACCTACCCCAACCCTCATCTCATCAGCAGAGAAACTGAAGCCCAGAGAAGGGGACAGAGGTTCCTGGGGTCCTGTCTAAAGTTTATATCCAAACTTTGGTTCTTCTGGTTGCTTTTGCTCTCCAAGGACAAGGATGGCATAATTGCCAGGGGGCCTGGCTATCTGCATCTCTGTTCCACCCCCGATGTCGTTTTCCACAGGACACCCACCCTCCATCTTGGCCTGCACTCATCATTCCACAGAGCCCAGAACCAGGTCGTTTTCCTCAGAAGCTCTGGAATTGCACCTACTCGGTAAATGGACAGGCAATTAATACCTCTCCCCTGAGCTCTGGCATATTTTGGGAGCAGAGGGCCCTGGGGACTCAAGACAGGACAGGGTGACGGGAAAGGCAACAGCCATTCTAAGAGGTCTCATTTCCTAGGGGGTTGTCAGAATGAATACCAAAGTTTTTCCTGGAGGGGACTTTTTGTTCCTTCTCTTTTAGACTTGTTGATGGAAAATTAGTTGTTTCATAGGAGACGAAAAAGGGGAGGATGTGTGTTGTCAGAGATCTGAATTTCTTAATTCTGAGCCTGAATATGAAGCCTTTTGACTTGTGTATTCTGTTTCAGATTTGTGCCAACCTGGTCTCTCTCTCAAAATATTTCCTTGGCTATTGTTGAAGTGGGGCAAAGATTGTTATTTAAAAAAAGAAACAAAACCAACCCCCCCAAAAAACTTTATTTTCATATCAGCACAGACTTATATTCAGTTAGAACAATATCCTTTTGAAATTCAATTTTTTCCTGTCCCACAGTGGTCCAAGGGCGAGAAAAAACAGTGGAGAAATTGGAAAAATTCCCCAGTGTCCTGAACTTAAAAAAGAGCAGAATGGGCTTTTAAAATCGCAGTCTGTGTCACTTTACCTTCCCGTCTCACACTGACCAGTGAGTCAAGTCTTCTGCTTTAGAAACTGTCCCGTTACGTTGGACAAATGCTGAGTGGCTGTGAGGCTGTGTCAGTAGGCTGCCTGATTTGCCTTGAACAAAGGCACAGTCAGCTCCAGCTGTCAATCAGAAAGCTGGCCTGATGCATGTTTGGAATTCCAACTAGTTTGTGTGCATAACTAATTCCAAGTGAATCTTTTCAATGAAATGAAGGAGATAGAGGCAACATGGACTGATGGGGCAGGCATGGAGAGTCAGGGAAACATGCTGCCTCTGCCACCTGCTCAGAGTGGCCTTGGGGAGACCATCCACTCACTATTGTGAGGAACCGATAAAAGTGACACTCAAACCGGTAAGAAATTATTAGCAGCAAAAGAGAAATGTAATCTTGAAAACTGTAATTTAGAAATAGAAGGGCTGGAGACATAAACAGTCAGAGTTAACCAAGTGTAAGGGGCACCCATCACGGAATATTTATCACCTGGGAAATTGTGGTTAGAGACATGGGGCTGGAGACATAAACAGTCAGAGTTAACCCAGAGTGTGAGGGGCACCCATCATGGAATATTTATCACCTGGGAATTATGCATGGTCAGCGAGTTAAGAAAACTTATTCATAATGAGTTGTTAATTACCACCCTTAGTTGATTTAGGCAATCGCATTAGATAGTAACTTCAGAGTATCCAGCAGGGAAAAACGGAGAGGAAGGGTAGGGGGAAGAAAGCGGGGGTGGGTTACTTGCTTTAGGATAAAAGCGGCCTGCTCTGAGCCCTGGCACACGCCCTTTGTTAGGCTGCACCGGGACTTGCAAATCCGTGAATAAACAAATGCCTCGTTTACTGCTTAAGTCCTGTGTCCTAGTGTTTTCATTGTGAGCTTTATTTCTCACACTATGACCTTGGAGAGGCCACCCACTGAAACACTGAGGTGTTGACCTTTACCCCCTGAGCCCCAACATCTGCTGTAAGATGAAGTAGTTCTAGCAGTTCTGATAGGGGAACTCAAGAGTTAAAGATTTGAGCTATGTCATAATTGATAGGCTTAAGTGATTAATGCAAATGGAAGGCTGTTATTCTGGGAACTGGAATGCATGGCCTACATGACTCTAGGAGGTCAACAAGCAATTCAATCTTTGTGCCCCAGGGGGTCTATAAGTGATGGAGATCATATCTGAGCCATTGTGTTTGAGGGAGGGACCTCCCATGATGCAGATAAAGAATTGTTGATCAACAGATAAAGAAGTACTAGAAAACTGCCTCCAGACTGCAACGCTTATCCAATGAACCTTTTTTCCAAACCCCTTACCTACTCTTTCTTCTCTTTATGAAAAGGTCAGCCTGAGATGAGATGTTAAGACAGTTTTTGAGGGCACATAACCCACCATCTTCTCAATATTTGAATAAAGCGTCCATAAAGATTTAATCCCTTCTCTACTTATTGGTTCTAGTAGTGACAGGCAACACGAATGCCAATTTTTCCAGTTTCAGTTCTATTTCTACTAATCTTCTCTGTAGAAACATGCACATGTGTACAGGTGTTACAGAGTGGGGGTCTCAAAAAATACCCAGAGCCTGCAGGTTAGGGGATGGGGAAAAGGGAACAGCTTTTAAGATACCTTTGCATGACTATGGCTGGTGGCTAGTGTCTTAATTATGCAGATGGCTTTGGTTCTTCCAAGGCCCCAAGGAGATGGAAGGGAATTTAACTATGAAATAGTGAGGAAAGGGCATACAGAGCCTGTGCAAGGTTCTGTGAATGGTCAGAACCGGTTACCGCGCCCACTGCACCACAGGACACAGTCAGGGATTTGGGATTTAAAAATAGGCAGAAGACATTTTAGCTAAGATTTCCATTCGGCTTTAAGAGAAGAGAGGAGATCCACACCGTTTGCAAGGAGGGCGGCTTGGAAAGGAAAGAGAACTCCCTGCTGCTTTGGAAGGGAGAATACCTTGTGGCTTTGAAAGGTCATTGACTGTTATCGGAGGCTGATGACATTGTACCCCAGATCCTGAGGAGACAGCTGACGGATAAGGGATGGGGAACTTCTGGGCATGTTTTTGGCTCCTACCCTTTTAGGGAACAAGGTAAGTGCTGGGTCCTGTGGGAGAACAGGGCTCTGAGCTGAAGTGCTCACTGTTCTCCCCAGGTTGGAATATTGTAAATAAAGACCTGTTTTCCTCAACACCAGTTGTTGAGTTTTACACCAAGGCACCACGTGAAAGAACCCCCTTTCACTCTGTAACAGTTTTGGCAACCCCAGATGGGACTAATGGAACCTGTAGCCAGGTTCTCTCTGTAACACAGGCATATGTACAAGGACTTTAAAGAAAATCACAATGCCATCTGTAGTTGCAAAAAGAAGGAAACAATTTGGACGTCCATCAAGAAGAGAATGGTGACTGCCTCACAATGCGGTCCTACGACAGGATGCCTGAGGTGTTCAAAATGGGTGGGGCCCCAGTGAGGTGATTGGGAGGGAAAGGGGGTGGGTGGGTGGAGGTGGAAGAGGGCACAAGGGGGTTAAATGGTAATGGAAAAATTGCAATAAAAATAAATTTAGTCCTGGCTGGTGTGGCTCAGTGGATTGAGTGTCAGCCTGTGAACCGAAAGGTTGCTGGTTCTATTCCCAGGCAGGGCACATGCCTGGGTTGCAGGCCAGGTTCCCATTCAGGGGGATGCAAGAGACAACGAGTCAATATTTCTCTCCCTTCCTTTCTCCCTCCCTCCCCTCTCTCTAAATATAAATAAATAAAATCTTTTTAAAAAGGGCTCTCTCTGCCTTAAAAAAACAAAAACAAAGAAATTTTAAAAAGAATAAAAGAATATTGAGATAAATGGGTGGGGCTGAGATGCTGGCTACAATTCTCACAAACATAATGTTGAATGAAAGAAGTCAGATGTAAGAGAGGCCTGCTTTTCATTCCATTGTGTTCCCCAAATCCTTACATTGAAACCCTAACTGCCAATGTGATGGTATTTGGAGGTGGAGCTTTGGGGAGGTAATTAGTGTTAGATGAGGTCATGAGGATGGAGTCCCGTGATGGGATTAGTGCCCTTGAAGGGTAGACCAGAGAGCTAGTTTACTCTCTCTCTGTCCACCATAAGAGGATACCACTAGAAGGTCTGTAAGCCAGGGAGGAGAGCCCTTAGCAGAGCCTATCATGGTGACACCCTGAACTTGGACTTCTAGTTTCCAGAACTGTAAGAAAGGAGTGTCTGCTATTATGGAAGCCCAAGTTAACTAATATACATACCTCCTGCATGAACACAAGCATATAAAGTTCAACTGAGCTGTGGTGTTACAAGGCAGAGATTACTTTCGTGGTGAGGGCAGGGCTGGGTATGGGGAAGAGGTGTGAGGGGACTTTTGGGGATCTGGTCCTGTTCTGTCCTTGACTTCACTCTTGATTACATGTGGGTGTCTTTACTTTGTGAAAGTTCATTGACCTGTGTGCTTAAGATTTGTGCATTTTTATAATGTTATATTTCAGTGAAATGCACAAAAGGATAAAGGCCCTATCCAAATAAGAATAACAATTACTAATAAAAACAAAAGTCTTGTGACAGTATTTCAGTCATTTCTGTTATTGGTACTGAGTGCTTATAAGAGTACACTATGTACAAATGTAAAATTTGCCACTACAATAAAAGAAAATTAATGGGATAAAACTATGTATGCTGACCCAGAAAAACATTGGTGATATGTTTTGTTTTTAATAGAAGATGCTGAGCAATATTTATAGTATGACCCCCCCATTAATGCTTTGAAAAATTCTAAGTGCGTATACATTTATATGCAGATATAGCTATAAATGTACATATAGACTTTAGAAGTGGTGTGGGGCATTAATTTTTAACTTTTGATATTTTGTAGGCTTGATTATTTATACAGCAATAGGGTATTTATTTTATAAATATAAAAAAGGATAGTTAAGATAAATAAAATGGAAAAAGACATGAGGGGTTTGGAGCAGATGATGTCTGAGGTCCCCCCTCTCTGCTCTGGGGTCTGTGATTAATATTGAACCCTTCCATATCCAGCAATGATGGTAGCCCAGTTTGAATTATATGGCACTTAATCTTCATTTATGGTTCTTAGTTTAGATCCACAAAGCCATTCAGCCTTGTTCATTCTTGTGGCTGTTGTTCTGGGTTTTCATCATGGATTCCTTCTTCAAGTCAAGTCTGATGTTTGGAGCCAGGTGCAATACTCATGCGTCAGGATGGACACTCAAGGAGTGGTCCCAGCTTGGCATCTCCCCCATCCTTTGGGGAAATGGCCTGGACATTGGGAGAAGCAGTGACATATCCATAAATAATGGCCCTGTGCTGAGTGTTGTGGAGACACAGAAGAGAGAACAATTGGTTCTCCCCCAAGAAAATCAGGGAGGGCTTCCAAGAACAGTGGCATCTGAGTTGATCCTTGGAGGATGAGTAAGAGTTTGACAGGCAGAGAGTGGAGGAGGAAAGTATTTCAAATCGAGGGAACTGCACACACAAAGGCTTGAAGCTGTGACTGAGCTTGGGTTGGGGAGATGTAGGAGTGTAGCATCACCAAGAACTTGGGGTGTGGGTAGATCTGGGGGAAGCGTGAGGGGTAAAGCTGGAAAACTGTTTGGAGACAGACTGAGGATTTGGATCTCATCATGACAACAATGGGGGCCATAGAAGATTGAAGCAGGAGACCGGATCAGATTGAAGTGTGGCAGGGCAGGGCTTTTGATCCTTCCCCTGTCTTTTCTCTCTTTCATCCTCCCTTCTAGGGTGGGGGACTTGGACAAATATGAATAAAAGAAAGAATCTTGGTAGACATTGTAAGCATGGAGGTTATGCTGTGGGAAGTGGTTGCTCCTAGTGACCAAAAGTTTTGGCTTGTGGGTGTTTTATTTGGAGAAATCTAGAGCTGGCAAAGCCTGGCACATTCCATGTCAACAGGTTGCAGATGCCGCTCACCAAACACCTGAGACCCAGGGTGTGAGTGCAAAGGGGTGATGCAAAGGAGGGAGGCCTGATAGAAGGACCCAGGGGACACCGTGTGACCTGAGAGGTGGCTCCACAGGAAAAGCTAAGAGTGTTCTATAGCATTCTCTGGACTCGGAGTCTGATCATTCAATTTCCCTTCTGAAGATACTGTGATGCACCTCTTACCTCCATTCTTGGGGTCATCACGGAGCATGTGCTCATGCTTTGGATCAACTCCTGCTGAGGGTGCTGCAGAGCAGGTGAACAGAGGCCCAGACAGCGGGATGGAGGGGTGGTGAGTGACAGAACAGGCCGGCCGCTGTGGAGATAGGGGGAGGAGAGATTGGCAGGAGGCATGGGGTTGAGGAGAGGCAGGAGTTGAGGGTAAGTAGAGGTTTCCAGTTTGTGTGGCGATGGGGCGGAGGATGTGAATGGTGAAGCCATTGGACAAGAAGAGGCTGAGAAAGGAGGGGCTGGTCTGGGGTGAAGGTAATTAGATTAGAGTCATGACAACATCATCATTGCTTAAGGCTGTGTCTCCAGTTGACCTAAGGTGGGAGGTCCAACCTCAGGAGGTGGAGGAGAAATCATTCCTGTGACATTTTTGGCTTCATGAGAAGCACCTTAATGTATCTGATATTACTTATGGCTCCAGTACCTGTCTGTAAGGAGAGAAACCTTGTTAATTATGATGAGTAAACAAACAAACAAACCAACAAACCCTGATTCCTACTGCTGAAACTGCTCCCAGCTCTCTGGGTGGCCCTCGGTACAAAAAAGTGAGGCTATCTGTTATGGAAGAAATCTTGGACTATGACTTGTTACTCACTGCCATGTGACCCTGGGCAAGTAAGTTCCTTCCCTTCTCTTGGCCTTGGTTTCCCTGTGTGTACCATGAAGAGGTAGGACAAGAGGATTTCTGAGGTGCCAACGCATGTTTACCACCAGCGACATGACCCTCCTCCATGCGTCTCGCCTTGCTGGGGCGGCGGAGGGAGGCACAGACTGGACGCCAGTGCTGATGACTGACGCAAGTCTCTGCAGCCGCAAGGGCTAGTGGTTAGTCCTGGCCCCAGGCCTCAGAGCTTGGCAGTGCCTCACAAACCAAATTGAATTTGTGTTTGAAAATTTAAGTGACCAAATAGACTGGCCTTTTAAAACTTGAAATTGGTTTTGGGGATAAATGGATTGGATTAGTAGGAAGGGAAGGAGACAGGGAGGGCCGGCTCACTGTGCGTGCACTTAAGTGCTGGCAGACAGCCTTGCCTGTTATGAAATTAGCATTTCTGACTTTGCTGCAAACAAACCACTCTGTCCTCCTTGCCTGCCAGGAGCTGAGAATGAAAACCTCCCCGATTTTGCCCAGAGAGGAGGGCAGCCAGTCCCTAGGAAGTAGTTCTAGTTGGGTAAATCTGAAGAACCCAGGCTGGGTGCCTGCCTGGACCTGCTAAAGGGCTCCTTGAGAAATGCCTTTCAGAGTTGTGGCCACAGAATGGATCTGGAGCTGTTGTGGGTCAGTTTTCTGATCCTGTGGGACAGAGCTTTTCTTATTCCCAGTTTCTGGGGAAGCACTCTTATTGCAGAATGTGAGTCTCAGGGTCACGGTGAAGTCCTTCCTGCTGTCCTTGTAATGAGGTGCCCTAAGACTGAGTTCCTCTGTTTTTGAAAGTGTGAAAGTCTGATATTTAAAAATTGCTAAGGTTTTTTTTCCTTTTGCTCCACAGATGGAAGAAAATCATCCTTGGAGAAAATGGCTTAGAAGCCCAGGCTGATAAAATCCCTGCATAATAATGTGGACTGTATATTCATTCATTCATTCATCACATATTGACTTACCAGGTCCTGTTCAGGGAGCTAAGCATGCAGCAGGAAATGAAAGAGACAAACATCTGTCCTCAAAAAGCCTACATCCTGGTTATAGGGCAGCAAGGCAGATATTAAATAAAATTAATGGTAAGATAGTTAATGTGTTGCATTAGAACAAGTGCTATGAAGAAAAGCTAAAGCAGGAACCAGTGATAGGGAGCTGGAGATTTGGTGGGGATGTTCAATTTTAAATAGAGGGCCAGGGAAGAGTCCTCACTGGGGAGGTGACATTTGACATTTGAGCAAAGGCCTGGAAGATGCAAGCGCATGAGCCATATGGAGACCTGGAAGGGAATTCCAGGCAGAGGGCACAGCCAGAGAAAAGGCCCTGAGCTGAGAGTGAGCCTGGTGTGACTTAGAGTGATGGGGAGGCTGGGAGGCTGGAGTTGGGGGCAGTGGGGTACCAGGGCAGAGATGATATGGGGGAGGAGGTGCAGGTTGCCATTTGCAGCCAATGGCAAGGGCTGGCTTTCAGACCCAGTGAGATGGCAGCAATGGAAGGTGCTGATCAGAGGAACTGTTGTGTGCCTTGCAGTTACAGAAGAACCAGGCTCAGGGCTCTGTTCACAGAGGCTCTGGGTGTGGGGACAAAGGGAGCCACAGGAAGCCCGAGGAGGAAGCCCCTGCAGTGGTGTGGTGGGAGGGGCAAGGAGCAAGTAGCCACCCTGCAACGTGACCTAGACTGCGGATGTGACGTGCTGACATTGCATGGGGGGCATGAGGAAGAGAGGGGAGCTAGGTGGGTGGAGATCAGGAGTTCAGGGTCAGATGTGCAGAGCTGAAATGTTAGACATCTGAGTGGAGTCCTAGCTGGACAGAGGGTCTGTGATCAGAGGAGAGGAGCAAATTTGGAAATTGTCCATGGAAGGACAGCCACGAAGCTAAATGAGGTCACCCAGGCATGACTGCCGATGCAGACAAGTCCCTGCACCATGGTATTTAGAGTTGGGAGTTGAGGAAGTGCCACCTCCACCTCCCCACCCCCAGGAACTGCTGTGAGAACAAGGAACGTGATTGCTGACAACTTTGTGAACCACAGGGGCTGTGACGCCCTGTCAGGGGGACATGATGAGAGACCGCACCATAGGCTGCCTTCCCTGGAAGAAGGTTCCAGGGGGGAGATGTGCATGTGGAAAGTCAGTTGGGGGTGCTCTTGGGAGCAAGTCCTGTGGGGGCGCAAAGGCCGCAGGCCCACATGGAGGGAGAGTCCAACTGTGAACCTCAGGCAATTCCATGGGGAGCTTGGTTGGTGGCCCTCCAGCATAGCCCTGAATTCAGACACGAAGGCTCTGCATTGACCAGTCACTGGATGTGGCCTTCCTTGAGGGTGTGGCACACCCTTAGGCATGGCAGCTCCCTCTGGCCCGACATCGGGGAAGCACAGGGTTCTGGGGCCTTGAGCATCCTATGCTGCCATGAGTTGGGGAGTGAGTGCCTCGGTCCTGAAGGGGGCCCAAAGCACCCCACTGAGGGAAGTGACCAGGTCCTTATAAGACTACTAAGAGAGTTGGTGCGTTTGGGGTTCCCTGGAGAGTCAGGACTAGTGGAATCCAGGAGCTGCGATGTGTCCTCGATCCAGGTTAGGTTTTCTTTTGTGTTGCAAGATTTCCACAGCTGGATTATATCAATTGAGAAAGCCTGGTTCCAGAGACTCACAGGACAGGCCTCACTTATGTCCAGGTGTTGAGGGAGGAGGAGCAGAGGCCTGCAGGAGCCGAGAGCATCAGCCAGGGTGACAAGTGGCAGCATGCCCAGCTTGGGTGAATGCAAGGATAAGTGTTCCTCAGAAACTTCCAGAAAGACCAGGTAGGGACCCATGTTAAAGTGTGGCTTTTGTGTTGTCAAGGAGACAGAGGTTTAGACTCTCATCACTCAGCTAGAAAAGAGAAGGGCAGCCTTCCCGAAGGCCAAGGAATTGAAGCCATGACTTTCTCAACTTTCCTCTGCTGTTTCCCTGGTCAGTGCATTGGATAACAAGGCCTACAGGGATTGAGCCATTTTCTAGCTCGGTCAGTGAAAGCCATGTCACTCTCTTTCCACCCAGATTCTTATAATGATATGTAATCATGCACATTATTTGTAGTAGTCAACATTAGGGCCTTAGTGCCAACAGATCTTACTCAAATCCTGGCTCAGGCACACATGAGCTGTGTGACCTTGGGTAAATCATTTTCCCTCTCTGAGACCCTGCTTCCTCATCTAGGGAGAATAACACCTATCTTATTGCAAGGGCACAGGCAAGAAAGCACCTTTTCTGTCTCTGCAGTTAGGGGCCCATGACTTGGGCCTGAGTGATGTGTCAGTTTCCCTGGCTCCCAGGGAGAGGACGGTACTTGGGTGCAGTGTTCCAGCAACCTCCCACTTGGGCAAGTTTCTTATTCCTGCCATGAGCACCACTGTTCCCCATCCAGCCAGTCTGCAGATAAGCCAGTGACAATGTTATCGCAGCTGCCAGGCCCTTTGGGGCATAATTCTTTTGTTGGGCAGTCTTGGCTCCTGCGGGGGTTCTGGGTGGATTGAGGTTTAGATGGGCTGCTGAGAGGGCTTGGGGCAGGGCCTGGCTCCCAGTAGACGCTCAGTGAGTGTTCACTGAGTGAGCACAGTTGTTGACCCAGAGCTCTGTAGGTGGTAGGCAAGACATTCATCTGGAAAGAGCAAGACTGGAGTTGAAATGAGTGCTTACATGTCACTAAGTGATCCCAGCCAAGTCACTTCACCTCTTGGAGCCTTTTAAAACCATCTTTCAAGTAGAGAAAATGATGACAATTGTGAACTGTAAAGTGCAACCCAAGTGTCCACCAATGGATAAATGGATAAAGAACATGTGATCCAAACATACAAAGGAATATTATTCAGCCTTAAAAAGGGAGGAAATTCAAATGCACACTACAATATGGATGCCTTAAAGATGCTGTACTAAGTGAAATAAACCAGAAACAAAAACACAAATGCCATATGTTTCCACTTATATGAGGACCATAGAGTAGTCAGATTCATAGTGACAGAAAGCAGAATGGTGGTTTCCAGGGCCTTAGTGTTCATTCGGGACAGTTTCAGTTGGGGATGAAGAAAAAGTTCTGCCGATAGATCGTAGTAATGATTGTGCAATGTGAAAGTGCTAATGCCATTGAACTGTGCACTTAAAAATGGTAAATTACATGTTATGGGCACTTTTGTCATAATGCAAAAAATTTAAGAAGTGCTAGGTAATTACAATCTCCTGTGGGAAAACACAATTTACCTTAACCAGAATTGAGCCCTTCCACTTGCTGACATTATGAAATGTCTGAATCCTGAATAACTTAAAATTCTGGGTAAATTCTTAATGTCATCAGCTTATTAGATGGTTATGGTGGCACTTTGGTGTCAAAAGGAGAGATGGTGTCTGTATTCGAATGTCCTAAAGTTGCTCAAGGTGGAGCTGCCACCCATTGAGATCACATCTGTACCTCTAAAATGCTTCCCAGTTCTCATTGTAGGTATTACTGTTACCCCCATAAGATTTGTGCCCTTAAGGGAGGGAAATGAAGTTCTTCCCTGTGGGTTGATAGAACGACCACACTAAAGCACTTAACCCAATGTTATAATAAATCTTTATCTCAAGCTGAAGAAAGCTCCTCCATAAAAAGGAAAAAAATCTAAGATAGTTGGTGGTAAATCTCACTAAACTTTTATTGGTTGTATCTTAAATGAGTTTTGTAAGGAAAAAAAAAAAAGGTTAGGATGTTGAATTGTACCAAGTGGGTTCCTTAAGACAGTGTTTCTTAAAGTATAGATCACCAGAGTTGGATTCACCTGGAAGTCTTATAAAAAGGATACACAATCCAGGGTTCCACCTGAGACATCCTGATTCCGGATTTGGGGGATGGGGTAGAGCCTGGGAATTTGTATTATTGACAGCTCCCTTGGTGATTTCTATTGACTGATTGAAAAACAAGAGCCCAGGGCCAGCCCTAGTGAATTCATTAGGAAGCCTGGGACAGACATAGTGGCCATCTGGGTGCCACTATTTTGGTGGGAGAAAAACCAGCGATAGTGCCAGGGAACTGAGGTGGAATCACAGGGAGGCAGCAAGCAGGGCTGATGCTTGTCGGGAGCTCCCGCAAGAGCTGAGCAGCTGCCTCTTCTTAGAAAAAGAAGTCACTAGACCAGACTGGCTGAGAGACAGAGGTTCCTGGCAAGTAGGTCTGATGTTTAGACCAGAAAATTCACTCAATACTCATCTAATAGTTTAGTATTAACTAGTGCCCAGTTAACAGTGTATTTTCTGCCACGATCACCACAATTCTATGGGTCCCACATAGTACTCAATCCTCCATATTCCAGAACATCTTGTCTGCCCCACTATTGCAGCCTTTAATCCTCTGCATTTTAAGTCCTTGGTTATGAATTTGTCTCCCACCTAAGACTGGGAGTTCTTAACCAGGAATTACCTGATTTATTTCTTAGGAAGGGCACACAGTCGGTACCTCCTGAATGACTGAATGAGGATCTGGTGAACTTCCTGGCTACTTAGACATCGGATCTATTTGCTGAAAACCTCTGTCCATTAACCAGTCTTGCCTTTTTGCTAGAACCAGAGATGGTAGTTTTGAGAGAAGTCCTGTATTCAGGGAAGGCAAATTCATATCCAGAGTGCCTCTTTTAGAAGAACATGATGGAAGTGGTTCAGTGTATTCAACCTGCCACCAGGTATTTGCTGATCATCTCACAGAATAGCGCCGTGCTGGGACTCAGTTTCTCTCAGACCGAGCACTCAGCAGGCGTCAGGCCAGCCTGGGTGAGTGGAGGCCCATGTTGCCGAGCACATGCATGACTTCCATCCCTGCCCCTCTGACCCACTGAGCAATGGCAGAAGTGGCTGAGGAAAGAGCCTCACGGGCGTCCACAGAATGGTCACTCCATCAACTTGATTATTAAAATTTTCTTCTGCTCAAGTCACCTTTTGGTGAGCATTAACATGGGGTACAGATATCTCCACATTCTTTGCCCATGTGCAGAAATATACAATATATCTCCTCCCCAGACCTTGTTGTCACTAATTTTCCAGTGATGTTCCTGACCATCCAACCAAACCATTTTTCCACAGCTCACGAGTTGGTATTAGACTCTTACCTGTGGCCACTTCTTCTCCCAGGAAAAATGCACAGTCAGGTGCACTCTTGAAATTTCTGCTCAGTGGGAGCATTTCCCTTCACCTGCCTTTCAGGAATGTTCCAAACAGGACTGTAGTGCTGCAGGATCCACTTTTGGACTTTGAACCCAGTTTGCACCCACTCTGAAGCCCCAAACTGTTACATTCTACAACTACTACCAACTTTATTTAATTATTAAACTTCTCTTTTAATACTCTTCAGGGAGACCCAATCCAATGGAAGGAAGCTCTTTTCACTATATGCATCTTCTTCTTGGTAAGTTGAAAATGGTCCTGCATTCTCGCCCAGCTCTCAGTATTCGTGCTCATGGGATAGGTGTCCTGAGATTCAATTCTGCCTCCTCCTCCCCATGACAGCCATTTACATACTTGAGGGCCCTTGTTGAGCCCTCCCTCTAGGTATTCCCCCCACCATCATGTTCAACGGCACTCATGCAATGTGATTTCTAGACTTCTCCTCTAAAGCCGTGCACCATCCTAACATGTTTTCTGCAGCTATGACACAGCCTCAAGGCTCAGGGACCAAACTCTGAGATTATATAGACTTTATTTCCAAAAACAAACAAGGTTCTCAGGCAGCCATAAGTGTCGAGAGTTAGCTCTCGGACAGCTGTCTCCATTCAACAACCGTTTCATGAATACTTACCATGTGCGGGATTTGAAGAGTGCAGCAATGGATCATGTCCATGGGCTGCTGAGGATGGGGTCAGGAGGAGCAGCTCTAAGAAGCCCACTTTTTTACTTCAACAGCAGTGATATGAATGAAGGCAAAGTGCCTGGCACACAGTTGGGGCCTCCCTTCCCACACCCCAAAATCCTTTGATAATGGTGGGAGGGGGGAACTGTATTAGCCTCATACTGGCCAGGGTCCTTGAATTAGTGAAGATTGTTCCTGACCCCATGAAACTGGGTGGTGATGGGGACATTATTTTCCCTGAGTCACTCAAGCATGCTGTCACAGCACAGATAGCATTCATGTCCCAATGCCTAAGCAAAATTAGAAAGGTCTCGCAGTTGTTTTGTTCATCTTCCACGTATTTTAAGAGAGATTTATTAACCCATTATTATATCATCTAACTAGTGTGCAGCAAGAGACTGTCACTCCTTTTGATCTACACTCCCTGGTTCCTGAGCTATACAACTCATGACTATCTGCATTTTTGCAGCCTGAAGATTTCTGGTCTCTTTCTTATTCAGCTCTGTTTAACATTCTGTTCCTTCTGCTTGCTATTTAAATGACTTCCTATGATTGTTTCTTTCAAATGCCCAGGAGAGTTTTGGGAAAGTATGTATTGCTGGTTAAAAAGTACTCATGATGTAGTAGTGGTACATTGTTTTAGTTATGCCACAGATAGTTGATCTATCAATCATATATCTGTCTTTATCTGTCTATCTATCTATCTATCTATCTATCTATCTATCTATCTGTCATGTTTCAGCTCAAATACACACACATACACATACATATACAGACATAGACATACAAGGTCTGTCTAGAAGAAGTTCAGCCATTGTTAATGTAACAAGAACAGTTTGCATGGCATCCATGTAGCCTGGCAGCCAAGGAGAGTGGACTGGAATATGCATGTGTGAACAATGATGACTTTACTGTACTAGTCAGTGGGAGCAGCAGATGCCACTGAGTGAGCATGTGTACTTTGTGGCTGTCACATTCAAAATGACTGAATACGAGTAGAGCAACGAATCTGCATCAAATTTTGTGTTAAGCTTGAACATTCCTTCAGGGGAACTATTCAGATGATTCAGAAAGTCTCAGCTATGGGCAACTGGTGATTGGCAGCTTCATCATGACAATGTACCTGCTTATGCATCATGTCCCATGCAGAGTTTTTTGGTGAAACATCAAATCACCCAGGTGACTCAGCCCCTCTACAGCCCAGATTTGGTGCCCTTTGACTTCTGCCTTTTCCCAAAACTAAAATCACATTTGAAAAGGAAGAAATTTCAGACTCCAGATGAGATTCAGGAAAAAATGATGGGGCAGCTGATGGTGATTGGGAGAACTGTGTGAGGTCCCAAGGTGCTGACTTTGAAGGGGACTGAGGCATTATTGTCCTATGTACAATGTTTCTTGTATCTTGTATCTTCTTCAATAAATATCTCTATTTTTTATAGTACAGGTCTGAATACTTTCTGGACAGACCTCAGAGAGAGAGAGAGAGAGAGAGAGAGGGAGAGAGAGAGAGAGAGAGAAACACACACACACACACACACACATTACGTTCAGAGTAAAATATATACACAGCCAGCCACAAGCATCCTGTTTCCATGGAGACAGTTCTACAAGGGCTTAAAATCATTGCTTAATGTATAAAGGTAACAGAAGACTAATCATTCCCCAGGATCTTGGTTTTTCTCATGTCTATACAGTAATGAAACTTATATAACTCTCAAGTTTAAGAAATTCAGTGCTTTTACCAACTATCAAAACCTATTTGTGGGCATTGAGTCATCTGAGGGGATTTCAGAAGCATTTGTCAAATGTTGCTGCTGCTTTCAGACTGTCAACAGCATTCTGTTGGGGGTGGGCAGTGAATGATGAGGGTGAAGGCAGTAGAGAGAGACTCAAGGCACTTTGTGGCACACTTCAGAGCTGTGTCTGTGTGGTGTGGCTGTGACACAGCAGTCACAGTGCCTCCCTGATGATGCAGTCACCAGTGTTCACGGAGGACTGTCAGGCACATCCCCACAGGCCTGTGGGCTGGATGGGCCAGGGCCCAGGCTACTTGCCTTGTCCTGTGGAGAAAGGCTTCCTTGGCGAGAGAGCTCCAGGCCCAGATGTGAGAGGTCATTGCCAAGGAAGCATGCAGGGGGTGCCAGCAGACAAGGTCTCTGCTTCCACCACTAGGTAACCCAGGTCCAGGTGTTCATTGTTCAGAGTCATCCAGAGGAGAAGGGTGATCTTCCAAGGCAAAAGTCTTGGAAAGAGACTTTGAAAAAACCACAGATGTTTCATAGGGGGCTAGGTTGGTATGGTGTCAGCAGGGGCCCATGTAGCCTGGTTTGGGAGCTGGCTGTGCCCACAATGTGCTGTGTGTGTGACTTGTTTCTTCCCCAGTGAAATGAGGTTGATGCTCAAGACTTAGAGGTCCCATCCGTATCTTCTCTCACCCTTGGGAAAGTACGTAACCTCCTTGTGGTTATTACATGTTTCTGTATCCCCACTGCACCCAACAACACTTAGAAGCCTGCCTCTGACAGAGGAACAATACATCATACTCATCAAGAGCTCTGACTTAACAGTCAAAAAAATGGGCACCATAGAAGTGCTCACCTCATAGGGTCGTGAGGACACAGATGACTGGAGGCACCCAGCAAGAGACTGGCCAGCAGAAAGTCTGGTGAGTAGGAGATCCAAGAACCCCTGTAGCTGGGTTCAGAGCAGCTGCTCTGATGGGCCAAGTGCTTCCCTTCCAAAGTTTCCCCTCTGTTGTATTCAAATTGGGTAACAATGGGCTGTCGTTCTGGGAGGAGCCGAAGGTAGTCCCTCAGATCCCAGTGGCCTG
Organism: Furipterus horrens; assembly: GCF_987537825.1. NCBI lineage: Eukaryota > Metazoa > Chordata > Mammalia > Chiroptera > Furipteridae > Furipterus > Furipterus horrens. The sequence goes on along the minus strand of NW_028327177.1, from coordinate 101,803,792 downwards.
GAGGGCAGAAACCTATTTGGCTGGACGTCTGGACCATGGACAGAGATCTGAATGATGAGGACAGTAAGTACAGCTGGGTGGGTGGGGGGCACCCACCTCTGTAGCAGGCACTGAGCTGAAACCTTGCTCTGCCCTTAGTGCTATTTCAGGTTCTGTGTCTGCCCTGCTGAGAGCATGCCTTCCTTCCTTCCTTTTACATGTGCAAAGCCCATTTAGAGTCTCCAGGCTGTTCTTCCACAAGGGTCTCTGAGCAATGGAAAAAGATGGTAAAAACTCAAGATGGGAACTTTTCTCCCCAACCATGTTAATACCGTGCAAGTCTTCCAATCTTGATCCTTCCTTTCTCTAGTTGGCAGTTCCCATCTTCTTCAGAGCCAAATGTAACCTTGACTATCAGGATTCTTATTTCAATCCCACTTGGGTTCAGTTCTTAGATGAGGTTAATTTTAAAGAAATGTCATAAAAGGTCTTTACTCATGGTCTCCCTCTAGCTAAGAGCTCACGTGTTTATTACCACTCCTGAAACAGCCTGGGTGACCCCATCCTGTCATACTGGGACAGAAGTACAATGAAATCTAAGGACTATTTAAAGAGGTGAAGAAAGAAATGGTATTTTTAGGAAAAAAAATGTGCTATGTTTAAAAAATGGAAATTTTTGTTTCTGATTTTGAAATGACAGATGTGGTACAGTATCAGATTGGGAACTGAGAGGCTAGGGTTCAAGTCCTGACTCTGCTATGAATTGACTGTAATCGTGAGCAAGTTATTTAAGCTTCCTGAGCCCCAATTTTCTCATCTATAAAAGGAGATCTGGTAAGGAGTTCTTAGGTGTGGGCAAAATGTTGTGTGAATGTGTGTGTTTCTTTTTATTTTTGGAGAGGTGGGGTTGCACCGATTTCATTTGAATCCTAGAGAAGGCCTGTTACACTAGCACATTTTTATAATTTCTGACCTTGGTGACTTTGAAGGTCCTTTGAAGGTTCAACACTCTCTATTGTCTTTGATGTTGTTATCTTAAAACTTTAAGCTTCAGAGCCAAAGTGGGATATAAAATGAACTCACACTAATCATAGAACTCAATTTAACTGTTCTTTGGAATCCTTTTTCATAATGAAGTGGAAGCTGTCTAAAGATATTTTAGCATGTGTTCTAGGAGGACCTAATCTGATATATTAGAAATTGTGTATTCATAGTCTTATTTTAATAAGCTTCTACTAACATTCAAATGCAATCTTTCCTCTTCAAAACACTGCTCATTAACAGTCTTTCAATTTATACTTGGGGTTTTTCTTAGTAGAAATGGGCTAAGTCAGATCTCAATTCAAATCCAAACTGTGCCTCCTAATTGCTGGGTGACTTTGTTTATGTCACTTAACCATTCTGAGCTTTATTTCCCTCTATTAAAATAGAGATGGTGTCATCTTGCAGATTTAGTAAAGGATTAATTGGATGTATTGGGTTGGTCAAAAAGTTTGTTACATTTTTTTCATAAAATGAAAGACACATTTTTCATTTTCATCAATAACTATTGATTTGGATATTAGAATATGTCAGCTGTCTCCTACTATTGGAATCTAGTGAGTAGAGGCCAGGGTGCTGCTAAACATCTTCCAATGCATAAGACAGCCCCACAGCAAAGAGTTATTTGGCCAAAATGTCAGTACTCCCAAGAAACTTTGCAAACCACTGCATAAGTTTTTTTGGTGTGTTTCAATTGCATTTTTACCTTTCTTGAAATAATAAAGCATAATACATAGAAACTATTGCATATTTTTCTCCTTTCATCAATATTAAAATGACTGCACAAAAATTCACCAATTCTGATGTTTTTTAAATGCATGCTGATATGACAGCTGTCACAATACAATCTAACAAAAATTGTTTTGAATGAAGTTAAAGACAACTAATCACTATTAGAACCACTGTATGGGAAAGACATAGCAGATTTTTTGTCCGTCCCAATAAAATGCCTAAAATCTCACTCATTCTAGAGTAGGCATAAAAAAAATATTGACTCTAGGAAATTACCAGATTTTGTCCCCCAAAGATTTAAAATAAACTGTTATTAATGGACAATATTACCACCTGTGATATTTCTGTTTTGGCATCATACTTCTAGTAAGCAAGGTGAGAATAAGGTGAACACTTTAGTTCCCTTAAAATTCTAAAATTTATGATAGACCTTGATTCTGTCATAGGGTCACCCTATGTGCTGATTTCTAATATAATCAAACCTTAGGTCAGCATTTAGGGTCTACTGCAAGGGATGGAATTATCCAGAAAAGTTTTTAGAAACTAAGTCGATGAACTCTGCAACAACGTAAATTTTTTCTCCAGATTTCAGACTTACTAATTGCTATAGGACTTCTGTAATTTACATGTTCTGTCTTAGGTGGAGACGTCTGCCCACTTTGTCCAGTTGAGTTACCCTTCCCAGTCACTAAAGTGCTATCCCTTAGTTTTGGAGTCTATAATGTGGACAGCTTCTTCCTCCAATGACACATACATAGGGACCAAAGGTGGCATGGATGGGGATATTCTGGGATGTGGCACCCACATGGAAGTCATGTGGAAGGTTGTTTAGCACTGCCATCATCATACTAGGTTGCCTCTGACAGTGTCACCAACTGGAGGCAGCATCTACCATCATCTACCATCACTGGCTGGAACAGCTTCAGTGGTGGGCTGGTCCCCTTCTATAGCTGACACTGTCACAAGTTTTCTTACATTGAGTTTATATCTCTTTCCCTAGAGCCTCTACTCTTTGGTGTTTATTCTATACTCTCTGCCCCAAGGCTACTCAGAACCTGTCTGTCCTATGTTTAAAGTAAGAACTGTTCTGAGTCTTTTTTTTTCTTTAGCTTGACAAGGTCCTGCTTCTTCGGTGGCCCCAGATATAATATGTTTCTAATCACTCTTCTCTTGGAGGGACACTTAAACCTCTCCCAGAAATGGTGAGCAAGAGCCTCTTTGGGTACAGCTGGCTGTAACTAGAGCTCCTGGTAATTTTAGGAGGAGGCTGCTCTGGTCCAGGACCATAGGACCTCAGTGGCACCTCCTTACTCCTCAGTGATTCAGTGCTGAAGAGATGGGACTCTCCCTTTGGCATCTGGATCAGCTCAGCTCCCCAAAGGAGTATTCATTAGAGTGCTCCTCACCCCAGCTGAGTTGGAAATCTGAGACTGGACCTGAAGTTATTACGGTCACTGGAAGCTGTCACTGGACTTCCAGGCAAGAGGCCCAGCTGCCAAGAGCCTTGGTCACTGACCCTGGGGCCTCAGGGTTTTTCACATATCCCTTAGGATGGAGGCACGACCACCAGGAATGCAGGTCTTCCCTGCCAGGTTGGCCTCATGGGATCCATCTGGTCTCTCCTGCAGGCTGCCACATTCCTGGAAGGGGATTGTGGATCTGGAAACTCCTAATGGAAAGGTACTGTCCCCTTTGGGGAGTAAGAGATAAAAGCTTTAATGACGCCATGTCATAGCTTAGAGAAGATCTCAAGGACTCTCCCAAATGTGTTCACAGAGCCCTCTTTTACCCACAGCACTATTTGCTCCTCTCAGCGACCTCACTCCTTAAGCCCTGTTTTAGGGAAAGGATATCAAGGTCCTAGAAAAGTTAAGTGAGTTTTCCTCTAAGACTGCACAGCAGACTAGCTATTTTGTGCTGTGCTCATGTCTGGGGGAACAAGGATGAATAAAACATTGACCTACCTTCAGGGTGTTTGAAGTCTAGTAGAGAAGGCAGACCCCAAACTGGTATTTTACAAATGCTAATTCTTATAAGGCTGTTTGGCAAAAGCAGTGGTAGAGAATGGAATTCTCTTTCAAAAGCAATGGTGCTCTGAGATCACAGAGAAGGAGAACCACCCCAGGCCAGCTTTGCAGGAGGCGAGACCTGAGCTGGGTCAGGCTGAGCTAGGTGATGGGGTGTCATGGGCAGGACCAGCCAGGGCAAGGGCTGGGAGAGATGGTACGTGTATATATGAGCATCAGTGCAAATCTCAGTGTCATGAAGGGACAAGTCACTTCGGGGAAGGAGAGGCAGCTCTTAGAAAGCCCAACCCCCATGTGGGCCTCTGGGCACGATGGCACTTTCCACAACGCATGAGTTCTACATTCTCACTTACTGAGTATGTGTTGTAACATTTGCTGCATTCTTTCTTGGCACCCCAGAGGGACCTACATAACTCTAGGGAAAACTTCTTCAGGTCTTCTTTCCCCCGTTTCTCTTTGTGTTGGTCTCTCTCACATTATATTTGCTTCCCCAGAGATTTCCTCAGTGGTCCCCACCCTAAAGCCCCCACACTTCTCCCTCAAGCCTTAAGCAGGCTCATCTCTCTCTGTCTCCTGCTTTCCACTCTGTTGTTTGTCCCTGCTCCTTCACCTCCCCAGTTAACTGTCTTCTCTCCTCTCACCCTGCTCTGCACAGCACAAGAAGTGTTTATCCCCAACCCGTGAGCAGATGAGAACCTTTTCTTCCTGTCCCACAGGTAATATAGGGCCTTACTGACAGGTTCAGGGGCTTGGACATTAACTGTGGGCAGTGGCGAGCCACTGAGGTATTTAAGAGAGGGGACGACCTGGTCAGGCTTTCTGGTCTGGCTAGGAAGCCCTGTAGTTAGAGTAGCCAGTTATTTGTTTGTTTGTTCTTCTTGCCAAAACAGGACTTCTTTCTTTTCTTCATCTTACAATCACCTGAACCTCCTTATCTTTCTCTTTTCTATTATTTTAAATTGTAGTAAAATACATACAACACAACATTTGCCAGCTTAACCATTTTTAAGTGTCCAGGTCAGTGGAATTAAGCACACTCACATTGCTGTGCATCCATCATCACCATCCTACTCCAGAATGTTTTCATTTTCCCCAACTGAAACTAGCCATTAAATAAAAACTCCACATTCTCCCCACGCCCACCCCTGTGAAACACTGTTCTACTTTCTATCTCTGTGAATCTGACCACTTGAATGTCTCTTGCACCTTCATAAGAATAATTTAAATGAAGTCTCCCATGTGCACCAACTGTATGCAAGAAGCAGGGGTCCCCATCTAAGGGGGGCTCTCACACCATGTTGAAGCAGATAGAATATAAAACAAGCTAAAGCAAGACAGCAGTGGGGAGTGATTTGAGCAGAGAAGAGGTACAATTTCAGTGCTTGTAAGATGATTAATTTGGAATTAAGGGCAGAAGATGTGGGCTCTGTTTATCCTCTGACATAAAGGGATTGGCATTTAAAAGACAAAGTTAAGAGGCTATCCATTAATTATGCCTTTCTCTGCAAGGAAAATTCCTTTCTGTACAAATGAAAAATAGCTGGTGGCTGGTGAGCAGAAACACTGCCTTGGTAACATGCTGCAAAGCTTTCTCAGCAACCATTTGGTGCCATTTGCATGGAGCAGTAGGGCGTTCAGTCAGGAGGAAAGGTCATAGGGCTTGCAGACAGGCCCTGAGTTCTAAGTACTATTTCTGTCTCTGCTATAAATGTCTGAGCTTGTTGCCCCAAATCTCACCTCTGAGCTTCATCTCGTTCTGTTACAAAATGGGGAAAACAGCGGTTGTTGTAAAGCACAAAAGAGATCATGCCTGTGCCATCCGTGTGAGAGCCACAGGGCACAATGCGTGTGTTAGGGTGGGGTGGCCCAGCTGGACACCTGCCCTGGAACTCAGCCCCAACACCGTGGAAACAGCGAAGTGCCCGGTGGCCCCCTTTGGAGTGTCCTACGCTGGGTGTCACACAATGCCCTGTGACGTTCGCGTTCCTGTTGTGCCTGATGAGATCTGCACAGGAAATGACGCATCCGCCTACAGCTCAGCCTGGAGTCCTTTATTTTTGTACATAACATAATGGTGAGATTAATTTAGCTCTGATGAAGCCTGACTGCCCGGGAGGTCAGGGTGGCTCCTGGTTGATGGATGGAGCTCTGAGTTTCCCACCTCTCATTCTTCCCCTCTTCCTGCTCCTTTGTTTGGTTTCCAGCAAGACACAGCAAGCATATGGCATTTCCCTGTCCTCTCGTGGAGGACAGTATAGTACTAGTGTCCGAGCTGACCAAGGCTTCTGGGTGGGTGGGGGCCATCCCAGGGGAAAGGGCTGTGATCCTCTTGCCTTTTTTTCTATGCTTGACATTTCCATTGTCCTCTGGCTTAAAGGAACACAAAGAAAGAGGAAAGCCTTGCCTCTTCAGGTCCATGGCATTGACTGAGCATTTATTAAATGCCAGGCTCAGGGTTCAGAGCTGTATATGCATTGTATTATTGGATGGACATCATTTTCTGCTGTTTCACAACTGGGATAGTTGAGTTTTGCAAGGATGCATGTCCCCAGGGTATTGGAGCCAAGGTTCCTAACCAGTGAGCCTCAGGGATTTTGAGTCCAGTCACCCTGGCTACAGTCCAACCTTGACCTTCATCTTTAATTCTGATAACTGGGCTCATGGGAACTGCAATGGATGTGCATGGGTCACTCGGTGGTATTTAGCGGGTAGCTTGGTCTGGCTTGGAGGTTCCAGGATGGCTTCACTCACATGCCTGGTCGCTTGGTGGCTTGGTGGCTTGGTGGCTTGGTGGCTTGGTGGCTTGTTGGCGGTGGCTGAAAGGCTGGGCTCCACCTGGCCCTCTTCATTTAGTCTTAGGGTATCTCTACATGGTCGGTCTAGTAGGATGTGCTGATTTCTTACATGGCAGCTCAGGGCTCAAGAGGGAATGTTCCTAGAGGCAAGAGGTAGACATCACACTCTCTTCATTGCTTCCATTGTGTTCCTTTGGTTAAAGCAGCCCTAAACCTGCCCCAGTTTAAGGGGAGGAGGCATAGATCCATCTTTTGATTAGAGAGAAGGGCCTTAAAGAAGCACGACCATTTGTAATTCAGTATCTATGTCCAGGGTCATGGAATATGACGATATTTCTAAAGTACCCGTCACAGTGACTGGCCATCAAACAGGAGCTGCCATTCTCAATGTTTTTTTTCATTCTTATTATTATAGCTGCAACTATCACACCACCACACCACCCCCTCTCACCCTACAGATGTGTTCTGTCTCCTGAGGGTGTCAGAGCAAGATGGGCTTAGTTAAACTGAGGCTTCTTATAAGGCACCTGCCTTCACTTGTCAGCTTCCTGTGAAGTTGCCACAGACTCCCCCCTGCCACCCTGAGGCCCGGGACTGCCTGTCTTTCTGCAGGTGTCTTGGACCTCAGCTTCGAGGCGGAGAGTCCTCTGGCGCCCCCATTTGAACTCCTGGAGAGGCTTCCCAGCTATGACTGCCTTTTTCAAGGAGGTGGTAAGTCTGTGGGGTCTTGGTTCCTGCAGCCTCTTCCTGGGGCTTCTGCAGGTCGGGGCAGGAGGGGGACATCTCTGGGACAGGCCAGCACTGGGATAGCTCCCTTTTACTCTGGGAGCCCAGGGAAGCCCCTTGTCACCACTGGGAGGGAATAGGATGACATGGGGCATAAGCCCTGTGTCTGTGAACATAGCATGACCATGTCCATTTAAGACCAGAGTGACGCTGGTCTGAGAACCATCATCCTTTTTTTTGGATATATCTGCTCTTTCTCACATCCAGCCAGTTTTTTCTTCTTTTACCCACAGGTAACTGTTCCTTTGAGCTAGCCCCTGACTCCTCCTTTCTTTTTCAGGACAGCAGATATTCTTTCCACCTTTGGAGGCCCCACAGAGACCCCGGGAACAAAGGAGCTGGTCGACGTTCCTGGAGCACAGGTGAGTTGCAGGTGTGCTCTGGTGACCCTCACAGGGTGATGCTTCCTGTTACTCTTGCCCCTGAGAGCCCTCTGTGGGGCCCTTGAGGGCTGCAGATCTCAACTTTGACGGCACATCAGGATTCAGACCTCCTGAATCAGATTCTCCAAGATGGAGCCCGGGAATCTGTATTTTGCCATGTTCTTCAGGCTGTTGGGCGGCCAAACCAGAGTTGAAAACCATAGTTGAGATCAGGGCTCACAAACTACCCCTGGGCCAAATCCAGTCCACTGCCTGTTTTTGTAAATTGAGTTTCGTTGAAACACAGTCCCTCTCGTCTGCTTACTCACCGTCTGTGGCCGCTTTCCCTCTACAGCAGCGGAGGCGAGTGGCTGAGAGACAGACCACATGGCTCACGGAGCCTAAAATATTCACTGTCTGGACCTTAACAGAAAAGCTAGCTGCTCCCTGGAGAGGCCCACACCCTCCTTGTTTTGTGTTAGGGCAGAGCTGCATCGTTACCACCAGCTTCGTGCGGAGAGAGGGAAGCCTGGTGCACCTCCACCGCCCCCCTCCCCCCGCCCCCGGCCTTCGGAGGGATATGTGAGGATGTGATGGGGAGGGGGAGGGAGAGGACTTCTGCCTACTGGAGGGGTTGGCGCAGGAGGACTTCACTTAGGAGGGGACCTGGCAGGTGGGCCTAACTGAGGAATTTTCCAGCATGAGGGGGAGGGGTCTAGAGAGAAAGCACAAGAAGGGGCTGGTGGTCTGCCTTCCTAGCGGCCGCCTCTCTGGTGAAGCAGGTTCCCGGTGAGTCACGGGCTGTGCGCGCAGCTGCCGATGGTTCTACGCTGCTCTCTTCGTGTGAAGTTGCTCACTGCTCCTCTGGCTGAGGTCAAGTTCCCCAAGGGCAGGAGCCTTGTCTAGCCTAATGCTGCCTCTTGAGCTGTGCGGTATCTTCTCTGGCTGTCAGTTCTCCTCATCTGTAAAATGGCATAATTCATCTTTAAGTTTTTTTTTTTTTTCTTTGAGCTCTAAGATTCTATCAGCCCTTCTCCTGGGTTCCACACTTCAGCTGAGGCAGTTTTGCTCTCCTCTAGAAAGACATGCTGCTCTCTCGCCCCCGGCATCTGTTCACACAGTTCCTTTTGCTGAGACGCCACGCCCTCCCTCGTTGGACTCCTGAGTGCTTTCCCACCGCTGTGGGCCAGTTTCCATCTGCGAGTGAGGGGGCTACCTGGCCTGGATGAACCCGCGGGCCCTCCCCAGACCCTCCTGCCTCTCTGCTCTGTCCCCAGCAGCATCCCTGTGGTGACGGAGGAGGTGGCACGTGAAGCCCTCCTCAGCTTTGTGAACTCCAAATGCTGTTATGGCAGCTCAGCCGCCAGCGACTTCATCATCCAGGAGCTGAAGCAGCAGACCCTGTGCAGGGTGAGGGAGCTGGCCTGGCGGGGCTCGTGTGATGGGGAACGGGAGATAGGAGTCTGAGGGCAGTGCGTGTGAGTGGCAGTGGCATGTAAGCCCTTCTGCGACCTCTCAGGTCTGCATTCTGAGTGATAACGCACGGAGGAATTATTATCACTGCAAAACCCGAATGTGCTAGGTTTCACGTAAAGCATGCTACATATGTGTCTTATCATCCTCACAGCTACCTGCATGGTAGGTGTGATTATCGTCAGTCTAGAGAGGAGGAATTGGATATCTAGAGAGGCAAACGTACTCAGCTAGAAGTGACCGAACTGGGATTCAAACTCAGGCTTGCTGCCACCAAAGCCCATGTCCTCAAACACAAGGCTGGCTCGCTCCTCCGAGGCGTGGGCTCAGAGAGGTCCATTGACTCCCTTTCATCCCAGCTTCCTCTGCCTCCCCCCAAGTCCCGTCTGTGCCAAGGAATCACTTATTCCTCATCGGGGCCTGATGCTCCAGGGAAATCCTGCACTGAGATCACTGCCAGGACCACAGCAGGCGCCTATGTCACCGTCTACAGGGACAGGGCCTTGGGACAGTGTCTAGGTTCACATTTTCTAGTGGCGCTGGAACAGCCGTCCTCTGGTGAGCACACAGTCACACAGAGATCAGATGGGCTTGCAGGGAGTTGTTAGAGCAGGGATCTGGGGGAAGAGGTCCTCGTGTAGCTGTGTGGCCTTGGGCAAGTCAGTTGACCTCTCGGGGTCTCTGTTTCCTCACATGAAAAAAGGAGGAGCAGGAGATGTCCAAGATACCTTTCCGGTTTGTGATTCTGTGGATGAGGATCAAGAAGGAGGATTTTGCCGTCAGGCAGATCAATTCCTCCGAATGGGGACCCTTGGAGCAGTGGATTCTGGAGGCCTCTGTCTGTCTGTCAGGAGGCAATTGCTGCTCCAAAACTTATTTCTTAAATTGTTTCTGTGTATAAAGAACGGGAAACTGAAATTGCCCCTGTTGCGAGCCTGTCAGGGGAGATTTCCTGGGGCCAACTGACCCCCCTGCAGACGTGCCAGCGCCTCTGGAACAGAAATCGCTGTTGCCAGCCTGTTCTAAGCAGCCCCCTGTGCTGTGTGTGGGACCTTTGGGTCTCCCCACTGAACCCCAGCAGGTGGGAGCTTCCTCTTTTAGCATAATGCTCTGTCTTCCTAAAGGGCATGAGTGTGAACTCACTGTCTTTTTCTCTACAGTATCGACTGGAGACTTTCAGCGAATCCAGGATAAGCGAATGGACATTTCAACCCTTTACTAGTAAGTGAGTTGTCTGAAACCAGTTTAACTGGGAGCAAATGTGGCAGGGGCTGGTCTCAGCCACCAAACTGGAATGAGATGCTCTTCTGCTCAGAGTCTTGGTTTCCTGTGAAATGAAAGAGTGGGCTTTCATCTCAGAGACTTCCCAGTACTGATCTCAGCAACTGCTCCCTGTCCAGAAAGCAGTTTGCACAAGGTCCTGAGAAAGTCTTGTGTTTGCCTTTGGCTGCAGGCTGGTGCTGCCACCAGGGCTAGATGGCACAGGTAGTGTGTGTGCTTGGGTGACTGCCTGCCTCCCGGGCCACCACCGGGCCTCCATGCACCATGCCATCCCACCCCTGCTGAACCCCACACTTTGCTTCATCCTTCGAGACTCAGCTCACAAGTTGCCTCTTTCATGAAGCCTTGCAGGATTCCTTCTCCTGCCACTTCCATCCCCAGCAGAACTCCTGTCCAAAGCACTCAGCATCGTGGTTGTAGCCATGTCTGTCTCCACGAAGGGAGGAGGAAGGAGATGGTGGGAATGGAGATGATAGTTCTTGTTTCTTGAACCTTCAGCATGTGCCTGCCCTGTGCTAAGCATTTACATTCCTTCTTCTGTGTAATTTTCTCTACCATTCTCTATAGTATGTGCCCTCATTATCCCCATTTCAGAGATGAGACCATTGAAGGTCAGAGAGGTGAAGTAACTTGTTTGGAGTTACATAGCTAGGAAGTAGAAGAACCAGGAATCAAACCCAGTTCTCTTCAACCCTAAAGCTTGGGTGCTTAACTATGAACTCTGAGGGGACCCTTTAACTACCCTTCCTTGGAGCCCCAGGGTCCAGCCTAATAATGTCTGGCACTGAGTGAAGGCTCTGTACTATTTGGTGAATGAATGCAAGCTTGTCCTGCAGCTGTTTGCTGTTCTTACAATGATCTGCTTCTATTTCAGATCACTTAGTAGATGGGCCCCAAAGAGGGACCTCCCCCAGGCCTTGGGACATCAAGGTCCAGGTCCCCCCGATGTTTCAGGAAGACACCAGGAAGTTCCAGGTTCCTCATTCGTCACTGGTCAAGGTAACTTGGTTATTATAACATGCCATTCTGTCTGAGCTGCTTTTCCAGGGACTGTAGGTTTCCTGAAACACTATCCTTTTAGAATGGAAACCTCAAATCCAGGGTCTTGGCTTATCTCTTGGTTATCTATTCATATAGCAAAAGAATGATCCCATTTATGTTCAAATAGTGAGCATTCACATTCCTAAGCCATCTGAGTGTTTATCCTCCCCGCCCCCCTTTTGACCTGATGGTAAATGGCTGAAGTGCTGAATGAAACATACAAAATAAAGTGAAAACCTTGCTGGAATTTTTCATGGAAGTCAGTAGGGGAGCAGAATTTAACTTCTCTCCTGTTTTACAGAAACGAGCATGACATGAAGTGAGGGTAACCTAATGTACGACAAAAGCACAGCTGAGACGTTTTATATTATGCTCTCATCTAATTACCTGTCTTGTTTTCACTTTAGAACTTGATTCAAGCATGTAATTTTACCCCGTGTGTTTTCATAGCATTATGAGACAGAGAGGACTTTGAGAGCTCAGTAAAGGGTTCTGTTCTTTTCTCGAGAATGGAAAAGCTATTTTGATCTAGTGATTAAATTCCAGTAGCTAGATTGTTGCCTTTCACAAAAATGCTGTCCATTTTTATGGCTTCTATTCCCAAAGACCATTTTAGCTACTTAATGGGAGAAGGACACCAACCTTTGTGGTTTGGCCTGGCAGCAAGAGTCAGGATGTGGGACTCAGAGAGCAAGTGTCCCCCACTTAGCATCCAGGACAGATTAGGCTGGGGCTCTGAGGAAGTGATGAGATGGTCTCCTGGGCTTGGCATTCAAGGCCCTTTGGAATCATGGTCAAGTGGGCATGGCCATCTTCTTTCTCTGGCTCTGAATGGTGACATGGGGGTGGGGATGGAAGCAGAGGTGGAGGTGGTGAAGCTGCAGGTGCCTGAGAAACTAGATGCAAAGAAAGCACTTCACCACCAGGAATGCCACAAATGCCGTGGGCATGGACGCTACAAGTGCAGCGGCTGCCATGGGGCCGGCATGGTGAGTATGTGTGGCTGTTGGTAAGCGTGGCATGAGTGGAGGAGCCCCACGGGGACAGAGGGCTGGGCAGGGGGCTGGGGCTCCCCATGCTAACAGTGTGACCTCAGGCAAGTCATCCCCCCTTGCTGTGCCTCCATTTTCCCACCTGTAAAATGGGAAAGTTGGGTTGTGTGGTCTCTCCTGGCCTTTTTCACTGTGATGGATTATGATTTTAATTTTTCTCTCTTTTCTCATCCATCTATGGACATTCATTAAGCACCAGCTTGGCACTAGGCCCAGCAAGAGGACTAAGACCTGGGGTCCTTCTCCCCAGGGACCCCTGTCTGTGCGGAGACCCACAGTAACTAGTGCCTATAGTACAGGGGGATGAGTACCAAGAAGGTGAAGTTCCTAGGGTTTCCAGAGACAAACTAGGTAGGGGCTTGTGTTGGTTCCTGAGGGCTACTGTAATAAATTACCACAAACTGGGAGGCTTAAAACACGGAAATGTATTCTCTCACAGTCCTGGGGCCTGGAAGTTCACGATCAGGATGTCAGCAGCTTGGTTCGGCTGAAGGCCCTGAGGCAGAAGCCACTTTCAGAACTCTGCTAGCAGTCCTTGGCTTGTAGCTGTGTCACTCCCATCTCTGCCTCTGGCCTCACATGGCCATCTCCATGTGTGTGTCTCTGTGTCCTTGTGGCCTTCTTATAAGGACACTGGTCATTGGATTTAGGGCCCACCCTAGTCCAGATTTACCTCATCTTAACTAATTATATTTGCATAGACTGTTTCCAAATGAGGTCACATCCTGAGGTTCTATTGGATGTACTTTTTGACCCAGTACAGGCCCCTAAACACACAGCCAGGATCTCAGGGCATCAGCCTTCTTTTTAAAAATGTTCAGGGCTACTAATCATCCCAGGAGTAGTGCCAAGCTCCTCAGGTGTTCTTAGCTCTACCCCCTTACACATAACCCTCTGGACACATATTGGCCACTTGTCGCTCTGAGCTGCGTCTTCCTCTATCCTTCCATCTGCCTGTCGGCCCTTCCACCCGGCTGGTGCCCTCCTGCCGCCTGCTGTGTGCTCACTCCTCTCCCACCTGAGCACCGTCTGTGCATCTGTGCGGCTCGCTGTGCCCACACCTGGTCTGTTCTCTGCCCTCACTCCTGCTGTTGCCTCCTCCTGGCTTTCCCAGAGCGCCCCCTGAGGTCATTTCTGTGCCTTCCTCCACCCCTGCTCCTCTACCTCCCCTTCCTCCTCCCCCAGGCTCCCCCTGGACTGTCTCTGGAGCCCACCCCGAGCCAACTGTGGGAGCATTGCCTGAGTCACCTCTGGGGGCCTTTCCAAGATGAGATTTTCATCTGCAACACCAGGTTCCTCGGCCAGCCTACCTTTCTTACTGCTCCCTCTGGCCATGACTGTTTGGTTAGGGGACAGTCCCAGGTTCACGGAAATTAGCAAGAACAGGAGAGGCTGATGTCCCAGGAGAAACAGGGATGTTAGGATATAGAGTCTTTGAAAGGTACAACTGGGGGGTCCTAAGGTACATTGTGTCTAACCCTCCCATTTTACAGATGAAGGGCTGGAGGCCCAGGGAGAAGAAGGGGCTTGCCCAAAGTCACCAGACCGGGATTTGAACCAGGTCTTGGGATGCTTTTTGCCCCACTTCCCTGGGAGGCCTGGGAGGCCTGGGAGTGCTGAGGCCACCGTGTGTCTGCAGGTGAGGTGCCCTTCCTGCAGTGGGGCCAAGCGCAGGGCCAAGCAGCCCCGGAGGTGTCAGATGTGCTCGGGCTCTGGCAGGCACAGGTATGAGCAGGTCTCCCTGGCTTTCTTCCTTTCATCATCTGTGCTTTTGGAAAGCAACTGGGCCTGCTGTCTGTCTCTTCACTCCTGTGTCCCCAGAGCTCTGTGCATAGTAGGTGCTTGGTAAATATTGGTGGAGTGGGCAGACTGTTTCTTGAGGCCTGATATTTCTGGAAAAGACTGGAACTCATCAAGCCATCTGTGGGTCAGGTGTAAGGAGTTAGGCACTGCAGGAAGGAAGAGGGGCGGTTTAAGGAGAGGAGACCTGTTCCTGCTCACGTGGGGGAGGAGGTGAATATAGAAAGCCACCCAAAAGTGAGATTCTTAACTGTCTGAGGATCTGGGCCTGGTAAACCCTTATTTTTAACTCATTGCAGGATGTGAATGGAGGAGGAGTCAAGGAAGGTTGGTTGATTGACTAAACAATCAACAAAGTTTCATCTCTGCTCACAGGGCTTTGCAAACAGTGGGCGCTACATTTTGTAAATCATGTCCTTTAATGTATTCATACATCTTTAAAGGGAAACAGGAAACCATGAAGAGTGAAACTATTCAAAGTTGTATTGGTTAAAGGGCATCCTGCTAACAAGCCAGATGGCAAAGCTTTGGTGGACCTGCCACCTGTGATTGGTGAAGAAGGTCTTCGATGTGGGAAGAAAGTCAGATTTGTTTTATTTACAAGTGAAAACAACCCAGTTCAAACTGGTTTCAGCAAAAAAGTAAATTTATAGTCTCATGTAACAGAA
This sequence comes from Furipterus horrens, assembly GCF_987537825.1. Classification (NCBI taxonomy): domain Eukaryota; kingdom Metazoa; phylum Chordata; class Mammalia; order Chiroptera; family Furipteridae; genus Furipterus; species Furipterus horrens. The sequence goes on along the minus strand of NW_028327177.1, from coordinate 101,788,755 downwards.
AAAGTCCAGGAGTATATTTCTCAGGTGGTTTCAGGTACAGGTGAATCCAGGTGCTTAAACAATGTCATCAGGAATCTGTCTCTAGTCCTCACTACGCTTTCCTGTGTGTTGGTTTTGTTCTCAGGCATGCTGTCTCTTGTGGCAGAGGGGACCATCATCACATCCAAGCTTAGTAACCTCAGTAGAAAAGGATGTCCCTTTTTAGAAAGTTCCAACAAAAGTTGTAGGGTGGATCTCCTTGTACTCACCTGGGTCATGTGCCCATCTTTGTAACAGCCATTGTGGCTAGGGAGGTGGAATAAGCTGCCTGGCCAGACTGAGATCCCAAGCTGGCCATAGAAGGGGTGGGGGGCAAGCCCATGAACCATATAGACTGGGTGGGAGAAGGGTGGTCCAAAGGGAAATTGGAGCCCTGCCACAGAAGCAAGAGGTCTAGATGGTGGGAGGGTGGAAGCAATCCATGCCCACCACAGTTCCCCTCTATGAGGAAAGATTTGGGCATGGGGGTCTCCAGAAGCTACCAGGGCCCCACAGGTGTCTGAGTGGTCCTGATGGTGTATCTCTCTCAGATGCAGCACGTGCTCAGGGAGGGGGAACAAGACCTGCACCACCTGCAAGGGGGAAAAGAAACTGTTGCACTTCATCCAGCTGGTCATCATGTGGTATGTGGTAGTGTCTCAATGCGGTGGCCCTACAGTAGCTGGGGGACGTGGCCTGGGCTGGTTTCTTCAGAGAAACTGCACTTGGTTGGGGTTTTTTCAGGACAGGGACCTGCTGGGAGAAAATGGCTTAAAACTACTTGGAAAGGGGAGAGATCCCTGGGAAGAGGAGCACAGGGTGGTGGGATGCTGGTGGCTTCAGTACAGGCCCTTCTGACATCACCACTTCCTAGTGCAGCAACCACTCAACACCTGGGCATTTCCACCTGTGTCCTAAATTCCCCCGTCAGGGACAATCCCGGGCCTTAAATGTTCCTCCTGTTGGCCTCTCTGCTAAGTGCTTCACAGGGAAGTATGAACCGAGGTGAGGACAGAACTGTCAGTTCTTCACTAGTTTCCCAGCTTACAGCTGAACGTGCTGAGGCCCAGAGGGGCTAAAAACCTTCCCCAGGTCCCACCAGTAGTAATGCAAGCCCTGCAGCCCAGGTCTGTCTGTATTATTCCAAACCCTTGTTCTTAAGCATCCCTCATCCCTTCACCTCCAGGAAGAACAGCCTGTTTGAGTTTGTGTCTGAGCACCAGCTGGACTGTCCCACGGAGCTCCTAGCTAAAGCCAAAGGAGAAAACCTCTTTAAGGATGAAAATACAATGGTAAGAAGGGCTTTGTGGAGCACCACACGGAAGCTAGGTTCCTCTTCTGGCGCTGCTGGCTTTCAGGGGGAGGCTGCATTCATTTGGGAAGACGGGCTGGGAGGGAGCAGAGCTTCCCAGACAGGACAGAGGCATCTGGGACGCCATGGGGTCAGTCCTCTCTGGAATTTCATATACTGGACCCTTTCTCCCTTTTTTTCTCCCCTCCTTCCCTTCCACAAACGTGGAGACCCTCCTCCTGTATGAGGCACCATTCTGGGCCCTGGGGATACTGTCCAACAAAATCCTGGCTTCAGAGATCTCTCAGTCTGGTGAGGGAGATAACATTCCACCACAGTGTCAGATGGCAGTAAGGGCCATTGAGAAATATGCCGCCAGGGTGAGGAGGCAGGGGCTGGGGCGCAGGGAGGTGACAGTGGGCAAAGAGCTGAATGCAGTGCAGTGGTCGTACGGTCACTGGAGCGAGGGTGCCCAGCGATGGAACAGCAGGGCAGAGGCTTGAAGAACAGCAGAGAGCAGTGGGGCTAGAAGGCAGAGAGAGGCGCTAGGACATGAGACGTGGCAGCAGGGAGGGTCCTGGTGGCCAGATGCTGGCAAACTTCAACCCTCGGCCTGCTTTATTGGGAAACAGCCATGCCTCTTTATGTATTGTCTGTGGCTGGCTTTGTGCTGCAAGGGCAGAAATGAGTAGTCAACACAGAGACCCTAGGCCCACAAAGCTTGAAATATTTACTTTGTGGCCCTTTACAGGAAAGATTTGCCAACCCTGCCATAGGCTTTGGCAGGGAACTTGGCCTTTAAAGACTGCCTGGTGAGGGTCCTCATGCTGGTTTCTCTGAGAGGGTCAAGTGCTCAGTCTGTTTTTCTTCTTCCTTCCTTCCTTCCTCCCTCCCTCTCTCCCTTCCTTTCCTTTCTTACAATATGTGACCTTCTCAGATTGGCTTCTTTCATTTTGTAATATGCGTTAACGATTTGAGATATAATTGACATATATCATTATATTAGTTTTAGGTGTACAACACAATGAGTTGATATATGTATATACTGTGAAATGATCACCACAGGAGGTCTAGTTAACGTCCATCACCACACATAGTTACCACAGTTATATAATTTTTTTTCTTGTAATGAGAACTTTTAAGAGCTATTCTCTTAGCAACTTTAACACAGAGCTATTTATTATAGTCACTATGTTGTACATTACATCTCTAGGACTTATTTTATAACGGAAAGTTTGTACCTTTTGACCTCCCTCCCCATTTCATCCATTCCTCACCCCACCTCTGGCAACCATCAATCTGTTCTCTGTATTTGGAAGTTTGGTTATTTGGTTATTTTGGTTTTTTTAGATTCCACAAGCAAGTGGAACACATGGTATTTTTCTTTCCCTAATTTATTTTACTTAGCATAATACCCTCGCGGTTGAAATGTCAGGTCTTCCTTCCTTTTTATGGCTGAATAACGTTTCTCAGCCTCCTTTCTTTGCCTCAGTCACCGTGGCTTCCTAAAGGCTGAAGGCAGGCCTCCCTCCTCTAGGAAGCCCCGCACCCCACCCAAGCCAGGCAGCCTCAGAGGCTGCCGGGCGACTAAGGGCTGCCGGTGGAGGAATACTCTCTCTACACAGCCCGCTTTTCGTGGAATTCCCAACAAAGTGCGGGTAATCAAGGGCCCGTGGAGCTCAGGTAATCCTCACCTGCTTGCTGTGTGGCCTCGGACCCTTCCCAGTCTAGGCTCGTCCTCCCGCCCACCTGAAATCGATCGCCGAGGCTCCAGGTGCTGGCACTCGGTCAGAGTAGCGAGGAGGCTGCGTCTCTCTCCCCAGGTGTACCCCCTTGTCGACTTCCCCCTGAGGGAGATCTCTCTGGCCTCCCAGCGGGGCATTGCCCAGCACAGCGCTACCCTGGCCTCCAGAGCCCGTGTCCTTCAGCAGGTGAGCCGCGATGGGCCTGGGGTTGTTGGGAGGCAGGCTTCGCTTCTGGGGCCAGGGGAGAGCTCCGAGGGCCAGGGCACTGTCTCTCCGGTCACATAACGGAGGAAATGGGATGTTCCCTTTGCTGGGGGCTTCTTCTTGAGAGGGGCAGGGAGGAAGGGTGAGGAAGAGTCGGCCAGAGGGAGGGTGGTAGGGAGGAGCCCTGGTCCAAGGACCACAAGGAGTCCTGAGTACTGACCTGAGGCCGGTATGGCCAGAGGCAGCAAGCAGGGCAGGTCACATAGTCCATGGTGACAGGTTTTGATATTTATCTGGAGAGTGACAAGAAGCTATTACAGGGTTTCAAGCAGGGCTGTGTCTCAGTGTGATTGGATCAGAACCCCCCGCCCACCCGCTTCCCCAGTATTCAGAGAGGGTAAGGGAAATCTCGAGACCAGGGTGTGAACCCAGCGTCCTGCCCCTCAGGGCACTACCCAAGTCCCAGGCTTGTTTTCCGGAAGCCTCCCACGGGCAGGTGTGGTGGTTAGGGCTAGGGTTGCTTTGGTGCTGTATCCTGGTGGCCACTGGGTGGCAGTGGTGCCTGTCCGCGTCCCGGGAGCGCCTTTCGCAGCAGCTGGCTAGAAGCTGCTGGAAGGAGGAGTCTGGACAGGGAATGCTCAGTGCCAGCTCTGTGAGGGGGACCTGTCAGCCTGAGTCCCGGAGCCTTGCAGACTGGGCTCAGGTCCTGGTTCTCCTGCATCCTAACCTGCATGGGTCACCTGCCTTCTCCTCTTTGAAGTCCAGTTTCTCACCTGTGGAAAAAGAAGTGCTAAAATGGCTTCAGGGGGCTTTGTAAGGAAGAGAAAATGTTCTCTTTTTTTTAAATTTAATTTTTATTGTTTTTCTATTAAGTTGTCCCATTTTTCCCCCTTTGCTCTCCCTTGCTTCACCCACATCCCAGAAAATTTTCTTTTTAATTTTTAAAATTTTATTAAATTTATTGGAACGACATAGGTTAAGATTATACAGGCTTCAAGTGTATAATTCTGTAACACATCATCTGTATATTGCACTGTGTGCTTACCACCCCAAGTCAAGTCTCCTTCTGTCATCATTTATCCCGCTTTTACCATCTGCAACCTCTGCCCACCCCTTCTCCTCTGAAAAATCACAATGCTGACCATCATCACCATGCTGTTGTGTGTGCATTTGTAGCTATGAGTTTTGTGGGTTCATTTGTAGCTTTCAGTCTTATATCCCGCATATGAGTGAAGTCATGTGGTTCTTGACTTTTTCCATCTGACCTGTTTCTTGTAGTATGATGTTCTTGAGATCCATCCATGTTGTCGCAAATGGCAATCTGAGTTGCTAAGTAGTATTTCTTTTTATATAGGTACCGCATCTTCTTTATCCAATCTTCTCTTGAAGAACACTGGTTGTTTCTATGTCCTACTGTTAGAACAGCCATTCTAACAGGTGTGAGGTGGTATCTCATTGTGGGTTTGATTTGCACTTGCAGCATCTTTTCATATATCTGCTGGCCATTTGTATGGCTTATTGGGAGAAGTATCTGGTCAGGCCCTCTGAGCATTTTTTAATTGGATTTTTTTTCTTTTTGTTATTGAGTTGTATAAATTCTTTAATTAATTAATTAATTTTTCAAGAGAGGGGAAGGGCGGGAGAAAGAGAGAAACATCAATGTGTGGTTGCCTCTTGTGTGCCCCAACTGGGAACTTGGTCTGCAACCCAGGCAAGTGCCCTGACTGCGGATCGAATTGGTGACCCTTTGGATTGCAGGCCAGGGCTCAATCCACTGAGCCATACCAGCCAGGGCTGTATGAGATTTTTATATATTTTGGGTGTTGTTTGCAAATATCTTCTCCCATTCAGACGTTTGCCTTTTCATTGCATTGATGATTCCTTTTTCTGTGCAGATACTTTTTAGTTTGATACAGTCTCATTCATTCATTTTTACCTTTATTTCCCTTGCACTTGGGGTCAAATTCAGAAAATCCTTTCTAAGACCAAGGTCCATATGTTTAATACCTATTTTTCTTCTATGTAATTTATTTGTTTCAGATCTTATATGTAGGTCTTTGATCCATTTTGAATTAACTTTTGTGTATAGGGACAAATAGTCTAATTTCATTCTTTTGCACGTGGTTCTCCATTTTTCCCAGCACAGTTTACTGAAATGGTTTGCTTTTCTCCATTGTAAGTTTTTGGCTTCTTTCTTCAATTCTGTTCCTGTGTCTATTTTTCTGCCAATAGAATACCATGCTGTTTTGATTAGGGACAATTTTCTGTAAGCACTTGAAACCTGGTCAAAATGCCCCTGTTCCTTCTGTCTCCTTTGCAATGAGTATTTCCCCTTCTCTCTCTGCACATCTGTCCTATCTGCAGAAGAGAGAAGGATGCATTTAATTTGAAATGAATAAATGACCATCTTGGAGCTGGAATGGACCTCTGAAATCACAGAATTGGGACACTGCAAAGTCAAAGGCCTACCAGAGCCAGGCGGTGATGTGAACAGGAGAGCCCCCTTATCCAAAGGGACCAGCTGCCATCAGCTTCGTGTAGGCACAGAGGCAAAGACTGCAAACTTTCTAAAGTCCAGATTTTTATATGAAACTTTCTAACTTTTCAATATTGACAACAATTTTAAAAAATGCTAAGACCCCTGTGTGGGCCATGGGCCTACTTTGCCTGCAGGCCATCATAGGCTGTCCCTGGTCTAGTCCAAACTGAAGACTTTTCCGGTGAAGCAGAGGAGGCCTAGGGAGTAGAAGTCATCTGCCCGAGGTCACAGCACTTTAGTGGAAGAGCCCAGGAGTAGAACCCAAGTTCTCTAACTCTGAGCCGAATGTGATTCATCGTATTCAAGAGACACAAGTGACTCTTTGGAGGCTCAAAGGGGTATCAGCCAGTGGGGAGGTTTGGGGCTGTTTTTACTGTACCAGACGCTGCAGGGACAATTCACTTACCAGGTCAGGACCTGCTGGCCAGCTCTCTCAGGCTCACACTCCTGGCTACGAGCCCCTTTCTTCCGTTCTGTGGGCCTCAGTGTCCCCATCTATGAAATGAGCAGCATTGGACCTTGCCTTAGATTGGGCTTTGCAGAAGCCAATCCCAGACTAGGGTTTGTGGGCCTGACATCCATTAAGGGAGGACTCCCAGGAGAACCCATGGAGCTGGAGAGGGAGAAGGGAGAAGCCACACAAGAGCATGGTACAGGCAACGGCCTGGCCTCTGCCCGGTCCCAGGGGAGCTCTGAGCATCCACCACACTTCAGGGTGCCCTGGAGGCAAGGAGCTGGACTTTCATTCTTCAGCACCATCCAACCATTGGCACAACCTCCGAGGCACTTCCTGCCCTGGGAGGGTGGTGAGTTCCATATCTCGAGGACGGGACCCAGAAGACGAAGTCTGAGCTATGAGCAGCAGAGCATGTAGAGGTGGGGTGGGGGTAGGAGTGTATACTTGGGGAAACCCACGTGGGAAGAGAACAGTGTCATGAAAGACCCCAGGACGATGTCTCAGGAAGCTCACTCTTTGGCCCTAGTCGCCTGTGGTATGGGTCACACTGAAGAGCCCCGCAGACTGAGTTATCTTCTCTGGAACTGGGGAGAGTATAAGGACACTAGCGTTTATCCCAGAACTCTCTTGCCTCTGAGACAGACAATTTGAGTCCTTTTTGGACCCTTCATTTGTCAGCTGGGGAAACTGAGGCCCAAAGAGGGGAAGTGACTGCTGAGATCTAGACCTAAGTGTCTGGCCTCCATTGGAACCTGGTCCCATGGGGCTTTTCCCTGCAGCACAGCCCTGCCCTGGACAACAGAAGTGACTTGTGAACCAGCCCAGCTGGAAGGGAAAATGGGGCAGGGGCACATCTTTTCTTAAAAAGTAACATAATGGGAGAAGAGTCCATGCCTTTTCCTAAATTGCCCTTTGGTCCTGGATCTCTAGACAAAGATTCATGCTGATATTTTGCACAGGATTGAGGAGTTAGTGAGTGGAATACAGTCAAGACATCATCCCCGGCCTCTCAGACCTGGGGTCAGCTCATCCCAGGGGCATGACCCAGGTGTACAGACAGACGGCCTGTTACAGGGTGACTGATGTCCTTATCCATATGTGGCCTCAGACTCGGATACCATTCAGATCAGCAGTGATGGGAGGCAGGCAGTGGTGGGGTGGTATTCCTGTGCTGTCTGTTTGATCTAAGTAGAAAAGTCTGGAAATGAGAGTGGTCCTGATGCCACTGTCCAGGCCCTCTGAGCAAGGATGCGGGCTCCCAGCAGCTCTTGCCCTGTAGTTCCCATGATGGGTCATCTGTACCAAAATGTCAAGAGAGGTCTTCTACCTTCTATTTCCAAAATTATTACTTGGAGACTAGTTTCTGGCATATGGAGAAAACTCATCCTCACAATCTCATTTGGTTGTCTCAACAACTCTGTGACTTAGAAGTTTTACCCCAATTTCACAGATGAGGAAACTGAGACCCAGATAAAGGAAGTGCGAGACTCCACAGAGAGCTCTGTGGAAAAGGCACACCCTGGCTCTGATCCCTGCTCCTGCCCCAATTTCATGCTACCTCTTGGCTTCCCCCCAGTACAGTAGGGAGCTGCTTCTCAAAATCCTTTCCCCAGCCTGCTTCATCCTTTCCCTCAGACAATCACCTAGAGTGACAGGGCTGGAACTCTTTTCCTAAGGAGAGGAATTTCCAGCAAGTGAGAGTGTCTGATCCTGGGCTAGCCACGCCACCTCCTCTGGGTTTGGGATCTCCAAACCTGAGTCTGGGACAGGGGAACAGCCAGTGCAGAAGGACTTAGGGGTTTTGACATAGAGACTGACTCTCAGGATGTCCCCAAGAAAGCTTTGCCTTCCACAATTAGGATGACTTTCCTCTGTCAAATGCATCTGTAGTTGTCAATACAGCACCAAAGCTAATGGGGATGGGGGCCTCAGTAGGAGGCCAACGTTCTCTCCCAGGGAGGGGCTGTTAGTTCCATTGAGGGCCCTGAAGGCCAGTGTGAGTGTCCCAGGCTCCTAGGTAGAGGTGGATGCTGGAGGAGGTTTGAGCATTAAACAGGTCCAACAATGGCAAGGAGATGGAGCTTGATGTAGATGATCTTCCAAACTGGAAATTCCATGAGCACTGGAAAACTTCTCACAGGAGGGTCCACGTAAAACCATGGGGTGGGGAGAGGGAGGGACTGAGAGAATAGCTTGAAACAGCCTACTGAACTTTGGAATTTCTTTGGTGTCAATTTTTTATCTTAAAATTTAATTCAAATTGTATAATTCACTCCATCATATGTCCATGGTTGTTGTAATATAAAAAAATGTTTAAAATGACTTTACCCTCTACCTTTTTTTATCCCCTCCACCCCCATCTCAAAATTAATATTTCTGGAAAATGTCCTCTTTGGCTGGTGACTCTCCATACATCCCATGACCCCTCTGGGGATGCCCAAGCCTCCACTTCCTAAAACCTAGAATCGGATGGTGTCTTGGTTTGGGCCAGAGCTTAGGGGATATGAAGGAGTGCAGTGGAGATGCATCTAGAAAGGCAGAGTGCAGCCAAAACACCAACTCCAGAGCATGAACTCCGTCCCACAGGTAGTAGAGAGCTCCTGACAGTTCTTGAGCAGGCGAGTGACTTGCATAGAGCACTGAAGCTTTTCCTGGCCACTTGTTTCCCCAGCGCCAGACCATCGAGCTGATCCCCCTCACAGAGGTTCATTACTGGTACCGAGGAAAGACGAACGTCTACTACATCTACGGCACTGACCACAGGGTGCACGTGGCGGACTACCCTGAGCGGTATTGCTGCGGCTGCACCATCATCTGACACGGCTCGGCTGTCCCCTCAGCCCGCCACTCACATTCACCTAGGAGGACAGCTGAGGTCCTGGGTGCACTCGTCGTTGGCTACGCTGGGCAGTCGCTTGCCGACCCTGGTGTGTCTGTCCTTCCAGAGAATTCAGCTTATTGCCTGTCAAGCTGCAAGTCTTTCTGGAGCTCCTGTGGTGGAATCCATCATAGGCTTAAACTATAAAATTCAACCTCACATGGTCCTTTAGGACAAAGAATTTAAATGGCAGGGGCACAAAGCAAAGATGAATACATCAATTGAGCGTGCGGTTTGATTTTGCTTCTCCTGGGTCCGTCTCAGCTCTGGGGTGCCTCTTCTAGTGGGGACCTTTTGCCCAGCTGAGCGTTACTGAAACATTTAACGATGCACACAAACGGGCTGCCCTTCATGCACACCAAATAGCGCACTGAGGCACAAAGCACCTGTATCCCTAAAATTTGACTTCCCGTCCTGTGGTTAGGAGTTCACACACAGCCAGGATAGGGATGGTCTAGCTCTGCTCCACGGTGTCTGGGGCCTCACCCGGAAGATATGATGGCTGGTTTGCCCAGAGACCTGGTGGCTGGCGGTGGCTGGTGGCTGGGACCTCCCCTAGGGCTGTCAGCTGGAGCACCTGATGTGGCCTCTCCAGGCAGCCTGGGCTTCCTCACACATGCCCCGACTGGAGAAATAGAGATCTGTTCCCAAAGGGGAGAACAAACCTGCTCTGTCGGATGGACTGAAGCCTACATGCTGATCTCTAACATGGTGCCTGGGCAAGGGGAGATTTGAGAGAGTGGCTTTTGGATCTATGCAGGTTCTTACATCACATGATAACCTTAGAGCCTGTGCACTGAATAGGATGAGTGCACCCAGTCATGTGCAGGCGCTCCTTCCTGGTGCAGCCAGGGTGTGTGGGTGCCCAGTTGGCTTTGGATGGGGTGGTGCAGGGGCCAGGTGGACCACTATGCTCCTAGCTGTGGGTAACCAGAGGCCCCTGTCATTTTAGTATGCCTGCTCCCGACCCACAAGGGGATTGCTATACGCTGAGAGGGCCAGTCTGCACCCTCACTTGATGCCCAAGCTCCTGCCTACAGCCCTCATCCCTCACAGGGTCGGGGAGCAAGGCCTGGTTGGGGGAGGCCTTTCCCCAGGGTGTCATCATGAAATGATATGCAAATAAGCACTTGCATTTGCACCTGTCCCTCCCAGCCCCAGGTTCCCAGTCTCCTGCACACGGGGCTGGGGTAGGGTGGTGGAGAGGCTGGCCAACGGGAGTTGCAGGGCTCAGTGTGTCTGGCTCCCCTGGGGCTGCAGGAAGACAAGGGAAAGGTGACTAAGAAGCAAAGGGATTGGACCCCAGAGACTTGGAGATGCCTGAGTCCAGCAAACCAATGCTCAGATGCTGCCCCCAGCCAATGCCTCAGGCTCTGCTTGTAGGGGGGAAGCCAAGGGCAGGACAAGGTACACTCTTGGGTTGGGGTGCTCTCTGGACCCTGGAGACAGAGTCTGGTGGTGGCAGAGCAAATAGGGAGGGTTCCCCAAGGCTTGCCATTTCCTCTTCCTCCTGAAGCTCTATGTGCTCCAGTCTGGGAGGCTCCTGCTCTGGTTACCAAGGGAGGCCACCCTCCCCTTCTCTGGTGTCCTCCTGGCCTAGCTCCTTGGTTCTCAGAGGGGGTGCTTCTGCCCCTAGGGGGCCTTGTGCAAATGGAGGGGACAAGTTTGGAAGTGATAGATTGAAAGTGACACAACTGGCATTTGGTGGGTGGAGTCCAGGAAAGCTGAGGTTCAGCAATGCCTGGGGATGCCCCCATAATGAAGTGCTGTTCCATATCTTCCAGGACTTGCAGGTATCTCACCGACGTTCCTGTCGAAGTGACACAAAGTCTCATCAATTGTTACTTAACATAAAATGTTGATTTGTGTTTAGAGTTAACCTCTGTTCTTTGTTTTTCCTCTATGTATTGTTTGCAGTGGTTTCTGGTCCTCTCCCTTCTCCTAAGTCCAAACCTGTAACTATCTGATGCTTTCACTGGGGTTCCTTCATGCCGCTGCACCTGAGCATTCACAAATTCAAATGCATGTATTAAAAAATTACTTTCTTCTCTTTTCTCCTGTATACTTCACTTTGGGCATTCAATTGTTTTAAAACAAAATGGTATGTGACTGATATGTCAGTTGGTATATCACATGCATGTCATTTTAGGATAAAAAGGGACTACGTTAAATCTGAGGCCCAGTGGGGTATACATGTTGTTGGCCTGTGACCCCAATGAGAAAATCCAGCAGGAATAAAGTGGGTCCAAAGCGACACTGTTCCAGTTGAGGCCCCGTGAGCCACTAGCCACAAGGCCCCTTAGTTCCCATGGTCCTGGTAAAATCCCAGACAAATACTGGGTCCTCTGTTGATAACTGTTATGTGTTTTTCTCTGCAGTGTTATCTGTGTAATGACCTTCACAGCAGGCAGGATATACTTAACTTGCTACTTCTGCCTCTCTCTTATCCTAGGACTGTGCTGGCTCTGACTGTGTAGCTCTAGACCCAGCTAGAGTCGTGGGTGGGGGGGAAACAGCACACAAGGGCAGCCCCAACCCCCAAACCGGCCACCACAGATGGTGGCAGTAGTCCCAGTTCGGTTTTGTTTTGGAAGAGCTGACTCTAGTGGCTTGCTTTTTCTTTTTTGCCCTGACCAGGGAGAATACCAGTCCTATTGTTTAGCAGTCACTGGGCCTGTCAGTAGACAGAGACATGCTGGGCTTAGCAGGGGTTTCAGCGAGTGCTGAAGTCTCTGTCCTAAGACCACAGGATAGCATGTAGGCGGAGGAGAATGAATGAATGAGTCAATTTGAGAGTCAGGGAGCTTTGTTAAGACGAGAGTGCCTAAGACCCAAGTTGGTGGTGATGGTTATAAATGCATGTTGGGTGTATGTGCACATGCATGGTGTTTGCATTCTACACACATGCATGCATGGTACTGTGTATGCACATTGCATGTGTATGTATATGTGTGCATGGTGTGTGCATGTATGTGTGCATTCATATATTTGCATGTGTGGTTGTGCATCATGGTGAATGTGTGCATGGTACACTGGGCAGTTGGTATTTTTCCTGTACTTTGTCTGGAGCAGTAGGGCCCTGGAGCATCCAGATTTGGTGTCCCCTCTCTCTGATCTGGTCCCCAGTGGAGGAAGACATTGCTACCTGTCTTTATGTCTTCAAGTCTGGGGCATTTCTTTGCTTTTTTCCCCATCAGCTGACAGAATTGTAATTTCTAGCTGAAAGAAAGATGTGACTCAGATATGAGGAGCTAGCTAATTATTTAAGCCAAAGTTAGTTACTGTCATTTTAGTGACAGTTTCTCTTTTGTGATTGGAAAATCAGGCAGGACTTTAAGGGGTCTGGGGCATACGATAGGGACATTCTGTAGGGGAGACAGTACAGTGTGGTACGAAGCCACATAACATGGCCTTCATGTTCACAGCCCGGGGTCACATCCTGGCTCAACTGCAACTTGCCCAGAGTCCTGTCTGTAAGATGGGAGCGATGACGGCTAGGATGGTGAGAGACTAAATGAATAGTGTATGTGATGTGCACGTCACATGAGTTTACAAGAGATCTGAGCTGTTGGTAGGTGAGGGGATACAGGGAGAGGCAAATGTTGGGAGGAAGATATCAGACCCTCGGCTTTGGGGGTAGAGGAGAATGTTGTGTCCCCCAGAATTTATGTTGTTAGCCTAACCCACGTTGTGATAGAATCAGGAGGTGGGACCTTTGGGAGGTATTAGGTCACGAGAGCAGAGCCCTCATAAATGGAACTAGTGCTCTGATAAAAGGGTCCCCGGCGAGCTCCCTTCTGTGTGAGGGTATATAGTGAGAAGATGGCCAGCTGTGAACCAAGAAGTGATCCTACACCAGACACCAAATCTGCAAGTGCATTGACCTTGAACTTCTAGCCTCCAAAACTGTGAGACATGAATTTCTCCTGTTTATAAGCTGCTCGGTCTGTGGTGTTCTGTTATAGCAGCCCAAGCAGACTAAGACACAGGGTGTGTAAGCAGAGAAATGGAGGCCATGAAATACAGGCAGTGGTTTCCAAAAGCCAGTCCAAGTATCAAGACCTGAGTGCACCGGCTGCACCTAGAAAGCGTGTTGGGAATGCAGATTTCCAGGCCCACCCTTGATATCTGGGGTATAGGTGGCTTTTAACCAATGTCCCAAGGTGATTCTTATGCATGATCAGAAATTGAAATTGACATTTGGAGTTGCAATAATTGGGCTTTGGAGTCAGAACTCTCAGGCTTAAATTTCCATTCTTGGCTCCCTGTGAGCTCACCTTCTCTAAATCTGTTTCTTCATCTGTGCAGTGAGGATAACCCTGGCCTTGGGAGTCATTCCTGCCCTACCTACCTTGCCAGGGTTATCTGAAGGCTCACATAAGACATGGACTGTGAAAGCGCTCTGCAAACTAAAGCATTGATTAAATATTTTTCTTGTTAGAAGTGGGAAAGACCTGGTTTCCAAGGCTGCCTGCTGCTTTTGACTCTGTCCACCAGAGGGCAGCAGGTGTACATACATAAAATCTCAGTGCAGTGTCTCCTGTACACATGAGTTCCTTGTGGGTGAAATGGGAACTCGGTGAAGGTCTCTCATTCTCAGCAATCCCTGGGCTATGGGGTCCCTTGCAGGAAAACCAGGGTGGCTACAGAAAGTTTCTTCAGAGATGCATTTAGTTTTTCTTCTATTATTCAGAGACTCCAGTTAAAACTGTTTTATACTTCCAACGGGACACCATGGGAAACAATAGTGATACGTATTTAGAAAGCCACACTTCAGGTGCCAAACTAGAAGCAATGGTCTAAGTCAACACTTTGGTTCTTGAGTCTCTCTATCTCTATCTCATTAATTTATTCTAGACATGAACTAAGCCCCTTCTTTGTGCTGGGCACTAACTAGGCCGGGCATGGGGGAAACAAAGGCGAACTGGGCATTGGCCTGGCCTTGAAGAATCCTGCTCTTCAAAATAGCAGTGAACATTTCTGGAGTACCACCGCTGTGTCAGGTGCTGTGCTCAGTTCTTTATGTGTGTCAACTGACTTGACTCCTGCCAGGTAGGTATTACTGACAGAGATGGGAACTGAGGCCCAGAGAAGTGAAATCAAGCTCCCACATCTAGGGAGAAGTAGGAATTTGAACATGGGCCGTCTGGCTCCAGAGCCCACACTCCATCTCTGTAACTGGGGGAAGTAGACATGGTAATGACTTAGCAATGAGAGCTATAAAAGACTCTTGTCTTAGTCACATTCCTAGGCATGCTGACAATGCCTCACTGAGATGGACAATGGGACGCGCTGGGGAGATGATGCTCTGAGAGCGGACCTCCACGCATGGCAGGTGAGAGCTGGAGGATAAACGGAGAACTCTGAGGTGTGCTCTATGTCGCCCCCTAGTGCTCCCCAATGGGACTGAGCTCCGGGTTCCCTGCTCAATAGTCCGTGCTTCTGGGCTTCTTCCTGTTCTGTCTCACTTGCTCACACTCCTACTGTTGTTTCCTGGGATCACCTTCCAACTTAAACTATTCCCACTGCAATTCTTTGCTCAGGATCTGCTTCAGGGGAAGCTCTGCCTGTGATGCTGTATCTGCCTGGAGTTTGTATCCTTTAAGGAGCAGGCTGGGGCTGAGTGCAGTGAGAGGCTGCAGAGACCCTGGGCATAGAGATAGAGATCTGGCCCGTGGAGAGGCACTCAGGAGCAATGACATTTGAGCTACTCACTCTGGACCTCTCTTAAATCTCCATTAGTTCCCTCACTGATTTTCTCCTTTCCTTTCGAAACCATATGCTTCTCTGCAGTCCCAGAAAGTCATAATCAGCTCCCTCCAGGATCCCAGAGACCACTGAGTCCTGCATTTTCACTCTCAAAGCATCTTTTTCCTATATATATATATATTTATCATGCATGCTAACAAACTGATTGCCTCTGCTTGACTTTCCTGTGGCCACAGGTCACAACTTCATTGGGGGCCTTGGTTTCCACCTCTGTAAGATGGGGATGGTAACACTTCCCTAACCAGATGCTTGTGAGTCTCAGTGTGATGAGGCGAGCACAGGCTCAGTCAGGCCATGCAACAGCAGCTTTGGGGGCTCCACCCTGCGCCTCGAGTAGGCCACAGACAGGCAGCCACTCTGCCTACCCAGCCTGGGCAGGCCCTGGAAGGGAAGCCTAATGTCACTGTCAGCTGGTCTGCACACTTATCCCCTGGAGTCCCTGGGGTCACCCCTTCTTACTCAATACACACACACACACACACACACACACACACACACATAAGCGACTGTCTCTTCTGGCACATTACATCTACACCCAGGATTAAAAGCCAGACAGCCTGGTTCTACACAGTGCCTGGCATTTAATAAACGCTAATAAATGTTTGCCATGGTCATTTTCTGTTGCAATTAGTGTGAAAGGGAAAGAGGAATTGGAAGTTGTCATGGCACCTGCCAAGGCCAGGCTAGAGGAATCCCAGAGCTTTGCAGTGACTCCAGTGGGAGGAGACAAGGGTTGTATTAGTATAAAAGGCCTCCTGGATGGAGTGGGAAGGACTGTTTGGCTACTAGCCTCTGAGGGGAGATGCGTGGGCTTCTAGGTGTCTGGGGACATTGGTAAGAAATGGGTAAGAAGTAGAGCATCTCTCCTCCCAATCTCTTCAAGAAACCCAGGATACCATCAGGGAGGTCAACCATCAGATAGGAAGATTGCTGGCACCCAGGGGATGAAGAGAAGCAGCTAGTGCCTGAGCTCCCTTCATTCACAAGATTAGAGCGCTTGGTGGGTTGGTCCTAGGCCACCTCCTTAGCCACACCTGAGAGAGAAACAGCTTCATTTTGGAATGCAAGTAAAGGTCCTATACGTGGCTAAGAGTCCTGTTTATGTCTCTTTCATGGGCCCTGTGTGATTCTTTTCCCTGTCAATTATTCATGGCACTAGAATTACTTATATATTATACAATATATGATATATGCAGTGTACACATACTCACAATCACTCCCGCATTTGAATAACCCCCAGTTATGCTCATTAAAGTCCCAAAATCTGGAAGTATCAATCTCTGTGAACTCAGTCTGCTCATCTGCAGAATGGGATAGTAGTAGTGTTTACTCCTCCCATACCTCTTGTAAGGGCTAGAGATATGAAATACTGGAAAGACTTAGAACAGGGCCTAGCACACACTAAGCACTTGATAAAGATTATTAGTATTAATCCAATATCAGCAATTATTATTCTTTTTCCTGTTATTTCTGTGTTAGAGAGTTATTTCAAGACTTAAATGAGATTATGCTTGGCACAGAGTAAATGCTCACTAAAGGGTATTCTATTATTATTAATAATAATATTATTTTGTTACTGTGTTTTACTGAGTTCTTTTGCTCTCACATGGTATCCACTCTAGATCTAAGGGAAAGTTGGAATTCCTATTCTCATTTGAAAAATATTGAAATAGAAACTCAAAAAGTCAAAATGTTTTGTTCCAGATTTCCTAAGAATTAAGGGTCAAAGTCACAACTGAAATTCAAACAATTTGGGCTCAAAATCCTATATCCTTCCTGTACCCACCATGAGGTCCTACTTTGGGATAAGGCACTAAGGAAAGAGCTTTTTAAACCACATGAGCCAACTACCTATTTAAAAAACACATTTCCAGTAGTCTCAATCTGATGCATTTATTACTCTTTGGGGCCCATTTATTTTAAGACTCATTTCAAAGATGAGAAAACTGAGGCTCACAGAGGTTGAGTTTCCTGCCAAAAGTCATGGGCCAGTTTGGACCAGAATGAGGGTCTCTGGCTTCTCCGGTATGGAAGCAAAGAGAATTCCTTTAAGACCAGAGGAGGTTCGTGTGTCCCAGGAAGCTCAGACCTCCACAGAGTACCGTTTTTCCTTCCCAGTCTTCGCCGCCTTGGTCACCCCTGGCAGCTCCAATTGTTCATGAGCCCACAGCCTCTGATTCTGGCTCCATCCCCTCTTGTAACTGCTGCCTCCTGAGGGACTGGCTGTGTCCTGAGCCCAGACCCACCTCACTTCTCACTGCACAGACCGCGTTTGGACATCCGTTTCCTCTCCCAGCGTCTGAGCCCTGGCCATCCGCAGGTCCAGCTTCCATTCTCGCATCCTCCATCCACCAGCTTGGTGGCCCCCGTCCCTGTGTGGCTGAGTGAGGACACTCATCCATCATATCCTGCTGCCTTCAGACCAAGGCAGGACCCCCAAAGACGGAAGAGGGAGATGTGCAGAGGTGACAAGGACAGATGTTGCTGATGCCAAATAGTTACAGCAGAAGGAGACTATAGGTGTACCCATGGCTTGGGGTCACTGGGCTGAGAGTGCCAGAGGCCCTGCCCACCCTGGCTGTTGCCCTTTGTTGGTGTGCAGAACTGCACTTCCTAAGCCTGGAGTGTCCAGATGTTCAAACAAGGCTTTTAGGGCCTATTTCTCTCCACCTCTGTGCTGTTGGTGGCAAGCTGTCCACCTTAGTTCCAGGCTTACATGGACTCTTTCAGCAACCCCTGTAGCCAGGAAGACATCGCTTTCCTGGTTGTTCCAAAACTGCGACTCAGTGGGCCAAATAGCCTGCCCTGGGCCAGCCTAGAGCCAATTAGTTCCTGTGGTTGGGGTGATGAAATGAGCTGAGTAGCCATGCCTGGACCCAGGGAATGGGACCAGCCCCATGAAAACCCCTCTGTATTCAGAGAGGAGGAAGGCTCATCCTCTTAGGAAAATCTCCTTGCTGTTCCCAGAAGGGGTGGGGAATCTAGGCAGAAAAACCACAAGGACCATTTCTGCACATTCTAGACACAGGGCATCCCACAGCCAACCTCTCATCCTGAGACAGGAAGCTTGGACCTATTCAGTGTCACACTTGAACTTGAAAAAGTCTGGGCGGGGCACTTCCCCTGAGGATGCAGGGGCTGGGCTAGGCCTGAGTTCAGTCTGAATCTGGGTAGGAACGTCAGGCTCCCAACTTCCCTTCATTCCTGCAGCCAGCACAGTCCACAGGTGATTGCTCTGCCTCAAAGCCAGGAGATTGTTCCAGAACACAAAAGGTCAGTGGCTTCAGGCAGTGCAGAATGCAGCCTCTCTACTTAGAAACAGAGGGTGGTAAGGACAGGCTGGGCTGCAGAAGCCGGTGTGCTGTGGCTCAGGGCAGCTACCAGCAGAGGTAGGCAGATGGCTTTGGGTCAGTGGTTGTTGATGGACACGAGGGAATCTAGACTGTCCCAGGGCGACAGACCGGATCTGACCATGCAAACACTGAAATCCTCCTGCTTATTTTTCTTATTCCTGCAGCTGGACTCAGAGGTTCCTGAAAGATGTTCTTGGTGGCTGCTCACAGTGCTGCAGAAAAGCCTCCGTAGCTCTGCCCTGGGGTGTGCAGCTGCAGACGCAACAAATGACCCGTGCAGGCGGAGGGCTTCTATCCACAGACGCATGTTTATCCAGATCGATTAGGGAGACTTATTTTTTGTGTGCACAACACTCCCCAAACGAGGCTGTGCAGCTAACAATGAGTGAATCGTATAACACAAAGGACAAAATGTGAAACGAGATGAGAAAACAATTTGCCAGACTGCCTCTTGGGGAGGGCACTGTTTGGTGGGAGGAAAGGCTGTGAGGGCCCCTGGAAAAGAGGGCGGGATGCTCTCTAAATTGCGCTGCATAATCTGCATAATTAAAGAGGGGGAGTTTGAAGCTGGGGAGGGAGTGACAGGTTGTAAAGCTGGTCACTGTGTGAAAGAGGGCAGGGGAGGGGAAAGAACAACACTGCTAGGAAGACCTAAGGAATGCCAACAGTGAGGTGGGGAACTTTTCAAGGGAAATTCAGGGTGCTGGGAGATGGGGATTTTCTCTGTGAGTGTACACACTTATTGCCAGTAGAAAGTATTAAGAAATCCCTAGATGCTTGGGGGGCTGAATCTCTTGTCTTTGCCCTCAAGCCCCAGGAGGTCATCCTGCATGGGCTGTCTTGCCTTCTGGCTTCCTTCGGGTTTGGCCATGGAGGAGCTTCGCTTTCTGTCCGGTTAGGGCATCAGAGGGCAAGAGGGAGTGATGTTGGGTGATACTTTTCCCTACTTCCCACTTCCGCCTTGCCTTGGGTTGGCTGTTGCTAGCGCCAAGGAACCACATGATCCCTTGGAAGTTTTTACACACTGCCCACACGTTTGTAAAATTTCCTTCTATTATATACCTCTTAAATGATCCTAATCGGAGTGCTGTTTCCTGCCAGGATTCTGACTGACTTGACTGGGGTGAGTGCATTTCTCACAGAAGCCGTTAAATGGCTGGGTTCTGTGTTCTGGGCAAGGGTTGAAGCAACGTTCACAGAGAGGGGAAGAGCAGCTGACTTCCAGTTATGACTCCCACTCAGGAGCTCTCTGGGAACCGCCTGGCTGCCCCATGCAGCCGTGGTCCGGGTCTGTCTCATAATGTGACTGGCCCTAGGAACTCACCCAGGCGGTGAGTTGGACCATCAGAGGGTGTTCTTCCTTTGAATGGGGCCGGGAACAACCAGGATCTGGGGACACAGAGGGTGGGAACTGAGAACTGCTAGATGTGACCATTTCTTCATGAATGTGGAAACTGAGGCCATGAGAGTTTCAAGTCATATGTCAGGTAGACAGCAGCATTGAAAGAGCTGTAGGAAAGTGAGAACAGGGCCTGGCCTAAGATCAGATATAGTGTCAACCAGAGAAGATGTCAGACAAAGACATACAGAATTGAAGTTGGCCAGGTGCGGAGGACCCCAGGCAAGTAAGGCTAGGTGGGTGCCATGGTGCTGAGCCTGAAAAGTGCTCCTCCATTTTCTGATTATAAAAACAATTTAGATTAATTATACGACATTTGAAAACCATGGCATAAAGTAGAAATCACCCAGGTTTTTGCCTCTTCAACTAACTCAGTTACTACTTTAGTATATTTCCTTCCAGGCTGTTCCCTTTAAGACAGCTGTAGTCATTTGGTTCTTAACAACTTTTCATTATCTCCTTAGCATTATGAGTAAACATTATGAATAAGCATGATATGTTAAATATTCTATTCTTCCTATTATATAGATTTCTGTAATTTGTTTATATAACTATTCTCAAGATAGTGGACATTACATTTTTTCTTTTCCCTTTTCTTTTGCTATTGTAGCTAATAGTACATATATAATATATAATATAATAA